>NC_057809.1:76240783-76588307 GCF_018294505.1 Triticum aestivum
CCTGCAAGCCGCCGCCCCGCCGCTGCCCCGCCTAGCCGGAGGTAGCACCCGGTTTCCGCCGCCAGTTTTTTTAAAACCCTAGATCCGTTTTTTTTGGATTCGCCGGTTTTTCTCGGTTCTTCTAGTTAGCGGACGTTCGTCCGTACGTTCGTTTTAACGAACGGTTTTCGCCCGTTAGTTACAGCTAACAAACGCTCGTTTGTTAGTCTGTTCGTGAGTTTTCTTTTATCGGATTTATTCCGCGATTTTTCTGATCGCAATTTCTGATCCGATCTTAGTTTCTGTTATCTTTTCGCTCGCTAGTCGGAATCAGGCGATTCAAGCGCCTAGAGTTTCGTGCCGAAACCCTCTTTCCGTTTAACCAACTCAAACAAGTTTTTGGCTACTGAAAAATTTGACCTAGTTTCAGATTAGTAAACGAGGATTTTTTTTCTTTCGCAGTTTGAGTTTCGTTACTCCGTTTGATTTGATTCTTTTTGCGAACCGGAGTTCTTAAGTTGAAACTTCTGGTCAACCCTCTTTTATTTGAGTTTTGCTTGTGCATCATTGCTTGTTACTTATGTATGCTATTGTTTGCTTGCGATAGAACACCCGGAGTGCGAAGCGTGCTACTACGAGTCCCTAGGTTTCGCAGATCGTTAGCAAGGCAAGTAACACTTTGATCATACCCCTTTATCACCCAGTTTTCATGCATTAGTTCCAATCCTCAAACATTGCATGATTAGGATGTCATTAACTTGTGGCTTGGGAAGTAGTTGATGAGGTAGAACTTGTCGCCCTGTTACATTCAAACCCTTGGGAGTTACTCTACGCGTTGCTTATATTACTATGCTATGCTATGCTCGTAGACGTGGTTTGGGTTTGAGTGAAATCCATGATAGATGTGAGTTTGTTAAATTAACGGTTCAACTTAAGGTGGCGACTTAATCAAACAACTGGGTGGATTGAGGCACCTGGAGTACCCAGTGTTGCCTATATTTTTTGGAAATCCTGGAGTACCTGTGTGATCTTCCTATGGACCGCCACCCAGGCTCAAAGGGAACTGAGATGATTCATGCTAGAAACTTCCGTGTGCAGCCACAAGCTATTATGGGCTCTAGCATAGTTGAGTAAGTTACGTGAAGTTCTTGAAGAGGCAGATCAGCAGGTAGTGGGATGAAGGTTTGGTATGGTCTGTCCGGAGTAGAGAGCTAATGTTTCTAAAAGACAGTGTCTCGGTCATCCGTTTCTCAAACACCCGGCAGTGCGAGAAATCCAACGGAGGCGATCGAGTCTTGTGGGGAAAAGTGCACAAACCTCTGCAGAGTATACAATCTAATCATGGTTAGCCGTGTCCCCGGTTATGGACAATTTTTGAGTATCTAGTACTTGGGTTATCACAAGTATCTCATCATGTTTAACTAATATTGTTGGGTTGTTAATCACTTTAATTGGGATTGAGTTGGAGGAACCTTCTCAATGTTGTTCAACCACCATGATAGTTAAATTAAAATCTATTCCTTTGTTGTAGGGAAAATTTGGCTTTTCGCGAAACTGTAACCATAGAGCTTTCCACCAGCCAAATATGCATGTAGTGATAGCATTATTCTGTTCTTGCTCTACTGTGTTACTTTGCCAGCATATTCCATGTGCTGACCCGTTTTCGGGCCGCAACGTATTATGTTGCAGACTTTTCAGACGAGGAGTAAGGTTCGTTAGGTCGTTGCCGTGCAGCTCAGCTATGCCATTGGAGTTGATGGACTCACTTTATCTTCCAAGCCTTGCGCTGTTATCGCATTATATGGCCTTAAGCCGTATTATTGTAATAAGTTCTCTCTTGAGACATTCGATGTAATAAGTGTGTGATTGCTACTCTGTTATAAATCCTTCGAGTACTGTGTGTGTCAGCATTACCGATCCAGGGATGACACTGAAACACAGAGACTTGACACTGAAACACAGAGACTAACTCGATTACATGATAAATCTCATCCAACCCATCACCGTCCAGCAAGCCTATGATGGAATTACTCATGCATGGCGGTGAGCATTATGAAATTGGTGATGGAGGATGGTTGATGATGACGACGGCGACGAATCCCCCTCTCCGGAGCCCCGAACGGACTCCAGATCAGCCCTCCCGAGAGGTTTTAGGGCTTGGCGGGGGCTCCATATCGTAAAACGCGATGAGATCTTCTCTCTTATTTTTTCTCCCCGAAAGCATGTATATAGAGTTGGAGTTGGAGTCGGGAGGTCTCCAGGGGGCCCACGAGGTAGGGGGCGCGCCCTAGGGGGCGCCCCCACCCTCGTGGCAAGGTTGTGGCCCCCTGGTCTTCATCTTTGGCGAGGATTTTTTATTATTTATTGTAAGATATTCCGTGGAGTTTCAGGTCATTCCGAGAACTTTTGTTTTCTGCACATAAAACAACATCATGGCAATTCTGCTGAAAACAGCGTCAGTCCAGGTTAGTTTCATTCAAATCATATAAGTTAGAGTCCAAAACAAGGGCAAAAGTGTTTGGAAAAGTAGATACTACAGAGACGTATCAACTCCCCCAAGCTTAAACCCTTGCTTGTCCTCAAGCAATTCACTTGACAAACTGAAAGAAATAAAGAAAAACTTTTACAAACTCTGTTTGCTCTTGTTGTTGTAAATGTGTCAAGCTAGCATTCAAGTTTTCAGCAAAGATTATAACTAACCACATTCGCAATAACGCATAGGTCTCAAGTTTACTCATATCAATAGCATAATCAACTAGTGAGCCATAATAATAAAACTCGGATGACAACACTTTCTCAAAACAATCATAATATGATATAACAAGGTGGTATCTCGCTAGCCCTTTCTAAGACCACAAAACATAATGCAGGGCACCTTTAAAGACCAAGGACTGACTAGACATTGTAATTCATGGTAAAAGAGATCCAATCATAATCACACCCAATGTAAACTAAAAATAATGAATGCAAATGATAGTGGTGCTCTCCAACTGGTGCTTTTAATAAGAGGATGATGACTCGCGTAAAAGTAAATAGATAGGCCCTTCGCAGAGGGAAGCAGGGATTTGTAGAGGTGCCAGAGCTCGGTTTTGAAATAGAGGTGAATAATATTTTGAGCGGTATACTTTCATTGTCAACATAACAACCAAGAGATGGCGATATCTTCCATGCTACACACATTATAGGCGGTTCCCAAACAGAATGGTAAAGTTTATACTCCCCCTCCACCAATCAAACATCAATCCATGGCTTGCTCGAAACAACGAGTGCCTCCAACATACATCAGGTCCCAGGGGGAGTTTTGTTTCGCAATTATTTTTGATTTAGTTTGCATAAAGCATGGGACTGGGCATCCCGGTGACCAGCCATTTTCTCATGAGTGAGGAGAGGAGTCCACTCCTCTTGAGAATAACCCGCCTAGCATGGAAGATACAGGCAACCCTAGTTGATACATAAGCTATTCGAGCATACAAATTCCTTATGAGTATCCTTCGAGTATGATAGAAAAACTGCTAGCTAATCCTTTTACAAGAGATGGAACAAAGCATCCTGATGAACACCTAATATATGTGGATGAAGTTTGTGGATTATTTAAGCTTGCAGGTATACCCGATGATGTTGCTAAGAAGAATGTCTTCCCTTTATCTTGGAAGGAAGACGCATTGACATGGTATAGGCTATGTGATGATACAAGATCATGGAATTATAGAAGATTGAAATTGGAATTTCATCAGAAGTATTACCCTATGCATCTTGTTCATCGTGATCGCAATTATATATATAATTTTTGGCCTCGCGAAGGAGAAAGCATCGATCAAGCTTGGGGGAGGCTTAAATCAATATTATATTCATGCCCCAATCATGAGCTCCCAAGAGAAACAATTCTTCAAAAAAATTATGCTCGGCTTTCTGAAAATAATCGTACCATGCTTGATACTTCTTGTGCTGGCTCTTTTATGATGAAGACTATTGGATTTAGATGGGATTTATTGGATAGAATTAAACGCAACTCTAAAGATTGGGACCTCGACAATGGTAAGGAGTCAGGTATGACACCTAAGTTTGTGTTAAATCTTTTATGGATACTGATATTTTTCGTAAGTTTAGCACTAAATATGGACTTGATTCTGAGATAGTAGCTTCTTTCTGTGAATCATTTGCTACTTATGTTGATCTCCCTAAGGAGAAGTGCTTTAAATATCATCCTCCCATAGAAGTAAAAGTAGCTGCACCTATTAAAGTTGAAGAAAAGACTGCCACTTATAATGATCCTATTGTTCCTACTTGTTATGTTGAGAAACCACCTTTCCCTATTAGGATAAAGGATCATGCTAAAGCTTCAATTGTGGTTCGTAAAAGCAATATTAAAACATATACACCTCCTGAGCAAGTTAAAGTAGAACCTAATATTGCTATTGTTAAAGATCTCTTGTCCGATAATATAGATGGGCATGTTATTTACTTCTGTAATGAAACTGCTAGAATTGCTAAACCCCGTGATACAGATAAACCTAGACATGTGGTAGGCATGCCTGTTATTTCTGTTAAAATAGGAGATCATTGTTATCATGGCTTATGTGATATGGGTGCTAGTGCTAGTGCAATACATATTGACTTATACAAAGAAATTATGCATGACATTGCACCTGTTGAGTTAGAAGAAATTGATATTACTATTAAACTTGCTAATAGAGATACTATTTCACCAATGGGAATTGTTAGAGATGTTGAAGTCTTGTGTGGGAAAACTAAATATCCTGCTGATTTTCTTGTTCTTGATTCCCCACAAGATAGCTTTTGTCCCATTATATTTGGTAGACCCTTCTTAAATACTGTTAATGCTACCATAGATTGCACAAGGGATGTTGTTACTGTCGGCTTAGATGATATGACTCATGAGTTTAATTTCTCTAAATTTAGTAAACAACACCGTGAAGAAGAATTGCCTAGTAAGGATGAAATTATTGGTCTTGCTTCTATTGCCGTACCTCCTAGCGATCCTTTAGAACAATATTTGCTAGACCACGAGAATGATATGTTTATGAATGAAAGAAGGGAAATAGATGAAGTATTCTTTAAACAGGAACCTATGCTGAAACACAATTTGCCTGTTGAAATCCTAGGGGATCCCCCTCCACCTAAGGGTGATCCCGTGTTTGAGCTTAAGCCATTGCCTGATAATCTTAAATATGCTTATCTTGATGAAAAGAAGATATATCCTGTCGTGGAATTGACACGGCAGATGTCCTAGAGCAAGGACTTAGTCGTAGGGCCATCGCACTAGGAAGCTTAAAGGGGTTAATCGGGACAAAGGACACACGGGAGAGTTTTTATACTAGTTCGACCCCTTACGATGAAGGTAAAAGCCTACGTCTAGTTGGGATTGGTATTGCTGAGGTTTCGATCTCCAAGAGGCTCAACTCGCCAGCTTGGTTATCGACTTGGTTGTTTATTGTCCTAAACCGCCACCGAGTCGTCCCCCTATATACACGGGCTGACGCCTGGTGGCCTACAGAGTCCCGGCCGGCTCATAATCGTGTCCGGCTCGGTGACTTCCTTTATATGCTTTTCTTTACAAGTCTTTCCTTACATACGGCGGTTTACAATATCAGGCCTTAAGCCGGCCCCAGGCCTTTGGGCCTTCCATACATTTAGTAAACTATCATCTTGAATGTTTATCAGGCTTCTTATGTAACTCCTGGGCGGGTCATACTGGTAGTAATATCCCCAACATTAGGCCCCAGGTTGACTTTGAACTTTGTTCTTTGTCAATCTTCAATACTTAGATGGAATTCATCCTCTGTCTGAAAACTTCTATAACGTGCCGTGACGTCATCTTCTGAAAACACAAAAAACTTTCATGATGTCATCTTCCAAAGGATCTTTTATTTTTTAATGCCTTCCGAGAATCGAGGCGTCCGTTTAGTTGGATAATCATTATTCGGGTCTCCTTGATTTCCGCACCCGCCTGTTCGCGTACTCCCTTATAAATAGGCACGACCAAGGCCTTTTTCATTCTCCCCCTCCGGTCGTCTTCCTCCTCTCGTTGTTTTGCCGCCGCTCGAGCTCTGCCGCTGCCGCCGCAGATCCCCTCGTCCTCTTCACCTCAGGCCACTGCATCAACCTGATTTGACCAGAGAAAACGCGACGAACCTCCGTAGTAGCCCTGCATCTGTAAGTCTCTTTCCTTCTCTGTCTTAGATCTGCAGTTCGGCTTCTCGAGTTCGTCGGTGTTCGTCGGTGTTCGTCACAGACTCTTGGTAGATTTCACCTCCGATGCCCTTTCCTGATCATCCGATAGTGTAGAACTACTGCGGTAGCTGTTTGGCGTTCATTTTTTATAGCAGTAGATCTCTTTCTCCTGTATAGATGCTTTGTTAGCTGATAAACTCATCTGTACTGGATTTTTAGGTCTAGAATATTTTCTTTTTGGGACAGCCATTTGATCCAAAATAGTAATGATAGCTTGGTGAAACTTGTTTATGCCAACACTTAGCTGAATCTGCTTTCTGAGAAAATCTGTAGTCGTGGCGGCTTACCACTCCGGCTTTCTTTTCCTTATATTTCATTAGCCCTTAGTTTAAGCTGCCGTTACTTGTTTTACAACTTCAACCTTTTGCTGTAAATTGAAACGGCATGTTGTTTTTCCTTTTCCAGTCCCTTGCACATCATGCCATCAAAGACACCCACCATCTGCAATTGGGTCTCCTCAACCATAACTGAGGAGCGTCTAAAAGAGTTCTTCCTCATTGGATTTCTGCCCTCAAGAAACATCATGTCTTATCGTGCTCCTGACCCGGAAGAAGAACGACCCAATCCAAAAGACGGCGAAGTGATCGTTTTGACTGATCACATGAACCGGGGCTTCTCACCGCCCGGCTCAAAGTTTTTCAGAGAAGTTCTTCACTTTTTCAAACTCCATCCTCAGGATATTGGGCCTAATTCCATATCCAATATTTGTAACTTCCAAGTGCTCTGTGAGGTATATCTTCAGCAAGAGCCGACTGTGGAACTATTTAGAGAGTACTTCTATGTGAACCGGCAGAACGAGTGCACCAATGGCCTTAGCTTAGAACTTGGAGGCATCTCAATTCAGCGCCGGCAGGGTGCGGTCTTCCGTCTCATAGTTTTACCAAGTCACCCAAAGGACTGGAACCAAACTTGGTTTTATTGTCAGGACATCTCACCCTCCAACGAGAAGCCACTGTCGGGTTACCGCCCCGATCATCTTGACACCAAGTTCGCCCTGCCAGATAAACATACCGTTGCTGAAAGCAAGAAGTTGCTTCCATCTATCAGAAGAATCAACGGTTTGTTGGGGAACTGTTTAACCGGAGTCGATCTAACCCGCTGCTGAATCTCATGGCGGATTATTCCATTAAGCCGTCGTTCAAAGTTGATGTATGAATATGGTGGAGACCCGGACGACTCTCTCCGTCATACCCCGGTTCAACTAACTGAGGAGGACGTTGTCGCAATGTCAAATGTTCTGGTGAATGCGAAGTATGAAGATTGCAGTGTTGTTGGGTTAAATCCCTTCTGTAAATTTAACCCGGTACCAGAAGTAAAGATATTCTGATCTTTTTTCCTTTGTATTTTGTCCAGCCGTATTGTTTATCACTAATCCTTCCTCTTGTCTTTGTAGGCCAACTCTGACTTTTGGAAAGTAAAATATGATCACGAAGCTGCCAAGAAGGCGAAACTTGCCGCCATGAACGCCAAGAAATCGACCCGAAGAACGAAGAAAAAGAAGAAAACCAATGTTGAAGATTTAATGAAACTTGATGACACGTCTGACTCGGAGGTAGCCCTTGATTCCCTTGGCCAACTTTTTAACAATCTTATTGACACTGATCCTTACCAGGATGACACTGGGGCCAGTCAGGCTGGGGAAGCAGAGGTAACTATCATTTCCTCCGACTCAGAGCCCTTACCAAGACACAAAGTTCGACGAGTGATCTGTAAAGTAAGGTTTTCTAACCCCTTAGCTCACTTGGATCCCAACTTTCATTTGAAAAAGCAGCAACATGAAAGCCGTCGTGAAGTTGAGATTGAAGATGAACCGGCTGTCGTCCTTCAACAGACCCTTCGAAAACGCCCGACCGAGGTTTACTTATTAATGTCCTTAACTTGTTTTAGTGAATCATGCTCCTTGTATTTCTTTTAACTCCTTTCTTTTACCTTTTCAGGAGGTGTCTCGTTCCTCAGGTGACTCATCACAAACACAGTTTCCGGCTTTCAAGACTGCTCCTGGGTAATCAAAAATCCTCTTTTCTTCTGGGTTGATCAATTGTATCTTGATGCTGACTATCCTGCAATATTTTTTCCTTAGCGGTCAGGCTAAATCCAAGAAGGCGAAGGCAGCAAAACCGGCAGAAGACCCGCCAGTACTAGCATATGACCCAGCTAGGCCGCCTTCTCCATTAACTGATGCCCCAGAAGACCCGCCTATTGTCAATGAAGCAAATCCTCCGGAGCCGTCCCTTGACAAAGCCACTATGAATCCTTCTACAGCTGGATCGTCAAGCTCAACCGACCCGCCATCTCCACGTGTTCAAGATGTTCAAATTACTGGGAGCCGCTTTGTTGAGCCGGGGAACCCAACGGTGTTGGATCGGTGCACAGCAAAGCAAGAAGCATTGGAGAGGCAGAAGGTTCACTTTGATGTTGCCAATTATGACTGTCTCAATGGCAGTGATATCTTATCCGGCTATCTCAGTCATGTACACTCCAGTCGTGAGTCTGAGATCGAGATGGTCAAGCAGCTTCAGTTGAAGTATGAGGTATGTTGTTTCTGGTTTACTAAAATTCCTTCTGCCCCCAAGTCTTCGGATTATGAGAGAAACAGAATAACATGTAGGCTTAAAGTACAGTCTGAGACTTTTACCTCTGAATCTTTGCTTGATATTGATAGAAACAAAAACTTCACCTATAGTCCCCAAGGACTAGTTTATTTTGACCATCAATGAATCGGTACTTTAGAATTTAAAATCGTCTTCAAAATACTTAATCCTCCAGTTTAACCTTGATAAATTTGCTGAACTGCGTACATTAGCCCCCAAGTGCCAAGTGTTGTTACTTTGTAAGGGACTTGGGACTTTAAATATGTTTGTAGAGTTGTAAAATTTTGATTTGGCATACATTAGCCCCCAAGTATCAAGTGGTTTACTCGTCAAGTACTTTGAGACTTGAATCTTGAATTTGGATATTTGAATTTGAAACCAAGTCTTGACTTATCCGGACGTTTCACAGAATGCCTTGTCGGAACTGAACTCTCAATTGTCGGACGCAAAGACCCGGCTAGCAAGTCAAGAGTCCAAAATCAAATCTTCCACTTCCAAACTGCAAATGAGCCTTTCTGCAAATGAAAATTTGAAGACCAGCTTTGCTACCAAGGAGAAGGCTTGGGAAAATGAGAAAACTCTCCTGACTCAACGAGCTGAGACAGCCGAAACAGCTCTGAACGAAATTTCAATAGAGCTGAACAATTTGAAGGGTCGGGTGTCGCAGATGGTCGCCGCTAACTTTGGTAAGCTGCCTGATTTGACCTTTCGTATAATTTTTGCCAAACCGGAATGTGATCCACCAACTTACTCTGTTAAAAATATATGCAGGTCCACGAAGTAAAAATCTCAGCCAAGACCCGTTGATTAAACTGAACGCAGTATACACCTTGGTTGAACAATTGTATATTGGTGCACAATGGGCTCTGGCCGCTATCTCTCCTGCAAATCAAGGACCCAACCGGCTTAGCGATGTCCTGAAGAAGTTGTCCATCCTTCCTGCTAGATTCCAAGAAGTAAAACGCTCCTGCGCGCGAGCCGGAGCTTTGACTGCCCTAAGACGCTCCAAGGCTTGGGTGCCAGACCTAGACCCGACGGACGTAGCAAGAGGTTACCCTACTGTGAAGGAGGACGGGTCTCCGTTTGATCAGGATGATTTCATAGCGTGTGTACGTGATGTCCGGCCTCAGGTGACTAGTCTTGGAGATGACACCAATGTTGACAAGTACCAGCCGGGTTTTGAAAGTGAAAATAAGAAGATGGCCACTCCTTCATACAAAGTAGCAGATCTGATCCCACCAGTGAGAGAAGATACCTTTGCCCCGGAAATTGACCCGGCTGGCCCGATTGACGACGAAGCCGAATTTGTCGCCATGAACGGCTTTGATTAGTCAAAATCCAACTTCCAGCAAACAGAAGGTGGTGAACCGGCGAGGGAGGGACGATGATCATCTTCATAGGCTTATAAAGCCTTGTAACAACTTAGTTGCTAAAACACCGCATAATTGCTTATGCGTCGTGCATAAAATACTTTTATGTGAATCTGCTTCCAGATGTCAATGTATGCATCGTTTAATGTTTGTCTCTGCGGTATTTGAACTCTGTTCCTGTGAATACAAGAAAAAGACTGGCAAGGCGGTTTAGAACCAAACGGGCTTAAAGACCCTCATTTACCTCAATAAAAAAACAGAGACAAATATAAAGAAAGGACCAACGTTAATACGAATTCTTGAGTTAACGCAGTGGGTAAGCGCGTATAAATAAAAATCATACCTTGTCCTTGTTGATCCTTAGATCGCCGGTTTTAATAATCCGGGTGGTGAACTTTGGATCCTTGAGCCACCGGCTTGAATAACCCGGGCGGCTGTGTTGTCCAATAATTGAGCCGGTGAAGAAAACCAGGCTAGCTTATTTGTAATATTGAAACAATAAAAGCTAAAAGGCAAACAACAGATAATAAATATAATTTTAACTCTATATTCAAGAGGCTGAGGGTTTCTGATTTGAATACGATCAGTAAACCGGACCAAAGAGGTTAAGCTAAGGTTCGAATATGACCATATAGCCCCCAGTGGCTTTGGCATTGCGCCGATCAAGAGGGTACCGACAGCTATGTTCTCTTTGGTTCGAATACGACCTATGTTTGAATAGGAAGCCCCCAAATGACCTTGAGAGGTTTTTAACGACCCTGATTCGAATACGATCCAAGTCGGACTCAAAAGGGGTTAAGCTATGATTCAGATACGATCAAGAAGCCCCCAAGTGAGTTTGGCCTTGAGCTGATCAAGAGGGTTACGACAGCTATGTTCTCTTTGGTTCACATACGGCCTATGTTTGAACGGGAAGCCCCCAAATGACCACGAGATTTGCAACTAGATTCGGATACGATCATAAGCTGGACCAAAAAGGTTAAACTTGATTCAAATATGATCAGCTCCTTAATAGTCATTTGTAAGTAATAAATAATAAAGATGTATAGTATGTGAAAAGAAAAGAGACCGATGGTCTTACTTTATTGCTTATCATAGTATATACAATGTGAATGTATGTACATGTTGAGAGCCGGTGGCTCAGGTGTAATACGGCCGAAGTTGAGCAATATTCCATGGCCGGCGAGTCTCCTCTTCCGACTTACGTGAGTCTGCATGCTCTCGAACATCAATAAGGTAGTATGACCCATTGTGTAAATTTTTACTGACCACAAAGGGTCCTTCCCAAGGCGGGGATAACTTGTGTGCATCTGAAAGATCCTGGACGAGTCGGAGCACCAAGTCGCCTTCCTGAAAAGTCATGGACTTAACCCGGCGGCTATGATAACGATGCAGGTCCTGTTGATAAATTGCTGATCGCGCCGCTGCTAAGTCTCTTTCTTCATCCAACAAGTCAAGCGCATCCTGTCTGGCTTTTTCATTATTAGCTTCAACATAAGCCGCCACACGGGGCGAGTCATGACGGATGTCACTAGGCAACACTGCCTCTGCTCCATAAACCATGAAGAAGGGTGTGTAACCCGTAGACCTGTTGGGCGTAGTATTGATGCTCCATAACACTAAGGGTAACTCCTCTACCCAACAACTCGGCGTTCGCTGTAAAGGAACCATAAGCCGGGGTTTTAGCCCTTTCAGAATTTCCTGATTGGCTCTCTCAGCTTGACCATTGGATTGAGGATGAGCTATAGAAGAAACATCAAGCCGGATGTGCTCTCACTGACAAAACTCTTCCATAGCCCCTTGAGATAGATTAGTGCCATTGTCTATGATAATACTGTGTGGAAAACCGAAACAGAAGATTACTTTTTTCATGAACTGAACTGTTGTGGTTGCATCACACTTACTCACAGGCTCTGCCTCAACCCACTTAGTAAACTTATCAACTGCCACCAAGAGATGTGTCTTATTATCCTTAGACCTTTTGAAAGGTCCCACCATGTCAAGCCCCCAGACCGCAAACGGCCAAGTGATTGTAATTATCCGGAGCTCTTGAGCCGGCACATGCGCTCATCATGCAAATTTTTGACATCCATCACATCTACTGACCAGATCTTCTGCATCGAGGTGAGTCGTTAACCAGTAAAAACCGTGACGAAACGCCTTGGACACTAAAGATTTTGACCCGGCGTGATGACCGCAATCGCCTTCATAGATCTCACGAAGTATTTCTTGACCTTCTTCGGGGGAAACACACCGTTGAAACGCTCTGGAAACACTGTGATGAAATAACTCTCCATCCGAAATTGTCATGGACTTAGATCACCGGGTTATCTGCCGAGCCAGGGTCTCATCTGCTGGCAACTCTCCCGGGGTCATGTAAGCCAAGAACAGCACCGTCCAATCTGGGATGACATGAAGAGCCGCTACCAACTGCGCCTCCGGGTCAGGAACAGCTAAATCTTCTTCTGTGGGCAACTTGATAGAGGGGTTATGCGAAACATCCAAAAAGGTGTTGGGTGGCACCGACTTACGTTGAAACCCTAGCCGGCTTAAAGCATCAGCCGCTTCGTTCTTTCGACGGTCAATATGTTCCACCTGATAACCTTTAAAATATCCTGCAACAGCATCGACCTCTCGGCGATAAGCCGCCATGAAAGGGTCTTTGGAATCCCACTTGCCAGATACCTGTTGAGCCACTAGATCTGAGTCACCAAGACATCTGACCTGGCTCAAGCTCATCTCCTTTGCCACTCGAAGACCATGGAGCAAGGATTCATACTCTGCTACATTGTTAGTGCATGGAAACATCAACCACAACACATAACAAAATTTATCACCTCGTGGCGAAGTTAACACGACTCCAGCCCCCGAGCCTTCCAATTGCCTGGATCCATCAAAATGAATAGTCCAATATGTGTTGTCCGGCTTCTCTTCCGGCATCTGCATCTCTGTCCAGTCATTGATGAAGTCAACCAGGGCTTGAGACTTAATGGCAGTACGTGGAACATACTTCAACCCATGAGACCCAAGCTCAATTGCCCACTTGGCGACTCGCCCCGTGGCTTCTCTGTTTTGAATAATGTCTCCCAAAGGAGCAGAGCTAACCACAGTGATTGGATGTCCCTAAAAGTAATGTTTAAGCTTCCGGCTCGCCATGAACACCCCATAAACAAGCTTCTGCCAATGTGGATATCATTGTTTAGACTCAATTAGCACTTCACTGACATAATAAACTGGCCGCTGAACCGGATGCTCTTTGCCAGCCTCCTGGCGCTCTACCACAATAGCCACACTAACAGCTCGTGAGTTGGCAGCTACATATAACAATAGCGTCTCTTTCTCAATTGGAGCAGCCAGGACCGGCGGCTCAGCCAGTTGTGCCTTCAGATCCTCAAAAGCAGCGTTTGCAGCATCGCTCAAAACAAAAACATCTGTTTTCTTCATCAACTGATACAGAGGCATAGCCTTTTCCCCTAACTGGCTTATGAACCAGCTCAAAGCAGCCACACGACCCGCCAGTCGCTGAACATCATTAATGCAGGTTGGTTTGGCTAGAGATGCGATTGCCTTGATTTTCTCTGGGTTAGCTTCAATACCTCGGTTAGACACCAAAAAACCCAAGAGCTTGCCGGCTGGCACTCCAAACACACACTTGACCGGGTTAAGCATCATCTTGTAAACCCGAAGATTATCAAAAGTCTCTTTCAGGTCTGTGACCAAGGTTTCCTCTTCCCTGTATTTCACCACTATATCATCCACATAAGCATGAACATTGCGCCCAATTTGATCGTGAAGATGATTCTGCATGCACCGCTGGTAAGTCGCCTGGGCACTCTTAAGCCCAAAAGGCATAGACACATGGCAGAAAGCTCTAAAAGGAGTTATAAAAGCTGTCTTTTCTTGATCCTTGACTGCCATCTTAATCTGATGATAACCGGAATAAGCATCTAAGAAGCTCAACCGTGCGCAACCCGTTGTAGCATCAATGATTTGATCAATATGGGGGAGAGCAAAAGGATCAGCCGGACAAGCCTTGTTCAAATCTGTGTAATCCACACACATGCGCCAGGTGCCATTCTTTTTTAGTACAAGCACTGGGTTAGCTAACCATTCGGGGTGAAAGACCTCCACAATGAACCCGGCTGCCAAGAGCCGGGCCACCTCTTCTCCGATGGCCTTGCTCCTTTCTTCATTGAACCGTCGAAGAAACTGTCTGATAGGTTTGAACTTTGGATCGATATTAAGAGTGTGCTTAGCGAGTTCCCTCGCGACACCCGGCATGTCTGAAGGTTTCCATGCAAAGATGTCCCGGTTCTCACGGATGAACTCGATGAGCGCGCTTTCCTATTTCGGATCCAAGTTTGCGCTGATGATGAACTGTTTGGATGAGTCACCAGGTACAAAGTCAACCATCTTAGTGTCATCAGCTGATTTGAATTTCAACTCCGTCTCATGCTCTGTTGTTGGTTTCTTTAATGACGTCATGTTCTGTAACACCCTTGATGCGACTATATCTCCCACGTGTCGAGGCACGACTTAGAGGTATAATCGCATTGAAGGCATATGTCGCAAGTTAGGTAATCTTCACAACATCCCATGTAATATGATAATAAAAGGGGAGAGAACATAGTTGGCTTACACTCGCCACGTCAATCAAGTACAAAAATAACATTACATCAACCAAACACTCATGGCCCGACTACGGCGCCAAAATAAAAGAGAACCCAACATGCGACAATGGTCCCGTTCACCCCCAACTGGGCACCACTACTGATCATCGGGAAAGGAAACATAGTAATGTTGAGAGTCTTCGTCGAACTCCCACTTGAGCTCAAACGCGTCTCCTGGAGCGGAATCACCAGGCCCTGCATCTGGTGTAATAGTAATCTATGAGCCACAGGGACTCAGCAATCTCGCACCCTCGCGATCAAGACTATTTAAGCTTATAGGTAAGACAAGGTAAAATATGAGTGGAGCTGCAGCAAGCGACTAGCAAGTTTGGTGGCTAACTTATTCGCAAAAGAGAGCGAGAAGAGGAGGCAAAGCACGGGTGAGAAACTAGAGAACCACCTGCGCAAACATTACTCCAACACCGTGTCCACTTCCCGGACTCCGCCGAGAAGAGGCCCTCACGGTAACACGCTCAGTTGATTCATTTTAATTAAATTAAGGTTCAAGTTATCTACAACCGGACATTAACAAATTCCCATCTGCCCATAACCGCGGGCACGGCTTTCAAAAGTTCAAATCCCTGCAGGGGAGTCCCAACTTAGCCCATGACAAGCTCTCACAGTCAATGAAGGAATAGACCTCCTCCCAAGATGTTCCGATCAGACTCGGTATCTCGGTAAATCAAGACACTTCGACAGGTTAAAACAAGACCAGCAACACCGCCCGAATGTGCCGACAAATCCCGATAGGAGCTGCACATATCTCTTTCTCAGGGCACACTCAGATGAGCGCTCCATACAACTAAAACCAAACCTTGAGTTTCCCTGAGGGGGGCGCTGCACAGGACTCTAGTTTGGACCAACACTCAGAGGAGCATTGGCCCGGGGGGGTTAAAATAAGATGACCCTTGGGCTCCGGAAACCCGAGGGAAAAAGAGGCTAGGTGGAAAATGGTAACACCAAGGTTGGGCATTGTTGGAAAAGCTTTAATCAAGGCGAAATATCAAGGGGTTCCCATTATAACCCAACCACGTAAGGAACGCAAAATCCGGGAACATAACACCGATATGATGGAAAAAGGGCGGCAAGAGTGGAACAAAACACTAGGCGAGAGGCCGAGCCTTCCACCCTTTACCAAGTATATATATGCATTAAGATAACAAGATAAAATAATGATATCCCAACAAGTAAATAAATGTTCCAACAAGGAACGGCCTCCAATCTTCACCTGCAACTAGCAACGCTATAAGAGAGGCTGAGCAAAGCGGTAACATAGCCAATTAACGGTTTGCTAGGACATGGTGGGTTAGAGGTTTAACATGGAAATTTGGGAGGCTTGAAAGCAAGTGGTAGGCATCGTAGCAATGGCATAGCAAAAGAGCGAGCAAACTAGCATAGCAAAGATAGTAGTGATTTCGAGGGTAAGATCATCTTGCCTGCACAGTTGTCAGAGTTGACTGGATCCTCGAAAGCAAACTCAACGGGCTCCTCGTTAGTGAACTCGTATCCCGGCTCTACCCAAACAAGACAAACAAGCATCAAGGATACAATCAACCACGCGCAAACTCAAACAACACAATGCACAGATGATATGCTATGCGGGATGCGATGCGGGATGCAAAATGCAAGATATGATAGGGAATGCATGAACCTGGCCTCAACTTGGAAAACCAAGTGTGCCACTGGAAATATGAGACGAAATCGCTTGAAACGATATAAAGAACGCCGGAATCGGAGTTACGGTTTGGAAATGGCAAGCGATTCAAATATGACACCGGTCTGCTATTTACAGCAAGTAGCCATCTAAATGCAATGAAATAAACATGCTACAGCACCCAAACATGATAACAAAATACATGGCAGGGATGCACAAAAGATGCTTAACAAAAGTCTAGTACTGAGCTACAGCCAATTCATCCATTAACAGGTTCAAACAAGCATGGCAAAAATACATATGGCAAACATATCTCAGACTTAGTGAAATTAACACTTGTCTAGAATTTCAGATCAGGTAGCCCTCTTCGGAGCAACAAAACTACATGCTACAGGACCTGAACATGGAAAAGTAAAGCATGGCATGGAGCTACTCAAAGAGCTTAACAAAAGTCCCTTAGTGACCTTGAGCCAAAAGGGATTATAAAATACAATTGCAAGCATGTGAACATAGCAAAAACATAATCAGTTTTCAGACTTAGTGAAAAACTGACACATGCTGAAATATAACTCAAGTAGGCATGATTACGAGCTCGATGTACTCACTACGGTGCAAGTCATGGCAAGACAAGCATACACCCATAAGAAGGCACAAAATGCAAGCTAGACATGGCAAGAACAATAACATAGCATGCACGAATCAACTACAACAACACCGGCAAAATTGCAAACAAGTTGACAATCTGCCCAGATTCACAAAGTAGCAAAAGTAGAGCTCGATTGACTCAAGCTAGGGTGCTCCATAATTGCAAACAAAGACATGGATGGATAGAGCACTACAATATTAACAAAACATCCTTAGTGATCATCCTCAAAAGAGGCATGGATCACTAGGAAACAACAAGAACATATGGCATCATGAGATAAACAGCTCCAGGACTTAGTGGAATCACTAAGTCCCTGAAAACAGACTTAGCAAGTGCACCACTTTGCAAGCTTGCACTAGTCACCACACTCATCAAAAAAATACATGGGTTGCACCTCTGGAAAGATGACAAAACCCTTAACAAAACACATGTAGAACTCATGGGCTAGCATGCACACATTAATCATGGCAAAAATGACAAAAGTGCTAAACGGAGAAGCAGATCTGACAATTAACTCAAGTAGCCCTCTTCTAACAGCATTTCGGACATCAAGATGGGCTCAAATGAAAATTATGCAATGGAATGAAATGATGTACTCTCTGAGATGAACACTTTGATATGCTATATGCATGAATCGGAGCTACAGATGCAAAGTTACGGGGCCTCAAACAGGAGCATATGGACTGAAAAATTAGGGACTTAGAGGGGAAAAAACCCAGATCTAGGGTTTGACCCGAGGCACGCGAACCGAGGCGGCTGGAGCACTGTTCACCGGCGGTCGCCGGCCGGAGTTGGGGAAGCCGAAGAGGGGCGCCGGTGACGAGGGAGAGGAGGAGGAGGCCGGGGAGGCGCGCGGCGGCGCAGACGGCGGCGTCGGCGGTGGCGGAGGAGGCGGTGCGGCGGCGAAGGCGGTGCGGCGGCGGCCGGGCGGCGGGCGGCGCGCCGACGGGGAGGCGGCGGTGATGGCGCGCGGTGGCGGCGGCGAGGCTCCTGGGCGGCGCGCGGGCGGCGGGAGCCCCGGGCGGCGGCGAATGGCGGCCCGGGCCGGGAGGGCCGAGCGCGGGCCCTCCGGGCCGGCGCGGAAGGTGGAGGCGGCGGCGAGTGGCGTGGTGCCACGTGTTGGTGGAGGGGCGGACCGGACGTGTCCGTCGGTTGCGAATGTGTCCGGCGGCGGCGGATCTGGGATTTAGGGTTAGGGGCGAGGGGAGACCAGGGATTTCGGAGGAGGACCTATTTATAGGCATAGAGGGAGCTAGGAGAGTCCAAATGAGGTGCGGTTTTTGGCCATGCGATCGTGATCGAATGCTCTAGATGATGGAGCAGAGTTTGGTGGGTTTTGGGCCAAATTGGAGGGGTGTTGGGCTGCAACACACACGAGGCCTTTTCGGTCCCTCGGTTAACCGTTGGAGTATCAAACGAAGTCCAAATGATCCGAAACTTGATAGGCGGTCTACCGGTAGTAAACCAAGGCCGCTTGGCAAGTCTTGGTCCAATCCGGAAATGTTTAGTCCCCACACACGAAAGAAAGCTAGAAATGACCACCGGAGGAGAACGAAGCGCCGGAATGCAAAACGGACAACGGGGAAAATGCTCGAATGCATGAGACGAACACGTATGTAGATGCAATGCACATGATGACATGATATGATATGCATGACAATGATAACAACACACGGAGACAAATACCCGAACCCGAGGAAATAAATATAACTTGACGCCAGAAACGGCAAGAGTTGGAGTACAAATAGGGAAAGTTACATCCGGGGTGTTACAACACTCCACCACTACGAAAGGATCTCGTCCCGAGATCTAGGACTGAAAGAATGCCGGGTACTTAGAACGGAGGTGATCCTCGCGTTCCCAGGTAGCTTCACGGTTGGAATGGTGTGACCACTTGACTTTGAGAAATTTGATTGACTTGTTGCGAGTCTTGCATTCAGTCTCTTCAAGAATAGCAATTGGGTGCTCACGATAAGAGAGATCTTCTTGGAGCTCAATGTCCTCGAAGTTGACTGTGTGGTCAGGAGTCTTGAAGCACTTTCGAAGCTGAGAGACATGGAACACGTCATGAACATTTGCAAAGTTTGAAGGAAGCTCGAGTTGATAGGCGAGGTCGCCTCTCTTGCTGACAATCTTGAAAGGTCCCACGTATCTGGGGGCAAGCTTCCCTTTGATACTGAAGCGAAGAGTACCTTTCATAGGAGAGACGCAGAGGTAAACATGATCTCCGATCTCGAAAGCCAAATCACGGTGCTTACTATCATAGTAGCTCTTCTGGCGGGATTGGGCTGCTTTGAGATTAACACAAATGAATTTGCACATTTCTTCTGCCTCTGTGATTAAGTCATTACTCAAAAGCTGACGTTCACCGGTTTCAGACCAGTTGAGAGGGGTACGGCACTTCCTGCCATACAGAATTTCAAAAGGGGCCTTGCCCGAACTTGCTTGAAAATTGTTGTTGTAGGAGAATTCAGCATAAGGAAGACAATCCTCCCACTTCATGCCGAAGGAGATCACACAAGCCCTGAGCATATCTTCAAGAATCTGGTTGACACGCTCGACTTGACCGCTAGTTTGAGGATGGAAAGCTGTGCTGAAGCGGATGTTGGTACCCATGGCCTTCTGAAAAGAATCCCAAAACTTCGAGGTAAAGATGCTGCCACGGTCTGAAGAGATCACTTGAGGAATACTGTGCAGAGAGACAATACGAGAGGTATAGAGTTCCACCAATTGAGCTGCAGTGATCGACTCTTTGATAGGCAGAAAGTGAGCCATTTTGGTGAGCTTGTTGATGACAACGAATATAGCATCATTGCCACGCTTGGACTTTGGAAACCCAGTCACGAAGTCCATTTCAATGTGGTCAAACTTCCATTCTGGAATGGCAAGAGGTTGGAGGAGACCTGCTGGCCTTTGGTGTTCTGCCTTTACTCTTCTGCAGACATCACATTCATTCACGAATTGAGCAATCTCGCGCTTCATTCGAGTCCACCAATAAGCTTGTTTAAGGTCCTGATACATCTTCGTGCTCCCAGGGTGGATGGAGAGGAGAGAATTGTGATCCTCGTTCATGATCACTTTACGAAGGTCACCTTTGGGTACCACAATACGATCCTCGAAGAAGAGAGTGTCCTTGTCATCAAGGCGGTAGCACTTGTACTTGGACTGGCTCTTGGCAATCCCAATCTTCACCTTTTTCACCATAGCATCAAGAAGCTGGGCTTGGCGAATCTGGTCTTCCAAGGTAGGAGAGACTTGAAGGTTGGCGAGGAAACCTTGAGGAACAACTTGCAGATTAAGTTTGCGGAAAGCTTCACAAAGCTCGGGTTGATAAGGCTTGAGAATCAGACTGTTGCAGTAGGCCTTTCTGCTCAATGTGTCATCAGTCACATTAGCCTTGCCTGGAGTATACTCAATACTCGGATTATACTCTTGAATCATTTTGACCCATCGAGTTTGCCTGAGGTTGAGATTAGGCTGAGTGAAGATGTACTTGAGGCTCTTGTGATCAGTGAAAATGTCCACTTTTCTTCCCAATAGAAGATGTCTCCAAGTCAAAAGAGCATGCACAACTGCCGCCAACTCGAGATCATGAGTGGGCTAGTTCTTCTCATTAGGCTTTAACTGGCGAGATGTATAAGCAACAACTTTCTTCTCTTGCATCAATACTGCGCCAAGACCTAGGAGAGAGGCATCACAAAAGACCTCGTACGGCTTGGATTCATCAGGCGGAGTCAGAACTGGAGCAGTGATCAATTTCTGTTTCAAAGTGTTGAAAGCAATGTCACACTTCGGAGACCAAACGTACTTGACGTGCTTCTGGAGAAGATTTGAGAGAGGCTTCGCGATCTTGGAAAAGTTTTCAACGAATCTTCGGCAATAGCTTGTAAGACCGAGGAAGCTACGGAGTTGCTTCACGTTCTGAGGAGGTTCCCAATTCACAATTGCAGACACCTTCTCAGGATTCACGGTAATGCCCTTGGCAGAGATGATATGACCAAGATAAAGAACCTCATCGAGCCAAAATTCACACTTGGAGAACTTGGCGTAGAACTGATGTTCCCTTAGCTTATCAAGAACCAAACGCAAGTGCTTGGCATGATATTCCTTGTTCTTTGAGAAAACCAGAATGTCGTCGAGATAGACCAAAACAAAGTCATTGGTGTAGGCATTGAAGTTGAAGTTCATCATGCGAGAGAACGTCAGAGGAGCGTTGACGAGGCCAAAAGACATGACAGTGTATTCATATGAACCAAAGCTTGTCCTGAAAGCCGTCTTGGGAATATCTTGCTCACGGATACGAATCTGATGATAAGCCATACAGAGATCAAGCCTGGAGAATACTCGAGCACCTTTGAGTTGTTCGAACAGCTCATTGATGTTGGGAAGTGGATATTTGTTCTTGATGGTCTTCTTGTTCACTGGACGGTAATCAACACAAAGTTGGTCCGTTCCATCCTTCTTATTCACAAAAAGAACACCACAACCCCACAGAGAAGAACTAGGCCGGATGAGACCCATTTTCTCTTGAATATCGAGTTGTTTCTTCAGCTCCTTCAACTCTTCAGGTCCGAGCTTGTAAGGACGTTTGCACACAGGTTCCATGCCAGGCTCAAGATCAATAACGAATTCAACTGGCCGGTGCGGAGGCATTCCTGGAAGCTCTTCTCGAAAGACGTCTTGATATTCGCAAACGATTAGAATTTGAGAGATGGCATCAAGTTCACCCTTCTCATTGAGAGAAAATAGACGGATGGTATTATCCCGAGCGGCAAAGACAATAACATCCTCAGACGAATGAGTCAATTGAATCTGCCTGGCAGCACAATCAAGATGTGCCTTGTGCTTAGAAAGCCAATCCATTCTGAGAATAAGATCAATATCCGAGTTACCAAGAACAATTGGGGAAGAAAGGAACTTGTAGTCACCCAATGTGATAGTAACCTCCGGGACGCAGGTGTTAGCTGTCATCTACTTGCCCGGTGACACAATTTGCAAGGAACTTTGTAGATACTGATAATCGCACTCATACTTTGATGCAAAAGGTTTGGAAATGAAGCAATGCAATGCACCCGTGTCAAAAAGAACTTTTGCAGGAATATCATTAACAGGAAGGTTACCCATGATGACATCTGGTGAGTCCTCTGCCTGAGCTGCATTCACCATATTGACCTTGGCGAACTTGGGGTTATGCTTGACCACAGCTGTACTTGCCGATCTGACAGGAGGAGGAGGAGGAAGACGCCTCTGGTTGAAACACTTGTTGGCATAGTGACCCTTCTGTTGGCACTTGTTGCACGTGACCTCTGAAAGCGGACGGTGATACGGAGCACTCGATCTTCGAGCTTGAGACGAAGTCTTGTTCTGAAAGCCAGGGTTGGGTGGGTGGGAAGAACCACTGCCACCTTTGCTCTTCTGCTGATACGGCTGACGGAATGGAGGAGGAGGAAACCAATACTTCTGCTGCTTGGCCACTTGAGTAGAGGAAGAAGGAGTAACATCTCTGACTCGCTTCTTGGAAGCATCACACCTCAACTGAGCAGCCTCTTGCTTCAATGCCATGTTGTAGAACTCATCGTATCTCAAGGGCTCAAAGAGAACAAGAGCGAGCTGAATTTCTTCTCTGAGACCACCCCTGAACTGATATATCATGCTCTTCTCATCAGGGACGTCATGCTTGGCAAAGCGGGCGAGCTTCTGGAACAACTTGTTGTAGTCATAGACAGACAAAGAGCCTTGCTTCAGATTGCGGCATTCCTCACGCTTGCTTTCAACCACGCTTTGCGGAATATGATGAGCTCGAAAATCTCGACGGAAATCATCCCAAGTGATAACATGTCCACCTCGGGAATCCTTGTACTGCTGGAACCATTCTGCAGCTTGATCTTTGAGTTGGAAGGAAGTGAACTTGACAAAGTCCTCAGGCCTGACGTTACTGCACTCGAAATGCTTACACAGATCCACAAGCCAATCGTCAGCATCGGTTGCCTCAACACAATTGCTGAAAGTCTTTGGCCCGTTAGCAAGGAACTGGTTGAGTATAGCAAAGTGATTCTGATTGCTGCCTTGATTCCCTTGGTTGCCTTGATTGCGCTCTTGAAGAATTTGCATGATCAACTGTGTGTTTGCATTGGTTGCGGCCATCACAGCTTGCCATGCCTCTGGAGGAGGTGGAGGTGGTGGCGGATCAGGATTCGGAGTCGTGCGTGTTGGAGGAGCCATCCTGAAGAGGTTGACCACCATTAGCACATTGATAGACAAATATTGAAGCTGAATCCAACGGAATGAAAATTGCAACATATAGTCTTCACATCCGAACAAAATGAACAAATGCATTCCTCTTGAAATGGTCACATATCCATAAATTGAGAAGCCACGTAGAATTAAGGTAGAGAAATAAATCAACAAGGTACGGATCAAGAACGAATAATCGGTAAGAAATCCCAATCTCAAACCAATATTCATGGAAGAAGAACTAGAGCTACAAGAATTCCCACCTATGAAACTCCCGAACCTTTCCGGTTATGCAATCAGGTGTTGGGGATACAGGGGAAGCATAATATCTCACCCAAACTAGCAAATCCTACATCCAGCCGTATCCATCCTTCAACACATAACCAAGAAACCTTCGGAAACCATCTACCTCAACCTTCGAAAAGCATTCATTATACAAGTTATGGCGATACTCCCGAACTCCCGCCCCAGTACTGGGTGGCGTCGAGGTTATCTCACCAATGAACTGCATAAAAGAGATTTTCGATGTCGGCGTACTAGACTCAGGTATTCCAGAACTGCAACGATAACATTATGATGACAACACCTCAGAGCTCAACTCCCCGGGACACTTCCACTAAACTCCTGACAGGAGGCACCAAGTCAATGTTCTCATCATAAAACCATCGGAACGATTCCAAGATACCCGCGTGATCCTAAAAAAATATTTAGTGAAATTTGAGAAGAGAAGAGTTAAAACTCTACGTCAGGATGCCTTACCAGAGCGATGAGGAGACTGGGAAATAAAAAGAATTCCTAAACTCTCCGATATATAATTCCTAAATGACTCAAAACATTTTTCTAGACACAACTCGGCCGCTAAAAACGATCAAGCAATGGGGCTCCTAACGTCGGGGAAGGCTCTAATACCAACTTGTAACACCCTCAATGCGACTATATCTCCCACGTGTCGAGGCACAACTTAGAGGTATAATCGCATTGAAGGCATATGTCGCAAGTTAGGCAATCTTCACAACATCCCATGTAATATGATAATAAAAGGGGAGAGAACATAGTTGGCTTACACTCGCCACGCCAATCAAGTACAAAAATAACATTACATCAACCAAACACTCATGGCCCGACTACGACGCCAAAATAAAAGAGAACCCAACATGCGACAACGGTCCCGTTCACCCCCAACTGGGCACCACTACTGATCATCGGGAAAGGAAATATAGTAACGTTGAGAGTCTTCGTCGAACTCCCACTTGAGCTCAAACGCGTCTCCTGGAGCGGAATCATCAGGCCCTGCATCTGGTGTAATAGTAATCTGTGAGCCACAGGGACTCAGCAATCTCGCACCCTCGCGATCAAGACTATTTAAGCTTATAGGTAAGACAAGGTAAAATATGAGTGGAGCTGCAGCAAGCGACTAGCAAGTTTGGTGGCTAACTTATTCGCAAAAGAGAGCGAGAAGAGGAGGCAAAGCATGGTTGAGAAACTAGAGAACCACCTGCGCAAACATTACTCCAACACTGTGTCCACTTCCCGGATTCCGCCGAGAAGAGGCCCTCATGGTAACACACTCAGTTGATTCATTTTAATTAAATTAAGGTTCAAGTTATCTACAACCGGACATTAACAAATTCGCATCTGCCCATAACCGCGGGCATGGCTTTCGAAAGTTCAAATCCCTGCAGGGGAGTCCCAACTTAGCCCATGACAAGCTCTCACAGTCAACGAAGGAATAGACCTCCTCCCAAGATGTTCCGATCAGACTCGGTATCTCGGTAAATCAAGACACTTCGGCAGGTTAAAACAAGACCAGCAACACCGCCCGAATGTGCCGACAAATCCCGATAGGAGCTGCACATATCTCTTTCTCAGGGCACACTCAGATGAGCGCTCCATACAACTAAAACCAAACCTCGAGTTTCCCCGAGGGGGCGCTGCACAGGACTCTAGTTTGGACCAACACTCAAAGGAGCACTAGCCCGAGGGGGTTTAAAATAAGATGACCCTTGGGCTCCGGAAACCCGAGGGAAAAAGAGGCTAGGTGGCAAATGGTAATACCAAGGTTAGGCATTGCTGGAAAAGCTTTAATCAAGGCGAAATATCAAGGGGTTCCCATTATAACCCAACCGCGTAAGGAACGCAAAATCCGGGAACATAACACCGATATGACGGAAACTAGGGCGGCAAGAGTGGAACAAAACACTAGGCGAGAGGCCGAGCCTTCCACCCTTTACCAAGTATATAGATGCATTAAGATAACAAGATAAAATAATGATATCCCAACAAGTAAATAAATGTTCCAACAAGGAACGGCCTCCAATCTTCACCTGCAACTAGCAACACTATAAGAGGGGCTGAGCAAAGTGGTAACATAGCCAATCAATGGTTTGCTAGGACATGGTGGGTTAGAGGTTTAACATGGCAATTTGGGAGGCTTGAAAGCAAGTGGTAGGCATCGTAGCAATGGCATAGCAAAAGAGCGAGCAAACTAGCATAGCAAAGATAGTAGTGATTTCGAGGGTAAGATCATCTTGCCTGCACAGTTGTCAGAGTTGACTGGATCCTCGAAAGCAAACTCAACGGGCTCCTCGTTAGCGAACTCGTATCCCGGCTCTACCCAAACAAGACAAACAAGCATCAAGGATACAATCAACCACGCGCAAACTCAAACAACACAATGCATAGATGATATGCTATGCGGGATGCGATGCGGGATGCAAAATGCAAGATATGACAGGGAATGCATGAACCTGGCCTCAACTTGGAAAACCAAGTGTGCCACTAGAAATATGAGACGGAATCGCTTGAAAACGATATAAAGAACGCCGGAATCGGAGTTACGGTTTGGAAATGGCAAGCGATTCAAGTATGACACCGGTCTGCTATTTACAGCAAGTAGCCATCTAAATGCAATGAAATGAACATGCTACAGCACCCAAACATGATAACAAAATACATGGCAGGGATGCACAAAAGATGCTTAACAAAAGTCTAGTACTGAGCTACAGCCAATTCATCCATTAACAGGTTCAAACAAGCATGGCAAAAATACATATGGCAAACATATCTCAGACTTAGTGAAATTAACACTTGTCTAGAATTTCAGATCAGGTAGCCCTCTTCGGAGCAACAAAACTACATGCTACAGGACCTGAACATGGAAAAGTAAAGCATGGCATGGAGCTACTCAAAGAGCTTAACAAAAGTCCCTTAGTGACCTTGAGCCAAAAGGGATTATAAAATACAATTGCAAGCATGTGAACATAGCAAAAACATAATCAGTTTTCAGACTTAGTGAAAAACTGACACATGCTGAAATATAACTCAAGTAGGCATGATTACGAGCTCGATGTACTCACTACGGTGCAAGTCATGGCAAGACAAGCATACACCCATAAGAAGGCACAAAATGCAAGCTAGACATGGCAAGAACAATAACATAGCATGCACGAATCAACTACAACAACACCGGCAAAATTGCAAACAAGTTGACAATCTGCCCAGATTCACAAAGTAGCAAAAGTAGAGCTCGATTGACTCAAGCTAGGGTGCTCCATAATTGCAAACAAAGACATGGATGGATAGAGCACTACAATATTAACAAAACATCCTTAGTGATCATCCTCAAAAGAGGCACGGATCACTAGGAAACAACAAGAACATATGGCATCATGAGATAAACAGCTCCAAGACTTAGTGGAATCACTAAGTCCCTAAAAATAGACTTAGCAAGTGCACCACTTTGCAAGCTTGCACTAGTCACCACACTCATCAAAAAAATACATGGGTTGCACCTCTGGAAAGATGACAAAACCCTTAACAAAACACATGTAGAACTCATGGGCTAGCATGCACACATTAATCATGGCAAAAATGACAAAAGTGCTAAACGGAGAAGCAGATCTGACAATTAACTCAAGTAGCCCTCTTCTAACAGCATTTCGGGCATCAAGATGGGCTCAAATGAAAATGATGCAATGGAATGAAATGATGTACTCTCTGAGATGAACACTTTGATATGCTATATGCATGAATCGGAGCTACAGATGCAAAGTTACGGGGCCTCGAACAGGAGCATATGGACTGAAAAATTAGGGACTTAGAGGAAAAAAAACCAGATCTAGGGTTTGACCCGAGGCACGCGAACCGAGGCGGCTGGAGCACTGTTCACCGGCGGTCGCCGGCCGGAGTTGGGGAAGCCGAAGAGGGGCGCCGGCGACGAGGGAGAGGAGGAGGAGGCCGGGGAGGCGCGCGGCGGCGCGGACGGTGGCGTCAGCGGCGGCGGAGGAGGCGGTGCGGCGGCGAAGGCGGTGCAGCGGCGGCCGGGCGGCGGGCGGCGCGCCGACGGGGAGGCGGCGGTGATGGCGCGCGGTGGCGGCGGCGAGGCTCCTGGGCGGCGCGCGGGCGGCGGGAGCCCCGGGCGGCGACGAATGGCGGCCCGGGCCGGGAGGGCCAAGCGCGGGCCCTCTGGGCCGGCGCGGAAGGTGGAGGCGGCGGCGAGTGGCGTGGTGCCACGTGGCGGTGGAGGGGCGGACCGGACGTGTCCGTCAGTTGCGAATGTGTCCGGCGGCGGCGGATCTAGGATTTAGGGTTAGGGGCGAGGGGAGACCAGGGATTTCGGAGGAGGACCTATTTATAGGCATAGAGGGAGCTAGGAGAGTCCAAATGAGGTGCGGTTTTCGGCCACGCGATCGTGATCGAACGCTCTAGATGATGGAGCAGAGTTTGGTGGGTTTTGGGCCAAATTGGAGGGGTGTTGGGCTGCAACACACACGAGGCCTTTTCGGTCCCTCGGTTAACCGTTGGAGTATCAAACGAAGTCCAAATGATACGAAACTTGACAAGCGGTCTACCGGTAGTAAACCAAGGCCGCTTGGCAAGTCTCGGTCCAATCCGGAAATGTTTAATCCCCACACATGAAAGAAATCTAGAAATGACCACCGGAGGAGAACGAAGCGCAGGAATGCAAAACGGACAACGAGGAAAATGCTCGAATACATGAGACGAACACGTATGCAGATGCAATGCACATGATGACATGATATGAGATGCATGACAACGATAACAACACACGGAGACAAAGACCTGAACCCGAGGAAATAAATATAACTTAACGCCGGAAACAGCAAGAGTTGGAGTACAAATAGGGAAAGTTACATCCGTGGTGTTACATGTTCGCCGGGTCAACATGATCCCTGTAGAATTTTAACTCCTCTGTTGCACAAACAGATTCAGCATAGGCGGCATCACCTTCTTCACATTCCAAGGCTATCTTCCGGCTCCCATGTACCGTAATGGTGCCCTTATGACCCGGCATCTTGAGCTGCAAATATACGTAACACGGCCGAGCCATGAACTTGGCATAAGCCGGCCGCCCAAACAGAGCATGATACAGGCTTTTGATCTTAACCACTTCGAAGGTTAACTTTTCTGCTCTGGAGTCATACTCATCCCCAAAGGCTACTTCCAGCTCAATCTTCCCAATTGGGTATGCCTATTTACCAGGTACCACACCGTGAAAAATAGTGTTGGATTGTTTAAGATTTTTATCCGTCAATCTCATCTGGCGGAACGTCTCATACTAGAGGATGTTGATGCTGCTGCCTCCATCCATGAGTACCTTAGTAAACTTGTACCCACCAACCTGAGGTGCCACTACCAAAGCCAAGTGACCCAGATTATCAACCCGGGGCGGGTGATCCTCTCTGCTCCACACAATAGGCTGCTCCGACCAACATAGGTAACATGGAATTGCCGGCTCAACAGCATTGACAGCCCTCTTGTGGAGTTTCTGGTCCCTCTTACATAAACTGGTAGTAAAGACATGATACTGTCCACTACTCAACTGCTTTGGGTTGCTCTGATAGTCGGATTGCTGCTGCTGCTGATTCCCTTGACCGTGTTGCTGATTATATCCTCCTTGGTGACCAGGATAACCCTGACCGTGAAAACCTCCTCCGCTTGAACCAGCGGCCGGGCCCTGAAAGCCGCCTCCACCTGAGCCGCCACCTGGGCCGTGACCCCCATCAAATGCATTTGAATTTTTAAATGCCTTCCTGATCGTGCAATCCTTCCATAAGTGGGTGGCTGGTTTCTCCCGGGTGTCGTGTTTTGGACAAGGTTCATTCAACAACTGCTAAAGGGTGGGGCCTGACCCGCCCGATCGAGGGGGTTGTCTACCCTTGCGCCGCTGATGACCACCCTGCGCATTAGTATTAGCAACAAACTCATCAGCCTTACATTTATTACCTCCCTGATTCGCCGGGTTATGCTGGTGACTCTTGCCATTGCCGTTCTTCGTTTCCTTTTCTACGTCAGACACCGGGTCCTTGGTGGTATCAGAGTCGGCATACTTGACAAGAGCTGCCACCAACGTTCCCATGTCATTACAGTCACATTTAAGCCGCCCCAACTTCTGCTTCAGAGGTTCAAAGCGGCATTTTTTCTCCAACATCAAAACTGCTGAGCCGGCATCCATCTTATCAGATGAATGTATTATCTCCTTGACCCGGCGCACCCAATGGGTTGTAGATTCACCATCCTCTTGCTTGCAATTGGTCAGGTCCACAATCGACATTGGCTGCTTACACGTGTTCTTGAAGTTCTGGATGAACCGTGCTTTCAACTCTGCCCATGATCCAATAGAATTGGGGTGCAATCCCTTCAACCAGGTCTGAGCCGTTCCATCCAACATCATGGTCAAATACTTGGCCATTGCAGCATCGCTAACCTCCAACAGCTCCATAGCCATCTCATAACTCTCAATCCAAGCCCCCGACTATATATCAGCCGTGTAATTAGGCACCTTACGAGGCCCCTTGAAATCCTTAGGCAACCGCTCATTGCGTATGGCTGGGACCAGGCAAGGTACGCCTCCGGTTCTTGTGGCCACTCCTGCCTCAACCGAGGTTGCTGGATAAGCCGGAAAGGCTTGGTGAGCCGCCTGCTCTTCCGCTATCTGAGCTGCCCGTTCTGCTTCTTGACGAATCCTCTCCTGATCCGCCAAGTTAAGGGCTCCAGCCCGCACCGGCTCATGCCTATATGGCCGGTTGTGGCGTTGAGCGTTACTTGACATCTCTGCGGACTCCATGTGCCTATTGTAACTTGGGCTCCGGCTTGGGCAAGGAGTTGAATGAATCCTGTCTCGACTGTAGGAGTATGCATCCTGCTGGGCCAAAGCTTTCTGAAGCAGTTCTCTTACCCTCCGGGTTTCAATTGCTGCTAGCGAGTCGCCTTCCATTGGGAGAGCTGCCAAATGAGCCGACGTTGCGATGAGATTTTCCATAGGGTTGGAGAAGTGACATGGAGGTGTTGATACATAATGAGGAGGAGTTGTATTCATGCGAGGCGGCTCCGTGGTGCGTGGCTGAACTGGTGCACCAGGTGTCGTGACCCGGTTTGCCTCTGGCGGGTTGCTCCCCCCAGCCCCGGGTGTATGGAATGGGTTCCTTGGATCCAGTGTTAGAGGCAGACGTGACTGAGTTTTCTGATGCCTCCTCCTCATGATCTCGTTCGACACATTAAGATCCATCGAGAGCCGGAAAGTTTCTGCTTGAAGCTACTGAGCACGAGCATCCAGAGCTGCTCGTTCTGCTGCCATCCGGGTTTCCTCCACGGCTAGATTTTCTTTATCTTGCACCATCTCCTCCCGCACGCGTGCCACTTCTGCGTCGTGCTGGGTTTTATCCGCCGGTTCTACCATAGCGGTTAACAGAGTTGTCAGCTTATCCATGAGGTCCATTAGAACCTGAGCCGGGGGGCGCTCGGGGTCTCCTGACCCGGCTGCTGCTGACCCAGTAGCTGCGGCTGCCGCTGCTGTGGAGTTCTGCCCAGGCTGCATCCCCGCCATGAAGACTCCGGCCCAATTCGGCGGCTCAAGGGGATCCGGAATACTGCTGCCATCGGAACAGCCCCCGAGCATGCCGTCTTGCAGTTGGTACAATGAGTCCGTCTCACCTGTTGATGATGCAGTATCAGAGCAGATGGTCGTCTCCCCGCCTTCCATCGATCCTTCAGAGTATTCACCGCCATGAATGCAGCCTACGAAGGCATGTTTCATGACAGATTGAACACGGGCGGACCTGGCACGCTGAGCCGTTTCGATGAGGTTGATGTGGACATCCGGCTCAGGGCCTAACTCGCCGATTCGGCCGATGAAGACGTGAATTCCGCCGAAGGGGACTCGGTACCCGTACTCGATCGAGCCGGGCTCGGGGCCCCAGCCTTCGTCGTCGATGTAGAGTTTGCCGCGACGACTCTTGGTCATCCGGCCCACAGTGTATCCCTTGAGCCCTTCGAAGTTGCCCTTCAAGAACTCAAATCCACCATGCGCTGGCCCCACGGTGGGCGCCAACTATCATGGAATTTACACGGCAGATGTCCTAGAGCAAGGACTTAGTCGTAGGGCCATCGCACTAGGAAGCTTAAAGGGGTTAATCGGGACAAAGGACACACGGGAGAGTTTTTATACTAGTTCGGCCCCTTACGATGAAGGTAAAAGCCTACGTCTAGTTGGGATTGGTATTGCTGAGGTTTCGATCTCCAAGAGGCTCAACTCGCCGGCTTGGTTATCGACTTGGTTGTTTCTTGTCCTAAACCGCCACCGGGTCATCCCCTTATATACACGGGTTGACACCTGGTGGCCTACAGAGTCCCGGCCGGCTCATAATTGTGTCCGGCTCGGTGACTTCCTTTATATGCTTTTCTTTACAAGTCTTTCCTTACATACGGCGGTTTATAGTATCAGGCCTTAAGCCGGCCCCAGGCCTTTGGGCCTTCCATACATTTAGTAAACTATCATCTTGAATGTTTATCGGGATTCTTATATAACCCGCCATTAGGGCTGACCCGGCCCTTCCTGGGCGGGTCATACTAGTAGTAATATCCCCAACATATCCTGTTATTATTAGTGCTAACCTTTCAGAGCATGAAGAAGAAAGATTATTGAAAACTCCGAAGAAGCACTGTGCTGCTATTGGATATACTCTTGATGATCTTAAGGGCATTAGTCCCACTCTATGTCAACATAAAATAAATTTGGAAGCAGATGCCAAACCAGTTCGTGATCCTCAATGACGTCTGAATCCTAAAATGAAAGAAGTGGTAAGAAAAGGAGCTGAGAATCCCATTGCTGATAGTCAGTGGGTAAGTCCTGTTCATTGTGTCCCTAAGAAGGGAGGTATTACTGTTGTTCCTAATGATAAAGATGCATTGATTCCACAAAGAATTATTACAGGTTATAGGATGGTAATTGATTTCCGCAAATTAAATAAGGCTACTAAGAAAGATCATTACCCCTTACCTTTTATCGATCAAATGCTAGAAAGATTATGCAAACATACACATTACTGCTTTTTAGATGGTTATTCTGGTTTCTCTCAAATACCTGTGTCGGCTAAAGATCAATCAAAGACTACTTTTACATGCCATTTTGGTACTTTTTCTTATAGACGTATGCCTTTTGGTTTATGTAATGCACCTGCTACCTTTCAAAGATGCATGATGGCTATATTCTTTGACTTTTGTGAAAAGATTTGTGAGGTTTTCATGGACGACTTTTCCGTCTATGGATCTTCTTTTGATGATTGCTTGAGCAATCTTGATCGAGTTTTGCAGAGATGTGAAGAAACTAATCTTGTCTTGAATTGGGAAAAGTGCCACTTTATGGTTAATGAGGGTATTGTCTTGGGGCATAAAGTTTCTGAAAGAGGTATTGAAGTTGATAAAGCCAAGGTTGATGCTATTGAAAAGATGCCATGTCCCAAGGACATCAAAGGTATAAGAAGTTTCCTTGGTCACGCCGGATTTTATAGGAGGTTCATTAAGGACTTCTCAAAAATTTCTCAGCATCTGACTAATTTATTACAAAAAGATATACCATTTGTCTTCGATGATGATTGTGCAGAAGCATTTGAAATACTTAAGAAAGCATTGATCTCTGCACCTATTGTTCAGCCACCTGATTGGAATTTACCCTTTGAAATTATGTGTGATGCTAGTGATTATGCTGTAGGTGCTGTTCTAGGACAAAGAGTTGATAAGAAATTAAATGTTATCCATTATGCTAGTAAGACTCTAGACAATGCTCAAAGAAATTATGCTACTACTGAAAAAGAACTTCTAGCAGCTGTATTTGCTTGTGATAAGTTCAGACCTTATATTGTTGATTCTAAAGTAACTATCCACACTGATCATGCTGCTATTAAATATATTATGGAGAAGAAAGATGCTAAACCTAGACTTATTAGATGGGTTCTCTTGCTACAAGCTGAGAACCCCGTTGCAGACAACTTATCTAGGTTAGAGAATGTTCTTGATGACCCACTACCTATTGATGATATCTTTCCTGATGAACAATTAAATGTCATAAGTACTTCTCGTAGTACCCCTTGGTATGTTGATTATGCTAATTACATAGTTGCTAAATTTATACCACCTAGCTTCACATACCAACAAAAGAAAAGGTTCTTCTATGATTTGAGAAATTACTTTTTGGATGACCCACATCTTTATAAAGAAGGAGTAGATGGTGTTATTAGACGTTGTGTACCTGAGCATGAATAGGAACAGATCCTACGAAAGTGCCACTCCGAAACTTATGGAGGACACCATGCGGGAGATAGAACTGCACATAAGGTATTGCAATCTGGTTTTTATTGGCCTACTCTCTTCAAGGATGCACGTAAGTTTGTCCTATCTTGTGATGAATGTCAAAGGATTGGTAATATTCGTAGACGTCAAGAAATGCCTATGAATTATTCACTTGTTATTGAACCGTTTGATGTTTGGGGATTTGATTATATGGGACCTTTTCCTGCCTCTAATGGATATACACATATTTTAGTTGTTGTTGATTATGTTACTAAGTGGGTAGAAGCTATTCCAACTAGTAGTGCTGATCATAAGACTTCTATTAAAATGCTTAAAGAAGTTATTTTTCCGAGGTTTGGAGTCCCTAGATATTTAATGACTGATGGTGGTTCACATTTTATTCATGGTGCTTTCCGTAAAATGCTTGCTAAATATGACACAATCATAGAATTGCATCTCCGTATCACCCACAGTCTAGTGGTCAAGTAGAATTGAGTAATAGAGAACTCAAATTAATTTTGCAAAAGACTGTCAATAGGTCTAGAAAGAATTGGTCCAAGAAACTTGATGATGCATTATGGGCCTATAGAACTGCATAACAAAATCCTATGGGTATGTCTTCGTATAAAATGGTATATGGAAAAGCATGTCACTTACCTCTCGAACTAGAACATAAGGCATATTGGGCTATTAAAGAGCTCAACTATGATTTCAAACTTGCCGGTGAAAAGAGGTTATTTGATATTAGCTCACTTGATGAATGGAGAACCCAAGCCTATGAAAATGCCAAGTTGTTTAAAGAAAAGGTTAAAAGATGGCATGACAAAAGGATACAAAAGCGTGAGTTTAATGTAGGTGATTATGTATTGCTATACAACTCTCGTTTAAGATTTTTTGCAGGAAAACTTCTCTCTAAATGGGAAGGCCCCTATGTTATCGAGGAAGTCTATCGTTCTGGTGCCATAAAAATCAACAACTTCGAAGGCACAAATCCAAAGGTGGTAAACGGTCAGAAAATTAAACATTATATCTCAGGTAATCCCATAAATGTTGAAACCAATATTATTGAAACCGTAACCCCGGAGGAATACATAAGGGACACCTTCCAGAACATTTCAGACTCCGAAAAGGAATAGGTATGTGGTACGGTAAGTAAACCGACTCCAAAACAATTTTTAAGGCAATATTTCTCCGTTTTGGAATATTTAGAAAAATAGAAATTAAGTAGCAGTCCGGGAAGGACACGAGGGCCCCACGAGGGTGGAGGGAGCGCCCTACCCCGTGGGCACGCCCCCCCTACATCGTGAGCACCTCGTGTGCCTTTCGGACTCCGTTTTCTTGCATGATACATATTTTGGTCGGTAAAAGTTCATTATATATTCTCCCGAAGGTTTTGACTCCCGTATCACGCAAATATCCACTATTTTTGTTTCGAGTTGTTGCTGCTATAGATTAGAGCAAGATGTCTTCTCAAGAGTCGGTCGGGGAGAGTCGGGTATCTAATTCGGCACCGGAACCAATGGCAAACAGCGACCCTGACCACTTTGGGCCAGCAACGGAGGAAGAGATGGAGGCTGACTTAATGAGGGTAGATGCCATGGAGGATCAAGAAGTCACCTCTCGCTTCCGAGCTGGGTTCATGATGGGGGAACTACAAAGCTCAGCTATTCCAAACTCGGTTATCCCTTCCAATGTTAGATTTCTTTCTTATGAAAATATGAAGAGGAGTGTCACTTGTTCTCCCGCAGCTATGAAACACCCTTGGGTGCAAGGAGCTTTAGCCGTCATAGGAAAGCTTCGTAAGGAAACAATGGACCTCAAGCAGCAAGTCAACAAGCTTGAGGAGGAGAATCGTATCCTGAGAGGAATCATCGCCAAGAATATTTCACCAACAACAAAGAAGGCGATAAAATCACACGGGTATGGGCACTCCCCTTGGCAACCGCCAAGCTTGGGGGAGGTGCCCCGGTATCGTATCACAATCACAACTCCTATCTTTACCGCTTTCCTTAGTTCGATCCTATTAGTAGTATTTTGATCTAGTAGAATAAAGTTTATGGCATGATCTAGTTTTAAGTTTTGCTTTATGATCTCTCTATGTAATCGAGTTCGTGAGCTATATAATAAAGATTAGTGTTGAGTCAAGGGCTTGATTTTCTTGCTATGATCTTGGGTGAATAAAAGAAAAGAGAAAAAGAATAAGAAGAAACAAAAGTTCATATTTATCTTATTGATAGTAATGACTTCACATAGAAAGAGTGTGATGATTAAAAGTTGTTGGGAGTTGGCAGACATAGCTTTGGTCATCGTTGCAATTAATAGGAAGTAATAAGGAGAGAGGTTTCACATATAAATATACTGTTATTGACATCTTTTATGATTGGGAGCACTCATCAAAATATGACATGCTAAAGAGTTGATGTTGGACAAGGAAGACAACGTAATGGGTTATGTTTTCTTATATCTGAGATAAAGTATGTTGTCATGGATCATCCAACATGTTGAGCTTGCCTTTCCCCCTCATGCTAGCCAAATTCTCAGCACCAATTAAAGATACTACTTGTGCTTCCAAATACCCTTAAACCAGTTTTGCCATGAGAGTCCACCATATCTACTTATGGATTGAGTAAGATCCTTCAAGTAAGTTGTCATCAGTGCAAAGCAATAAAAATTGCTCTAAATATGTATGATTAGTGTGGGAGAAATAAGCTTTATACGATCTTGTGATATGGAAGTAATAAAAGCGACGGACTGCATAATAAAGGTTCATATCACAAGGGGCAATATAAAGTGACATTCTTTCGCATTAAGATTTTATGCATCCAACCATAAAAGCGCATGGCAACCTCTGCTTCCCTCTGCGAAGGGCCTATCTTTTATTATTATCTTCTACCTTATGCAAGTGTCATGGTGATCTTCACCTCTCCATTTTTCATTTTATCCTTTGGCAAGCCCAGCATGTTGGAAAGAACCGTATCCAGCATATATAATTGGATGTAGGGGGGCATGAGTTATTATTGTTGACATTACCCTTGAGGCAAAAGGTTGTGGGGCGAAACTATAAGCCCCTATCTTTCTCTGTGTCCGATTAAAACTCTGTAACCACAAGTATTGCGTGAGTGTTAGCAATTATGAAGGACTAGATGATAGTTGAGTACGTGGACTTGCTTTTTAGCTCTGACATAGACTCTTTCTGATGTTATGATAAATTGCAATTGCTTCAATGACTGAGGTTATAGTTTGTTGGTTCTCAATAAGGTTTCTGATTCATACTTTTACATTGTGAATAGATCATCACTTGAACATAAGTAATCATATGACAATATCTATATATGTTGTTGCTATGAGAATAATCATGATGCCTTCATGTCCGTATTTTATTTTTATCGACGCCTCTACCTCTAAACATGGGGACATATTTATTGTTATCAGCTTTCTCTTGAGGACAAGCGAGGTCTAAGCTTGGGGGAGTTGATACGTCCATTTTGCATCATGCTTTTATATCGATATTTATTGCATTATGGGCTGTTATTTCACATTATGTCACAATACTTATGGCTATTCTCTCTTATTTTACAAGGTTTACATAAGGAGGGAGAATGCCGGCAGCTGGAATTCTGGGCTGGAAAAGGAGCAAATAATAGAGACCTATTCTGCACAACTCCAAAAGTCCTGAAACTCCACGGAATACCTTATAATAAATAATGAAAAATCCTCACCAAAGATGAAGACCAGGGGGCCCACACCCTTTCCACGAGGGTGGGGGCGCCCCCCCCCCTAGGGCGCGCCCCCTACCTCATGAGCCCCCTGGTGGCTCTCCGATGACCATCTTCTCCTATATGAAGTCTTTCATCAAGAAAAAAATAAGAAGCAACCTTTCGGGACGAAACTCCGCCGCCACGAGGCGGAACCTTGGCGGAACCAATCTAGGGCTCCGGCACAGCTGTTCTGCCGGGGAAACTTCCCTCCTGGAGGGGGAAATCATCGCCATCGTCATCACCAACGCTCCTCTCATCGGGAGAGGGCAATATCCATCAACATCTTCATCAGCACTATCTCATCTCAAAACCCTAGTTCATCTCTTGTATCCAATTCTTGTCTCCAAGTCTGGGATTGGTGCTAGTAGGTTGCTAGTAGTGTTAATTACTCCTTGTAGTTGATGCTAGTTGGTTTAATTGGTGGAAGATCATATGTTCAGATCCTTTATGCATAGTATTACCCCTCTAATTATGAACATGAATATGCTTTGTGAGTAGTTACGTTTGTTCCTGAGGACAAGGGAGAAGTCTTGCTATTAGTAGTCATGTGAATTTGGTATTCGTTCGATATTTTGATAAGATGTATGTTGTCTAGCCTCTAGTGGTGTTATGTGAACGTAGACTACATAACACTTCACCATTATTTGGGCCTAGAGGAAGGCATTGGGAAGTAATAAGTAGATGATGGGTTGCTAGAGTGACAGAAGCTTAAACCCTAGTTTATGCGTTGCTTCGGAAGGGGCTGATTTGGATCCATATGTTTCATGCTATAGTTAGATTTACCTTAATACTTTTGTTGTAGTTGCGGATGCTTGCAATAGAGGTTAATCATAAGTGGGATGCTTGTTCAAGTAAGAATAGCAACCAAGCACCGGTCCACCCACATGTCAAATTATCAAAGTACCGAACGCAAATCATATGAATGTGATGAAAACTAGCTTGACGATATTCCCATGTGTCCTCGGGAGCGCTTTTCCTTATATAAGAGTTTGTCCAGGCTTGTCCTTTGCTACAAAAAGGATTGGGCCACCTTGCTGCACTTTATTTACTTTTGTTACTTGTTGCTCGTTACAAATTATCTCATCACAAAACTATCTGTTACCACTTATTTCAGTACTTGCAGAGAATACCTTGCTGAAAACCGCTTATCATTTCCTTTTGCTCCTCGTTGGGTTCAACACTCTTACTTATCGAAAGGACTACGATAGATCCCCTATACTTGTGGGTCATCAATGGCCCGTGCTGTTGTTCCATTAAATTTTAATGCATTCCTTGAAGAAGCAAAGTTGAAAGATGATGGTAGCAATTACAAGGACTGGGTCTGTAACTTGAGGATTATCCTCATTGCTGCACACAGAAGAGTTACATCCTGGAAGAACCGCTGGGTGCCAGGCCTGCTGCAGATGCTGCTGATGGTGTTAAGCACGTCTGGCAGAGCAAAGCTGATGACTACTCGATAGTTCAGTGTGCCATGCTTTACGGCTTAGAACTGGGACTTCAACAAGGTTTTGAATGTCATGGAGCATATGAGATGTTCCAGGAGTTGAAGTTAATATTTCAAGCAAATGCCCGGATTGAGAGATATGAAGTCTCCAATAAGTTATACAGTTGCAAGATGGAGGAGAATAGTTCTGTTAGTGAACATATACTCAGAATGTCTGGGTACCATAACCACTTGACTCAACTAGGAGTTAATCTTCCTGTTGATGGTGTCATTGATAGAGTTCTTCAATCACTTCCACCAAGCTATAAGAGCTTTGTGATGAACTATAATATGCAAGGGATGGATAAGACAATTCCCGAGCTCTTCGCAATGCTAAAAGCTGTGGAGGTAGAAATCAAGAAGGAGCATCAAGTGTTGATGGTCAACAAGACCACCAGTTTCAAGAAAAATGGTAAATGGAAGAAGAAGGGGAACTTCGAAAACAACGGCAAACAAGTTGCTACTCAGGAGAAGAAACCCAAGTCTGGACCTAAGCTTGAGACTGAGTGCTTCTACTGCAAACAGACTGGTCACTGGAAGCGGAACCGCCCCAAGTATTTGGCGGATAAGAAGGATGGCAAGGTGAACAAAGGTATATGTGATATACATGTTATTGATGTGTACCTTACTAGAGCTCGTAGTAGCACCTGAGTATTTGATACTGGTTCTGCTGCTAATATTTGCAACTCGAAACAGGGACTACGGATTGAGCGAAGATTGGTTAAGGACGAGGTGATGATGCGCGTGGGAAATGGTTCCAAAGTCTATGTGATCGCCGTCGGCACGCTACCTCTACATCTACCTTTGGGATTAATTTAGACCTAAATAATAATTATTTGGTGCCAGCGTTAAGCATGAACATTATATGTGGATCTTGTTTGATGCGAGACAGTTATTCATTTAAATCTGAGAATAATGGTTGTTCTATTTATATGAGTAATATCTTTTATGGTCATGCACCCTTAAAGAGTGGTCTATTTGTGTTGAATCTCGATAGTAGTAATTGCTACGTCTTGAGCTTGCGTTGGTTTTCCCCGAAGAGGAAGGGATGATGCAGCAGAGTAGCGTAAGTATTTCCCTCAGTTTTTGAGAACCAAGGTATAAATCCAGTAGGAGGCTACGCTCAAGTCCCTCGTACCTGCACAAAGTGATAGCTACTCGCAACCAACGCGATTAGGGGTTGTCAATCCCTTCACAGTCACTTACGAGAGTGAGATCTGATAGATATAATATTTTTGGTATTTTTGGTATAAAGATGCAAAGTAAAAAGTAAAAGCAAAGTAAAAAGTAGATCGAAACGATTCTGCATCTACTACTATTACTCCACTCATCGACCGCTATCCAGCATGCATCTAGAGTATTAAGTTAAAAACAAAGTAACGCCTTAAGCAAGATGACATGATGTAGAGAGATAAATTCATGCAATATGAAATAAACCCCATCTTGTTATCCTCGATGGCAACAATACAATACGTGCCTTGCTGCCCCTTCTGTCACTGGGTAAGGACACCGCAAGATCAAACCCAAAGCTAAGCACTGCTCCCATGGCAAGAACTACCAATCTAGTTGGCCAAACCAAACGGATAATTCGAAGAGACTTGCAAAGATAACCGATCATACATAAAAAATTCAGAGAAGATTCAAATATTATTCATAGATAGACTTGATCATAAACCCACAATTCATCGGTCTCAACAAACACACCGCAAAAAGAAGATTACATCGAATAGATCTCCACAAAAGAGGGGGAGAACTTTGTATTGAGATTCAAAGAGAGAGAAGAAGCCATCTAGCTACTAACTATGGACCTGAAGGTCTAAGGTAAACTACTCACACTTCATCGGAGAGGCTAGGATGATGTAGAAGCCATCCGTGATGACGGCCCTCTTCCGGCGGAGCTCCGGAACAGGCCCCATGATAGGATCTCGTGGATACAGAAAGTTGCGGCGGTGGAATTAGGTTTTTGGCTCCTGTTCTGATCGTTTGGGGGTACGTGTGTATATATAGGAGGAAGAAGTATGCCGGAGGAGCAACAACGGGCCCACGAGGTAGGGGGCGCGCCCTAGGGAGGGCGCCCCCACCCTCGTGACCGCCTCTTTTGTTCCCTGGAGCAGGGTCCAAGTCTCCTAGATCACGTTCGGTGAGAAAATCACGTTCCTGAAGATTTTATTCCATTTGGACTCCGTTTGATATTCCGTTTATCCGAAACACTGAAATAGGCAAAAAGACAACAATTCTGGGCTGGGCCTCCGGTTAATAGGTTAGTCCCAAAAATAATATAAAAGTGGAAAATAAAGCCCAATATAGTCCAAAACAGTAGATAATATAGCATGGAGCAATCAAAAATTATAGATACGTTGGAGACGTATCAGGCATCCCCAAGCTTAATTCCTGCTCGTCCTCAAGTTGGTAAATGATAAAAAAAGAATTTTTGATGCGGAGTGCTACTTGGCATAATTTCAATGCAAATCTTCTTAATTGTGGTATGAATATTCAGATTAGAAAGATTCAAGACAAAAGTTTATATTGACATAAAAAATAATAATACTTCAAGCATACTAACAAAGCAATTATGTCTTCTCAAAATAACATGGCCAAAGAAAGTTGTCCCTACAAAAGCATATAGTCTGACTATGCTCCATCTTCACCACACAAAGTATTTAAATCATGCACAACCCCGATGACAAGCCAAGCAATTGTTTTATACTCTAACTTTTTCAAAACTTTTTCAATCTTCACGCAATACATGAGCGTGAGCCATGGATATAGCACTATAGGTGGAATAGAATGGTGGTTGTGGAGAAGACAAAAAGGAGGGGAAGATAGTCTCACATCAACTAGGCGTATCAACGGGCTATGTAGATGCCCATCAATAGATATCAATGTGAGTGAGTAGGGATTGCCATGAAACGGATGCACTAGAGCTATAAGTATATGAAAGCTCGAAAAGAAACTAAGTGGGTGTGCATCCAACTTGCTTTCTCACAAGGACCTAGGGCAATTTGAGGAAGCCCATCATTGGAATATACAAGCCAAGTTCTATAATGAAAAATTCCCACTAGTATATGAAAGTGATAATATGAGAGACTCTCTACTATGAAGATCATGGTGCTACTTTGAAGCACAAGTGTGGTAAAAGGATAGTAACATTGTCCCTTCTCTCTTTTTATCTCATCATTTTTTTATTTGGGCCTTTTCTCTTTTTTATGGCCTCTTTTCTTTATTTGGCCTTTCTCTTTTTTTTATTGGGACAATGCTCTATTGAATGATGATCATCACACTTTTATTTATTTACAACTCGATTCTAAAACAAAGTATGACTCTATATGGATGCCTCCGGTGGTGTACCGGGATATGCAATGAATCAAGAGTGACAAGTATGAAGAAATTATGAACGGTGGCGTTGCCACAAATACTATGTCAACTACATGATCATGCTAAGCAATATGACAATGATGAATGTGTCATGATGAACTAGATGGTGGAAAGTTGCATGGCAATATATCTCGGAATGGCTATGGAAATGCCATAATAGGTAGGCATGGTGGCTGTTTTGAGGAAGGTATCTGGTAGGTGTATGATACCGGCGAAAGGTGCGCGATATTAGAGAGGCTAGCAAAGGTGGAAGGGTGAGAGTGTGTATAATCCATAGACTCAACATTAGTCATAAAGAGCTCATATACTTATTGCAAAAATCTAGAATTTATCAAAGCAAAGTATTACGTGCATGCTCCTAGGGGGATAGATTGGTAGGAAAAGACCATCGCTCGTCCCCGACCGCCACTCATAAGGAAGACAATCAATAAATAAATCATGCTCCGACTTCGTCACATAACGGTTCACCATACGTGCATGCTACGGGAATCACAAACTTTAACACAAGTATTCTTTAAATTCACAACTACTCAACTAGCATGACTCTTAATATTATCACCTCAATATCTCAAATAATTATCATGCTTCAATGTTTTCTTAGTATTCAACACACTCAAAAGAAAGTTTCACAAATCTTGAATACCAAGCATATTATTATTAAGCAAATTACCATGCTATTAAGAGACTCTCAAAATAATTTAAGTGAAGCATGAGAGATCAATAGTTTCTTTAAAACAAATCCACCACCGTGCTCTAAAAGATCTAAGTGAAGCACATAGAGCAAAATTATCTAGCTCAAAAGATATAAGTGAAGCACATAGAGCAAAACTACTTAGCTCAAAAAGATATAAGTGAAGCACATAGAGTATTATATCAAATTTTAATTCATGTATGGCTCTCTCAAAAGGTGTGTACAGCAAGGATGATTGTGGAATACTAAGACACAAAGACACAAATAATACAAGACGCTCCAAGCAAAACACATATCATGTTGGTGAATAAAAATATAGCTCCAAGTAAATTACCGATGGAAGTGGACGAAAGAGGGGATGCCTTCCGAGGCATCCCCAAGCTTTGACTTTTTGGTGTCCTTGGATTATCTTGGGGGTGCCATGGGCATACCCAATCTTAGGCTCTTGACACTCCTTGTTCCATGATCCATCAAAAGAATTCACCCAAAACTTGAAAACTTCACAACACAAAACTCAAAATAGAAAACTCGTGAGCTCCGTTAGCGAAACAAAACAAAAGAACACTTCAAGGTACTGTAATGAACTCATTATTTATTTATATTGGTGTTAAACCTACTGTATTCCAACTTCTCTATGGATTATAAACTATTTTACTAGCCATAGATTCATCAAAATAAGCAAACAACACACGAAAAACAGAATCTGTCAAAAACAGAACAGTCTGTAGTAATCTGTAGGTAGCGCAAGATCTGGAACCCCAAAAATTTCTAAAATAAATTGCTGGACGTGAGTAATTTATCTATTAATCATCTGCAAAAAGAAATTAACTAAATAGCACTCTTCGAATAAAAATGACAGCAGTTCTCCCGAGCGCTAAAGTTTCTGTTTTTTACAGCAAGTTCAACCAGACTTTCCCCAAGTCTTCCCAACGGTTCTACTTGGCACAAACACTAATTAAACACACAAAAAACAACCAAAACAGAGGCTAAATAATTTATTTATTAAATAACAGCAAGGAAAAATATTGGGTTGTCTCCCAACAAGCGCTTTTCTTTAAAGCCTTATAGCTAGGCATAATATTTCAATGATGCTCACATGAAAGACAAGAATTGAAGCACAAAGAGAGCATCATAAAACACGTGACAAACACATCTAAGTCTAACATACTTCCTACGCATAGGCATCTTATAGGCAAACAAATTATCAAGGCAAGCAAAAACTAGCATGTGCAAGGAAGCGGAAAGAAACAATAGCAATCTCAACATAATGAGAGGTAATTTAGTAACATGAAAATTTCTGTCACATATTTTCCTCTCTCATAATAATTATATGTAGGATCATAAGAAAATTCAACAAAATAGCTATCACATAAAATATTTTCAACACGATCCACATGCATGCGAAGTTGACACTCTTCCAAAATAGTGGGATTAACATTAACTAAAGTCATGACCTTTCCAAACCCACTTTTAATATTATTGAGAACATTATAATCAATCTCATATTCATCATGGGGTTTAAATAAATTTTCAAGATGAAAAGAAGAATCACCCCAATCATGATCATTGCAACAAGTAGAGGACATAGCAAAACTAGCATCCCCAAGCTTAGGGTTTTGCATATTATTAGAGCAATTGAAATCAAGAGAATTTATAATAAAATCATTGCAGTCATGCTTTTTATTCAAAGATCTATCATGAAGCACTTCATCACAATTTTCAGATTTACGGATTTCAGGCAAAAGCTTATAAAGATAATCTAGTGCATCCAAATCACTAGGAATTGGTTCATCATAATTGGATCTCTTAAAAAGATTGGTAAGCGGATGAGGATCCATAGATCTTAGGTTCTCGGTTTAGTAATAAATAAACAACTATTCTAACCATACGAGCAAACAAGAAGGCAAGCGGGTAAAAGAGGCAAATAGAGAGGGAGGATAGAGAGAGAGAGGGCGAATAAAACGGCAACGGTGAAGTGGGGGAGAGGAAAACGAGAGGCAAATGGCAAATAATGTAATGCGAGAGATAGGGATTGTGATGGGTACTTGGTATGTTGACTTTTTGGGTAGACTTCCCGGCAACGGCGCCAGAAATCCTTCTTGCTACATCTTGAGCTTGCGTTGGTTTTCCCCGAAGAGGAAGGGATGATGCAGCAGAGTAGCGTAAGTATTTCCCTCAGTTTTTGAGAACCAAGGTATAAATCCAGTAGGAGGCCACGCTCAAGTCCCTCGTACCTGCACAAAGCGATAGCTACTCGCAACCAACGCAATTAGGGGTTGTCAATCCCTTCACGGTCACTTACGAGAGTGAGATCTGATAGATATAATATTTTTGGTATTTTTGGTATAAAGATGCAAAGTAAAAAGTAAAAGCAACGTAAAAAAGCAAAAAAGATTAAAGTGATGGAGATTGATATGATGAGAATAGACCCGGGGGCCATAGGTTTCACTAGTGGCTTCTCTCAAGAGCATAAGTATCTACGGTGGGTGAACAAATTACTGTTGAGAAATTGACAGAATTGAGCATAGTTATGAGAATATCTAGGCATGATCATGTATATAGGCATCACATCCGTGACAAGTAGATCGAAACGATTCTGCATCTACTACTATTACTCCACTCATCGACCGCTATCCAGCATGCATCTAGAGTATTAAGTTAAAACAGAGTAACGCCTTAAGCAAGATGACATGATGTAGAGAGATAAATTCATGCAATATGAAATAAACCCCATCTTGTTATCCTCGATGGCAACGATACAATACGTGCCTTGCTACCCCTTTGTCATTGGGTAAGGACACCGCAAGATCGAACCCAAAGCTAAGCACTGCTCCCATGGCAAGAACTACCAATCTAGTTAGCCAAACCAAACGGATAATTCGAAGAGACTTGCAAAGATAACCAATCATACATAAAAAAATTCAGAGAAGATTCAAATATTATTCATAGATAGACTTGATCATAAACCCACAATTCATCGGTCTCAACAAACACATCGCAAAAAGAATATTACATCGAATAGATCTCCACAAGAGAGGGGGAGAACTTTGTGTTGAGATTCAAAGAGAGAGAAGAAGCCATCTAGCTACTAACTATGGACCCGAAGGTCTGAGCTAAACTACTCACACTTCATCGGAGAGGCTAGGATGATGTAGAAGCCCTCCGTGATGACGGCCCTCTTCCGGCGGAGCTCCGAAACAGGCCCCAAGATAGGATCTCGTGGATACAGAAAGTTGCGGCGGTGGAATTAGGTTTTTGGCTCCTGTTCTGATCGTTTGGGGGTACGTGTGTATATATAGGAGGAAGAAGTACGCCGGAGGAGCAACAACGGGCCCACGAGGCAGGGGGCGCGCCCTAGGGGGGCGCCCCCACCCTCGTGACCGCCTCTTTTGTTCCTTGGAGCAGGGTCCAAGTCTCCTCGATCACGTTTGGTGAGAAAATCACGTTACCGAAGATTTTATTCCGTTTGGACTCCGTTTGATATTTCGTTTATCCGAAACACTGAAATAGGCAAAAAGAACAACAATTCTGTGTTGGGCCTCCGGTTAATATGTTAGTCCCAAAAATAATATAAAAGTGGAAAATAAAGCCCAATATAGTCCAAAACAGTAGATAATATAGCATGGAGCAATGAAAAATTATAGATACGTTGGAGACGTATGAGTAATACACATATTCATAATGTTGAAGCCAAAAGATGCAGAGTTGATAATGATAGTGCAACTTATTTATGGCAGTGCCGTTTAGGTCATATTGGTGTAAAGCGCATGAACAAACTCCATACTGATGGATTTCTGGAATCACTTGATTATGAATCACTTGGTACTTGCGAACCATGCCTCATGGGCAAGATGACTAAAACGCCGTTCTCCATAACAATGGAGCGAGCAACAAATTTATTGGAAATCATACATACTGATGTATGTGGTCCAATGAATATTGAGGCTCGCGGCGGGTATCGTTATTTTCTCACCTTCACAGATGATTTGAGCAGATATGGGTATATCTACTTAATGAAACATAAGTTTGAAACATTTGAAAAGTTCAAAGAATTTCAGAGTGAAGTGGAAAATCATCGTAACAAGAAAATAAAGTTTCTACGATCTGATCGTGGAGGGTAATATTTGAGTTACGAGTTTGGTCTACATTTGAAACAATGAGGAATAGTTTCGCAACTCACGCCACTCGGAACACCACAGCGTAATGGTGTGTCCGAACATCGCAATCGTACTTTACTAGATATGGTGCGATCTATGATGTCTCTAACTGATTTACCGCTATCGTTTTGGGGTTATGCTTTAGAGACGGCTGCATTCACGTTAAATAGGGCACCATCGAAATCCGTTGAGACGACACCTTATGAACTGTGGTTTGGCAAGAAACCAAAGTTGTCGTTTCTTAAAGTTTGGGGCTGCGATGCTTATGTGAAAAAGCTTCAACCTGATAAGCTCGAACCCAAATCGGAAAAATGTGTCTTCATAGGATATCCAAAGGAAACTATTGGATACACCTTCTATCACAGATCCGAAGGCAAGACTTTTGTTGCTAAATTCGGAAACTTTCTGGAGAAGGAGTTTCTCTCGAAAGAAGTGAGTGGGAGGGAAGTAGAAATTGATGAGGTAACTATACTTGCTCCCTTATTAAAAAGTAGTTCATCACAGAAACCGGTTCCTGTGACACCTACACCAATTAGTGAGGAAGCTAATGATGATGATCATGAGACTTCAGATCAAGTTACGACCGAACCTCATAGGTCAACCAGAGTAAGATCCGCACCAGAGTAGTATGGTAATCCTGTTCTGGAAGTCATGTTACTTGACCATGATGAACCTATGAACTATGAAGAAGTGATGGTGAGCCTAGATTCTGCAAAATGGCTTGAGGCCATGAAATCTGAGATGGGATCCATGTATGAGAACAAAGTGTGGACTTTGGTTGACTTGCCTGATGATCGGCAAGCCATCGAGAATAAATGGATCTTCAAGAAGAAGACTGATGCTGACGGTAATGTTACTGTCTACAAAGCTCGACTTGTTGCGAAAGGTTTTCGACAAGTTCAAGGGGTTGACTACGATGAGACTTTCTCACCCGCAGTGATGCTTAAGTCTGTCCGAATGATGTTAGCAATTGCCGCATTTTATGATTATGAAATTTGGCAAATGGATGTCAAAACTGCATTCCTGAATGGATTTCTCGAAGAAGAGTTGTATACGATGCAACCAGAAGGTTTTGCCGATCCAAAGGGTACTAACAAAGTGTGCAAGCTCCAGCGATCCATTTATGGACTGGTGCAAGCCTCTCAGAGTTGGAATAAACGTTTTGATAGTGTGATCAAAGCATATGGTTTTATACAGACTTTTGGAGAAGCATGTATTTACAAGAAAGTGAGTGGGAGCTCTGTAGCATTTCTAATATTATATGTGGATGAGATATTGTTGATTGGAAATGATATAGAATTTCTGGATAGCATAAAAGGATACTTGAATAAGAGTTTTTCAATGAAAGACCTCGGAGAAGCTGCTTATATATTGGGCATCAAGATCTATAGAGATAGATCAAGACACTTAATTGGACTTTCACAAAGCACATACCTTGATAAAGTTTTGAAGAAATTCAAAATGGATCAAGCAAAGAAAGGGTTCTTGCCTGTGTTACAAGGTGTGAAGTTGAGTAAGACCCAATGTCCGACCACTGCAGAAGATAGACAGAAAATAAAAAGTGTTCCCTATGCTTCAGCATAGGCTCTATCATGTATGCAATGTTGTGTACCAGACCTGATGTGTGCCTTGCTATTAGTTTAGCAGGGAGGTACCAAAGTAATCCAGGAGTGGATCACTGGACATTGGTCAAGAACATCTTGAAATACCTGAAAACGACTAGGGATAAGTTTCTCGTTTGTGGAGGTGACAAAGAGCTCATCGTAAATGGTTACGTTGATGCAAGCTTTGACACTGATTCGGACGATTCTAAATCGCAAACCGGATACGTGTTTATATTGAACGGTGGAGCTGTTAGTTGGAGCAGTTCTAAACAAAGCGTCATGGCGGGATCTACGTGTGAAGCAGAGTAGATAGCTGCGTCGGAAGCAGCAAATGAAGGAGTCTAGATGAAGGAGTTCATATCCGATCTAGGTGTCATACCTAGTGCATCGGGGCCAATGAAAATCTTTGTGACAATACTGGTGCAATTGCCTTGGCAAATGAATCCAGATTTCACAAGAGAACCAAGCATATCAAGAGACGCTTCAATTCCATCCGGGATAAAGTCTAGGTGGGAGACATAGAGATTTGCAAGATACATACGGATCTGAATGTTGCAGACCCGTTGACTAAGCCTCTTCCATGAGCAAATCATGATCAGCACCAAGACTCCATGGGTGTTAGAATCATTACTGTGTAATCTAGATTATTGACTCTAGTGCAAGTGGGAGACTGAAGGAAATATGCCCTAGAGGCAATAATAAAGTTATTATTTATTTCCTCATATCATGATAAATGTTTATTATTCATGCTAGAATTGTATTAACCGGAAACATAATACATGTGTGAATACATAGACAAACATAGTGTCACTAGTATGCCTCTACTTGACTAGCTCGTTGATCAAAGATGGTTGAGTTTCCTAGCCATAGACATGAGTTGTCATTTGATTAACGGGATCACATCATTAGGAGAATGATGTGATTGACATGACCCATTCCGTTAGCTTAGCACTTGAACATTTAGTTCACTACTATTGCTTTCTTCATGACTTGTACATGTTCCTATGACTATGAGATTATACAACTCCCGATTACCGGAAGAACACTTTGAGTGCTACCAAACGTCACAATGTAACTGGGTGATTATAAAGGTGCTCTACAAGTGTCTCCGATGGTGTTTTTTGAGTTGGCATAGATGGAGAATAGGATTTGTCACTCCAATTGTCGGAGAGGTATCTTTGGACCCTCTCGGTAATACACATCGCTATAAGCCCTGCAAGCAATGTGACTAATGAGTTAGTTACGGGATGATGCATTACGGAATGAGTAAAGAGACTTGTCGGTAACGAGATTGAACTAGGTATTGAGATACCGACGATCGAATCTCGGGCAAGTAACATACCGATGACAAAGGGAACAACGTATGTTGTTATGCGGTTTGACTGATAAAGATCTCCGTAGAATATGTAGGAACCAATATGAGCATCCAGGTTCCGCTATTGGTTATTGACCGGAGACATGTCTCGGTCATGTATACATAGTTCTCGAACCCGTAGGGTCCGCACGCTTAAAGTTCTGTGACGATCGGTATTATGAGTTTTTGTGTTTTGATGTACTGAAGGTAGTTAGGAGTCCCGGATATAATCACGGACATGACAAGGAGTCTCCAAATGGTCGAGACGTAAAGATCGATATATTGGACGACTATGTTCAGACACCTGAAGTGTTTCGGGAGGTTTCAGACATCTACCGGAGTACCGGGGGGTTACCGGAAACCCCCGGGGAGTATATTGGGCCTAATGGGCCTTAGTGGGAGAAGAGGAGAGAGGAGGGGCGGCCAGGGCAGCCACGCCCCCTCCCCCTCTAGTCCGAATTGGACAAGGAGGGGGGAGGGTGCGGCGCCCCCCTTTCCTTCTCTTATTCTCTCCCATCCTCTCCTACTCCTACTCCTACTTGGAAGGGGGGGTCCTACTCCCGGTGGGAGTAGGACTCCTCATGGGGCGTGCCATAGGAGGCCACCCCCCCTCCTCCACTCCTTTATATACGGGGAGGGGGGCACCCCTTGGAGTCACAACAATTGATCATTGATCTTTTAGCCGTGTGCGGTGCCCCCCTCCACCATAATCCACCTCGGTCATATCGTAGCGGTGCTTTAGCGAAGCCCTGCGTCGGTAGCTTCATCAACACCGTCACCACGTCGTCGTGTTAACGAAGCTCTTCCCGGAAGCTCTACTGGATTGTGAGTTCGCGGGACGTCACCGAGCTGAACGTGTGCTGAACGCGGAGGTGCCGTACGTTCGGTACCGAGGATCGGTCGATCGTGAAGACGTACGACTACATCAACCACGTTGTCATAACACTTCCGCTTACGGTCTCCGAGGGTACGTAGACGACACTCTCCCCTCTCGTTGCTATGCATCACCATGATCTTGCGTGTGCGTAGGATTTTTTTTGAAATTACTACGTTTCCCAACACGAGTCTCCAATTAAGTTGTGGAGATCACACCGAGCAATTTGATGGGTGTCGGTGACCGCCCCCAAGGGTTGCCAAAGTGTACGGGTTCGGTGACCGCCCTCAAGGGTTGCCATTTGTACGGGTTTGGTGACCGCCCTGAAGGGTCCCTTAGTGGAATCATGGCATCTTGCATTGTGCGAGGGCGTGAGGAGATTACGGTGCCCCTAGTGGCTTCTTGGGGAGCATTGTGCCTTCACACCGCTCCAAATAGAGATTAGCATCCGTAAGGATGTGAACTTCGGGATACATCGTCGTCTCCGTGTGCCTTGGTTATCTCTTACCCGAGCCCTTTACTTATGCACTTTACTTTCTGATAGTCATATTGTTTCCTGTCATATATCTTGCTATCACCTAGTAGTTTATCTTGCTTAGCATAAGTTGTTGGTGCACATAGATGAACTTAGTTGTTGTAGGTTTGTGCTTGACAAATTAACCGTTAGGTTTATTCCGCATTTGTTCAAGCCTAAACCGTAATTTAAAGCGCCTATTCACCCCCCTCTAGGCGACATCCACGATCTTTCAGCATGAACTTCTGACCAATGTTTTGAAGTGTTGTCCTGATCCGCGAATGTTCTGGCAACCGTCAGCATGTGGACATCTCACAATGCATGATTGTCATTCATCTTGGTGAACGCTAGATCGCCCATGTTGCGAGTGCATTGTGGTCCTTGTCCTTGTTGGCAAGCGGTGCGTGTGTGTGAGAGCCTGTTGATCGTTCTTGCCCACGAGCGCTTTCAAAATGATTCAACATGATTAATTGCTTAATTAATTAATTACGTCAATAATTAATGGCCTACCAAATTCTTTGCATGTCTAATTAACAACCAACCAAATCAATTAATGATTTGCTTAATTGGGAAAATCCCTACTTCTAATTATTAGGCATACTTAACTATCTACCTAATTAATTAATTGCATTAATGACTCGGTTTCCAAATTTATTTGGTACAATTTTTTTCCTATTTAAATAGCCAAATTAATTGCGTACATAATTAATTATCTAGCTACTTGATTTCGTTGATGGTTTGATTTTGAATTGATTCAATGCTCGTTTTCCAAAATATATTTGCATGAATGATTGCTAGGAACGACGACGATGACTACTGGGTATTTTAGGAAACATTTTCTTAACGGACTTTTTGTTATTTGAATGGACACACTTGATTTGAGAATGTAGCATGTCTGACTCTTAGTATGACTGGCATGAAATATAGTCGACTGTGTCCATGAATGCGTGTATGTGACGGTCCGATGACTGGTCTTCGGCCATGGCCATCCTCGATGTCGCGATCCAAGCCCTGGCATTGTCGAGAATCACGCCCGCGTCAAGCCCAGACACTGCGTCCTCCATGGTGTCGCGCACGGCGTCCCTAAGCAGTGGCGCACGGATGCGTATGCTCATAATAAAAAATACATGTTATTTTTGTTGTATGAGCAAACTTGTGGTTGTCAATTAATAGTAAAGATAATGATAATAATAAGTGGCATAGTGCGCGGAATAGGGATTTGTTATTGAGGAATATTTGATTTTGTTTTGGAAGGTTATCAAGAAAAATTTATGTCTATACTTTAGAAAGGTGATCTCACATATATGGTGTGATTTTTGAATTCCGAATTATCTATTATTTACATGATTGAATTAAAGCAGTACCTGCCAAAGCAAGCACGAAAACAAGATGTTCCCTTTTAATGGGATTTGGTTTTTACCGGGAGGGAGAAAATCAAGTGGGAAGGGATGGTGGGAGGTGAGATAAAAAAACCGGGCGAAAAATAGCCAAATAAAAATAAACCACGGAGGGGAGACTACCAACTCCCATTTAGGAGTAGAGGTTTTTGTAATCTCAACCGATGCGGCACAAAGCAAAAACCTAGTATATAGAGTAACTTGAAATAATCGGAACCAAATCGATACATTTATTTCCTTGTCCTACTCTTTCCCTTAAAACAAAAAAATAGCATTCATTAATTTATGAAAAGTATCATCTAGAGTTGGGCGAAAAAATCATGTTAATTATGTGGAGTATGATTCTTCTTCGATTTTGACTATAGCACGGGTACCTTAATTTAGGGAAATTACCATTTATGTGGGCTCCTTCTATAATCTCTCGCTCCCTTTTCATTATCTTCATGTTCTACCACACGATCTAACTTCATGACGTCGATGTGGGGCGAGTCGTAGGAAAAAAACGCTCACGGCGTCTCTGTTGAGGCTAGTGGCAGAGCCAGCTCGGCCAACGAGCCGGGGCAAAATGCACGGGGCTTCTGTCTGCCAGTATTTTGCCCCTACAAAAATGATGGTAAGCTCTCTATTTACTGCTAGTGTTCATACGTGAATGCATGGCCTCGGGTAGTCGGGAGGTGGCTCCGTCGCTGGTTGAGGCACTGGCAATTGATTTTGAGTCACTAAAATATGTTTGTCTCTGTTGCAAGGCACTCACAATTAGCTAGTTGCATTAACGGCTATGTTTCCAAATTGATCCGACTCTCAATTTTTGAATTGTTTTTTATTAATGACTGTAGGGGACCGAAAGAAATGGCGACTCCCTTTAATAGCAGAGATACTCTCTCCATTCCTAAAGATAAGTCTATCAAGAGATTTTAATATGGACAACATAGGGAGTAGAATAAGTAAATCTACACTCTAAAGTATGTCTATATACACCCGTATGTAGTTTATATTAAAATCTGAAGAAAGACTTGTATTCAAGAACGAAAGGAGTAGTAGTGTTGAGAAGGTTTATTTTTGTAGAATCTGTTGAAAAGAGGATAATCACCTTTTACACAAAAAAGGGGATAATCACCTTTTATTTTAGTAACAGAAGGGGATAATCACGTTTTTTTTTTTGAGGGAAAAGCCATCATGGCGGTTTATATTTCATGTGAAAACAGCGATACATCGTTTGCCAATACATCTAGCAGAAAATCCGGAGGCACTGATTTCCACATAATAGTTCTAGACATCTCGGAATTCCTAGCCAACAAATCTGCCGCCATATTAGCTTCCCTAGGACAATGAGAAAAAATTATAGAAATAAAATTACGAGCTAAGAAAGAGCATTCTTCATAAAATTGCTGCTGCCGGTCCAAGCGAATTTCCTCCGTTTTGCATGATTTCAGTGACTTCCATGCAATCACCTTCTACACATATCTTGTTGCATCCAGTTTCACTTGCGAGGAGAAGTCCATCTCTTAAGCCTCGTGCTTCCGCCGTAGCCGCTTCTTCAACAAAAGGAATATTGCTGCAAGATGCCGCCACAAATAAAGCGGAGTGGTCTCGAAGTATAGCACCTGTAGCGCCAGTGCCACTATCAATGTCGAAACTCGCGTCCACATTCAGCTTGATTGTGCCCTCTGGTGGTTTCTCCCAGCCATGTCTCCTAATTCTGTTGTGCTTGAATTTCGCTCTTGAGTAATTTTTTGCGAGTGCCGATATTGCTTGCGCCGATCTGGTTGGCTCGTACAGTTGCTCGCCGTGTGTATATCTGCGTCGTTCCCACCACAAGTACCACACAGCCGTGGCAACAAGGTCATTACGGTGAACATCATTAACCAATGACTTAGTTGGATTCTTGGACAATAGGAGGTCAGCCATCACCGAGCCACCCTCTCTTTCCACCATGCACACCTCATTCACCACCGCTGCCATACCTAGCAAACGCCACACCTCCTGTACTCGAGGGCACAAGAATAAAGCATGTCGGATGCTTTCACAATCTGAACTGCATAAGGGGCATTGAGAACTCGAAACTATATGTCTGTTCGCTAAGACTCCTTGGCATGGAAGAGCTCCAAGCAAAGTTTTCCACACATGAATTTTCACTTTTGAAGGCACACGTAGTTTCCAAATGGTCCTCCAAACTGGACTAGTACTTGAGGCTTGTATCGAATTTGTCATCCTCAACTTTCGTCCGTGTTGGTGTTCCCATTCTTCATGATACGCTGACCTCACCGTAAAATTTCCGCTTCTGTTAAAATGCCAAGAAACAAAATCATCCATCATCCCTAAAGCCAAAGGAATGTTGAGGATACGTTGTGCATCAATTGGCCAAAACAGATCATTAATTAATTGTTCATCCCAAGCTCTATTATCCACATCGATGAGTTCCGACACCTTGGTAATTACAATGTTCGCCCTTGGTGTCATGACTTTCCGAGTGGGGCTCCTTGGTACCCAAGAGTCCTCCCATATATTTATTTGAGACCCATCTCCTACTCTCCATATATGACCTCTCTTGAAGGTCTGAATACCACTCCAAATGCTCTGCCAGGTGTAAGAGCTGCCCTTCTTTAAGCTGCACGTAAGGAGGTTGCCCCCTGGAAAATATTTTGCTCTTAAAATTCTGGCACATAACGAATCTGGCTCACTCAAGAGCCTCCAACATTGCTTTGCGAGAAGGGCCAAATTAAAACAGTGTAGATCACGGAATCCCATACCACCCATCTCTTTAGGTACACACATTTTCCACCAAGCAAACCAGTGCACGTGTTGTTTCAAGTCATCATCTCCCCACCAGTATTTAGACATAGCTGTAGTAATCGCATTGCATACCTGCTTTGGTAATTTAAACACGGACATGGCATACGAGGGAATGGCTTGAATAACTGCCTTTAACAAGACCTCTCTTCCTCCATAGGATAATAGCCTTTCCTTCCATCCTCTGATCCTACAGAGCACTCTATCAATGAGGTGTTGAAAACAATCAGAACGGTCTACTCCCACAATCGGCGGAAGGCCCAAGTATTTATCCGTGATCGCTTCTGCCATTATGTTTAGGGTGGTGCACACCTCCACCCTAGTCTCCACAGGTGTACAAAGGCTAAAAAATATTTTTTTTAGTAACAGAAGGGGATAATCACCTTTTTTTAGAATTAGAAGGGGATAGTTTGGTGGCAAAAGAGGAAAGAAAGATGGGCCTGCAACACCATATAGGCGGCGATAGTCGTCGTACATGCGGCCACTCTCTCAAAGAAGAGGGGAAGGCCCACCTGACCCACAGACTCTTTCCAGAGACATCTATCTATCCATCCAGCCAGCCCCGGGCAAGACGTCACGTCATGTCAGTTTTCTTACCTCGCGGAAACGCACGCACACGCCTATTTATAAACCGCCAGGCCTTCGACCCGATTCCCCTCTCGCGGCCTCGCTCGCTGCTCCACATTCCCGACCCAACGAAGCAGCCCTTCCCCTAAAGCCTCCCTCCGCTTCCCCTCCCGTGCCCCCGCGCCGGCGACTCCTCCTCCCCGCCGGCCTCCCGCCCGCGCCCCGCGACCCCGAGCCGGGCCCCGACCGGCTCCCGTCGCCCCCCGAGCTCGCCCTCCTCCCCGCGACGACTTTCCCCGCGGCGCCCGTCCTCTGATCCAGCCGCGGTCGCGAGGAATCTCGCCGGGACGAATCCGCCCCGCGCGGCCCCCCGCCGGCCCCGGAAGAGGCGATTCTCCGCGCGCCGAGGTGAGCGCCCTTGCCCGACGGCGCGAATTTGGGCCGGTTCGACGGGGAGTGTCGTTTTCCGCGGCGGCGGCGGCGGCCCAGATTTGCGTTTTCGCGCCTGCGGAAACCCTAGACGGGGCCGCTCGTTTATTCGCGTTTCGGGGTGGGGCTCGTGCGATTAGCTGTAGGCAACGTGGTTTGGGCCCTCGACAGCGGGATTTCGGGGGCCGATTGCTGCTTTCCTGGAGCGTATTTGGGCGCTCTGGTCCCGGCTCGATGCTTTCTTTAGCTAAAACTTCGACACTCTGTGAAAATATTCGCGGCGTTATTTTGCATACTCATGAGGATTGCTGGCTTTGATTCAGGAGCTGGGACGCTGACGCGACGGGATCACTGGCGCAAATGAGCCGCTACGAGTATGAGACCAATGTAATAATCCAAGCTTCTAACTCCATTTCAGTACTACTGTTTGTGTATCTATCATCTGTAGGAGCAGCCGGAATCATAGTTTTCTGGATATTCTGATATTATCATGAACATGTATGCTTAATTCATTTGTAAAGCAGGAACTATAGCCATTGCATCTGTGATAGACTGACAGTGCATTTCTTGACCTTTATATGAGACTAATGTAATTTAAGCTTCTAAGTCCATTGTTTCTGCATCTAAACATGTAGGCTTAACCTATAGCCATTTCATTTGTGGTAGACTGACAATGCATTTCTTTTTGTAATCATTGTAAAAGGGTTATCATCGGGCAGTGGAGGATGAGTATGAGGACGAGTACTATGATGAAGATGAGTACGAGGAGGAAGGTGCAGGAGCTCCTGAGGAGGACGAAGAGCCACCAGAGGGTCAGCAGGAGTTCCTTCAAATTAGAGAACGATTGAAGGAGCAGATTAGGCGGAAGGCACAGGGTGCCAGTGCTAGCACAGCTGGTCGCTCGTCTTCCTTGCATGATAGAAGACCACCCCCACCCAAGTAAGTGTCTCTGAATTTCAATGCGCCTCTTGTACAATTTATTGAGCATTTTATTTGGTTGTGCTCCAGGAACCTGTATAGTGTAGAAAAATACAATTCTGGGAGGAAAATAGTTGGACAATGATTCCTTCTCGTATACCTTCTATCAGTTTCTTTAGCGTGTTAAGTTTATATGTTGATAATTGGTCTTGGAACTGCGAAGTTATCATACTAAACAGATTGTCATGCTATCCTTTCTTGAAATATTGTTGTCCACTCAAATTCAACATTTCGTCTTACTGATCTTGGTACGGTAATGGGGAATCAATCTTCATTATGTATTCATTCACTCATGTAGTTTTGGCTCCTTCTTTGGGCCCTCCAAGCCGGTGATTTCCCAGCGTGTGATTGAAGAAAGGAAGTCAATGAAAGAGATACAGAACACAGTGCCCAGAGAACGAAGACCTCCTGGAGTATGTGGCATTACATCTCATTATGATTATTGTTGATCCATCCCTTACTAATTGCAGGTAACATATATGCAGAAGGACATCCCATCATCTTCGAGAGTGCAAGTGCAAGCTAAAACAAATGGATTTCACCAGAAGCAAAAGATTGTTAATGAGGTACAAGGGATATTTCTTTTTTACATTGTTCATTTCTTTGCTTTATTAAATGTTGGCCAGTGCAGTCACAAAATAGCAGCTGCAATGCAGGCAAAAAAGAAAGCTGAGGCACTTAAGGATAATCGGGACTATTCATTTCTACTCTCGGATGATGCTGACATTCCATCTCCTCCAAGGGAAAAACCTGCGGCTAGGCCTTCATTGACCCAAAAGTCTGGTGAGTTTGAACTTCTATTGCGAAACTTTGTCTTTCTTGTTTAGCGGAGAGTGCTGATGGTTGGTTTTGTTGTGTCAAAGATCGTGAGGTGATGCATTCTGCAGTGAAGAGTAGGGCGCCAACAAGTCAGCCCGCCAGATTGCCAAATGGTCATGGGTTGAACAACAACACATCGTCCACACAAAGACGCCCGGAAAGTAAGTTTGAATCCAAGGGAAAGGAGATGCTCCTAAGTAGAGAAAGGGCTGTTGACAATGGAAGGATGCATAGTGTTGTTAGAAATGGGTCCAGCCAGGCCACTGGAAGCAAAGCTGCAAGCCAAAAATTTCCGAGCAAGGGTCAGATAGCAAATAAGCCTTCTATGAAGGAAGTGAATGAACAATCTCTTAGAAAGGATCATTTAGCTAGAAAGCAACCTGTGTTACCTAATGGTCGACAACAGCCCTCACAAAGTCAGAGGATGCAATCAGCCTCGTATGGCCAGAGGCCGCAGCAGTCGTTGCAGAGCCAGAGACCACAACAGTCATCGCAGAGCCAGAGGCCACAACAGTCGTCGCAGAGCCAGAGGCCACAACAGTCGTCGCAGAGCCAGAGGCCACAGCAGTCGTCACAGAGCCAGAGGCCACTGCAGTCGTCGCAGAGCCAGAGGCCACTGCAGTCACAGAGCCAGAGGCCACTGCAGTCCTCGCATAGCCAGAGGCAACTGCAGTCGTCACAGCATGAGAGGCCACTGCAGTCATCGCAGAGTCAGAGACCACAATCATCGCAGAGTCAGAGACCGCAACAATCACTACAGAGACAGAGACCACAGCAATCTTCACAGTTGCAATCCTCACAAAGCCAAAGACAGCTGCCACAAAGCAACAGGCCGCAGCAGATGTTGCAACGGCAAAGGCCTCTTTCCTCGCAAGGTCATTATCCTGAGCAAAGAAGAGTCCAAGCAAATGATCGAGTAAAACCATCCGAAAGGCAGGTAAGGACTCCCTCGAAACCTATGGTAATATTCTGTCAAGCTGTTCATTTGTCAAAAAAGTAGTACTGGTGAAGCAATTATCTGTTGGTTTTTCTTTTGGTGTTATGCCATGTGCATACATTTTCATGTTTAGAGTGTGATGATTTGTAATGATATTGTCGCGCTAAGTTTGTTTCTTCATTGTGTTTGTGTGCCCATGCAGCCATCTCGACAAGTATCTGCCAATGGACGTGATGATCGTGCAAAGAAAAAGCAATTGGGGAAACGAAGGTTTGATGACGACATTGAAGATGAGGATGATCCCATGGCTATGATCAGGAGTATGTTCAGGTAAATTTTCATCCCGTACTGTTTCTGGGCATATTATCAGTTATCCTGGTTAAAATGTTTGATAATATGTTCCGTCTGTGTATAGATTTGGTATACAACCGGGTTTGTATCTTCTGAGCGTCAGTGTCTACTCTACTAGTGTTTGGATAATTTACTTAACATGGATCATGTACTGACTACACCGATTGCAATACCTGTTGAAATTTCACCTTGGCTTTTTTATATGTTACATATTGCTTTAGTGGCTTTTTAATAACAAGGTTATTTGATTTAATTGTATGGCACGAAATAAGATTATATGTTATGTTGCTTTGAAAAGAAGAAAACTCTTACAAGTCTGGATTTCCGGTGCAGGTATGACCCTAGTAAATATGCAGGCAGAGATGATGATGATAGTGACATGGAAGCAGATTTTGCTACTATAGAGATGGAAGAGAAAAGAAGGTATCCATGTTCTTCACATAATGCATTTTTCGTATATATTTATATTTTGTCCTGTTGCAAGATTGTAGAAGCTGAAAACAAATAGAGATCATTTGAGAAATATGCACAATTTCTGGATTAGTCATGGACTGATGGTGTCTTGTCCACATTACACTGAAGAAAATCTGTGGCAAAAAGAAATCAGCATATTAGTTGGCAAAATATGTTCCCCTCGTTGGTTACTTTTAGTCTATACTCTCCTAGTATAATTATATACTTCTTCCGCCCTGATTACTTGTCGAAGAAATGGATAGAAATAGATGTATAGAACTAAAAATACGTCTAAATACGTCCATTTCTGCGACAAGTAATTCGGGACGGAGGGGGAGTACTCAGTAAAGTGTGTTGTGCGACACACTTGAATGAGATTGGATGTTGTTTAGAACTCGTTCCAGAAAATGGAACTGGATGACCGATAGTAGTAATCACTCAAATTGCTGAATAGTTTGCATCTTATTGACCTTGCTCTGTTGTTTGCTTACTTGGTCAGCGCGAGGATTGCAAGGCAGGAGGACGAAGAGGAGCTCCGCCTGCTTGAGGAAGAAGAGAGGCGTGAGCAGGAGAGGAAGAGGCGGCGGGTAGGCCGATAGCAGCCGGATCAGTTAGCTCCAGCATTTGTCATTTCTGGATGTTGTTTCCGCAAAGGCCTCAACGCCTTCGGCTGGAATGTGGGTGCTGTCTGTGCAGACAACAGTGAGCGAGCCTCCGAGCTCTGCCCCCAGTTAAGCGCCGTGCGTATTTCACGCCAAATCAGAAAAAAAAAAACGGCAGGCGAAAAGTTCTTGCAGATTTGAAGTCGCTTGTAGACCGTTGAAGTCCTCGTGGGTTGTACTTCTTCTGAAGCTGATAGGGGTAGTTAGTTCCCGGGCGTATTGAGGTAGTGCGCCGAGGTCAAAGGTGTTCTTTTTTTGAAGTGGTACCGACTCGTCACATTGTTGGGTTGTACTACCTGTTTTCTCATGATGTAACTGATTGTTTACCGTTAGCTGGTCATAAACATGCCATAGATAAGTGGCACCTCTGTTAAATTAATTTGGATGTAGGTGTGTTGAACTAGTAAACAATGCAATTTCAAATAATTATGTTTTTTCGGTTTTGTAGTGTGGTTATGCAATGCATCATCAGGATTGGAAAAGGAAAAAGTAACAGACTTGATTGGCCGTACTAGCAAATCAACCTGTGGTTGGATGGTTAGTAGGATAGTGGTATCCTGGCCTTTATTTTAAGATTTTCGACGATGCGTCTTCACTAAGAGAAGACGTTCCCGTTGACTTTGAGGTGCTCATCGATGCGTCTTTATTATTGGGAGAATGAGTGTATAATCATATATTTGAGCGCCTGCGTCTACGTCTGTATTGTGTTTTAAAAAAATTGACCATATCAGCATGCAAATGTGAGACGATAAATAGTCTTTTTAAGAGAACGATAAAAAAATTGACCATATCAGCATGCAAATGTGAGACGATAAATAGTCTTTTTAAGAGAACGATAAATATGGTAATGATTGCTTTCGATCGACCGGCTGAAGCTGGCGCCGGTCACTGGCCTCTCAATCGAAACCTGATCCAATAGCCCAATGTTTCACACATACACTGACACCGCTGTCTTTCTTCCTTCTCCTATCTTCTTTTTTCCAGTTTGCCATGGTCATCCTCACCGTCCTCCCCTACTACGATTGCCCCACCGTGCCCTCCTAGATCCGACATGCTACATGTTGTTAGGGACGTGCAGCCACGATACGAACACTTCACACCACAGTGCTGATTCGAACCCATCCCGGAGAGGAAAGACGACAACGATGGCGGCGGTTGCGGTACAGATGTGGTGGCCCTACGACAGGGTGGTGCTATGCGCAGCACCGCCACCGGCTACCAGCATTGCAATCGCAGCCCCATGTGCTTCAACGGTAGTGCCCGCATACTGCCCTCATGGCGACCGACCGCGACGATGGTCGTAACCCGACGAGCGGAAGGCGATGTTGTACAACCGGCGAAGCTAGAGCTGGAATCAACAAATGCTACATGCCCACCACTGCAGGCTAGAGCTAGCCAGCGGCAGTGCTGCAAACCGTCCGCGCAACCTGTATTTTTTTTGCTGGAGCTGGCTTCCACCGAAGCTGCAACCGGCATTGTTTTTTGCTGGGTTTGTTCCGACAAAGCTGCAACCAGCATTGTTTTTTTGTTGGAATGAGCTTCCGCCGGAGTTGTGACCCCCCCTCCCCCATCAGAGTTGCAACCATTGTTGGTAGAAGCTTCCATCCACCTCCGGCCGTGCTACAACCGTCTAAGGCGTTCCACAACCTGCAGGTGCTACAACAAGCTAGCGAGGTCAACGATGATGACCATGTGCTGTGGTATTGCTGCAACCAGCATCGCTGCTACAACCTTGCTCGGCGTTGGTACAACGGGAAACCCCCATTTGCTGGGACGACGATGACAATAAGCTGCAAGCAGGTTTGCGATGACGATGACTTATTTTTACTGCGCGCCGCCGCAACTAGAGATGTATGGTTGGTGGTGCAGCGAGAGGAGAGCATGGTGCGGCGGGGAGGTTAGCGACGAGAGGAGCCAAACCAGGCTATTTTAGCTGGACGACGAAGCTAACACTAGCCCCATTCCCATTCCCCTCCTCTCCCTCCCAAGCGGTGCTACCACGATCGCCTTCCAAGCACCAGTCTGCTCTGCCTTCGGCGGCCAGCGACCACCATGGTCCACACAAAAGTGACATACGACAAGATGTTGCCCCCAGAGCGTTGGGTGAAGATCTAGGCGACTATGTACGTCGCTCGCACTGCGGTCGGCCTTCTTTCGGAGCACGAGAGTTCAGACGAGGAGGCGCCAGAGAATGAGGAGTTGGAGGTGGCAGACGAGGAGATGGAAGAGATGGAGGCGCCAGAGGAGGACTAGGAGGAGACAGAAGAGGAGGACGGCAAGGCGAAGGTGCCAGAGCAGGTCGGATTCAACATGGAGGACACAGTTTCACAGTTCGAGCTCGCCCAAGCAAAGGAGGCAGCGAAACAACATGCCATCTTTGAGTCCATCCAGTCTTAGTTCGAGGTGGCAACGGACCGTCACTTTATGCACGAGGCGGATGTGAAGTGGGAGGAGCTCTTCGCGGACAAGGACAACGAGGAGGCGTTGATGATTCTATTGGGGAACATAATATTTCAAAAAAAAATCCTACGATCACGCAAGATCTATCTAGGAGAAGCATAGCAACGAGTAGGGGAGAGTGTGTCTACGTACCCTCATAGACCGAAAGCGGAAGCGTTTAGTAATGTGGTTGATGTAGTCGAACGTCTTCGCGATCCAACCGATCAAGTACCGAACGCATGACACCTCCTCGATCTGCACACGTTCAGCTCGGTGACGTCCCTCGAACTCTTGATCCAGTTGAGGTCGAGGGAGAGTTTCGTCAGCACGACGGCGTGGTGACGGTGATGATGAAGTTACCGACGCATGGCTTCGCCTAAGCACTACGACAATATGCCCGAGGTGGAGAACTGTGGAGCGGGGCACCACACACGGCTTAAGATCAACTTGTGTGTCTATGGGGTGCCCCCTCCCCCGTATATAAAGGAGGGGAGGAGGAGGAGGGCCGGCCACAAGGGGCGCGCCCAAGGGGGGGAATCCTACTCCTAGTAGGAGTAGGTTCCCCCTTTCCTAGTCCAAGTAGGAGAAGAAGGAAGGAGCGGAAGAAGAGAAGGAAAGGGGGCCGGCCCCCTAGCCCTAGTCCAATTCGGTTTGGGCTAGGGGGGGGGTGAAGGAAATATGCCCTAGAGGCAATAATAAAGTTATTATTTATTTCCTTATATCATGATAAATGTTTATTATTCATGCTAGAATTGTATTAACCGGAAACATAATACATGTGTGAATACATAGACAAACAGAGTGTCACTAGTATGCCTCTACTAGACTAGCTCGTTAATCAAAGATGGTTATGTTTCCTAACCATGGACAGAGAGTTGTTATTTGATTAACGGGATCACATCATTAGGTGAATGATCTGATTGACATGACCCATTCCATTAGCTTAGCACCCGATCATTTAGTATGTTGCTATTGCTTTCTTCATGACTTATACATGTTCCTATGACTATGAGATTATGCAACTCCCGTTTGCCGGAAGAACACTTTGTGTGCTACCAAACGTCACAACGTAACTGGATGATTATAAAGGTGCTCTACAGGTGTCTCCAAAGGTACATGTTGGGTTGGCGTATTTCGAGATTAGGATTTGTCACTCCGATTGTCGGAGAGGTATCTCTGGGCCCTCTCGGTAATACACATCACATAAGCCTTGCAAGCATTGCAACTAATGAGTTAGTTGTGAGATGATGTATTACGGAATGAGTAAAGAGACTTGCCGGTAACGAGATTGAACTAGGTATTAAGATACCGACGATCGAATCTCGGGCAAGTAACATACCGATGACAAAGGGAACAACGTATGTTGTTATGCAGTCTGACCGATAAAGATCTTCATAGAATATGTAGGAGCCAATATGAGCATCCAGGTTCCGCTATTGGTTATTGACCGGAGACGTGTCTCGGTCATGTCTACATTGTTCTCGAACCCGTAGGGTCCGCACGCTTAAGGTTTCGATGACAGTCATATTATGAGTTTATGAGTTTTGATGTACCGAAGGAGTTTGGAGTCCCGGATAGGATCGGGGACATGACGAGGAGTCTCGAAATGGTCGAGACATAAAGATTGATATATTGGAAGCCTATATTTGGATATCGAAAGTGTTCCGGGTGAAATCGGGATTTTACCGGAGTACCGGGAGGTTACCGGAACCCCCCCGGAGGTATATGGGCCTTAGTGGGCCTTAGTGGAAGAGAGGAGAGGTGGCCAGGCTTTTCTTCTCTCTCTCTTCTTTCCCCCCTCCCGAATCCTATTCCAACTAGGAAAGGGGGGGAATCCTACTCCCGGAGGGAGTAGGACTCCTCCTGGCGCGTCCTCTCCTGGCCGGCCACACCCCCCCTTTGATCCTTTATATACGGAGGCAGGGGCACCCCTAGAGACACAAGTTGATCCACGTGATCATACTCTTAGCCATGTGCGGTGCCCCCTTCCACCATAGTCCTCGATAATATTGTAGCGGTGCTTAGGCGAAGCCCTGCGACGGTAGTACATCAAGATCGTCACCACGCCGTCGTGCTGACGGAACTCTTCCCCGACACTTTGCTGGATCAGAGTCCGGGGATCGTCATCGAGCTGAACGTGTGCTAGAACTCGGAGGTGCCGTAGTTTCGGTGCTTGATCGGTCGGGCCGTGAAGACGTACGACTACATCAACCACGTTGTGCTAACGCTTCCATTGTCGATCTACAAGGGTACGTAGATCACACTCTCCCCTCTCGTTGCTATGCATCACCATGATCTTGCGTGTGCGTAGGAATTTTTTTGAAATTACTACGTTACCCAACAGTGGCATCCGAGCCTAGGTTTTATGTGTTGATGTTATTTGCATGAGTAGAACACAAGTGAGTTGTGGGCGATATAAGTCATACTGCTTACCAGCATGTCATACTTTGGTTCGGCGATATTGTTGGACGAAGCGGCCCGGACCGACATTACGCGTACGCTTACGCGAGACCGGTTCTCCCGACGTTCTTTGCACAAAGGTGGCTAGCGGGTGACAGTTTCTCCAACTTTAGTTGAACCGAGTGTGGCTATGCCCGGTCCTTACGAAGGTTAAAACAACACCAACTTGACAAACTATCGTTGTGGTTTTGATGCGTAGGTAAGATTGGTTCTTGCTTGAGCCGTAGCAGCCACGTAAAACTTGCAACAACAAAGTAGAGGACGTCTAACTTGTTTTTGCAGGGCATGTTGTGATGTGATATGGTCAAGACATGATGCTAAATTTTATTGTATGAGATGATCATGTTTTGTAACCGAGTTATCGGCAACTGGCAGGAGTCATATGGCTGTCGCTTTATTGTATGCAATGCAATCGCGCTGTAATGCTTTACTTTATCACTAAGCGGTAGCGATAGTCGTGGAAGCATAAGATTAGCGAGACGACAACGATGCTACGATGGAGATCAAGGTGTCGCGCCGGTGACGATGGTGATCATGACGGTGCTTCGAAGATGGAGATCACAAGCACAAGATGATGGTGGCCATATCATATCACTTATATTGATTGCATGTGATGTTTATCTTTTATGCATCTTATCTTACTTTGATTGACAGTAGCATTATAAGATGATCTCTCACTAATTATCAAGAAGTGTTCTCCCTGAGTATGCACCATTGCGAAAGTTCTTCGTGCTGAGACACCACGTGATGATCGGGTGTGATAGGCTCTACGTTCAAATACAACGGGTGCAAAATAGTTGCACACGTGGAATACTCAGGTTATACTTGACGAGCCAAGCATATACAGATATGGCCTCGGAACACGGAGACCGAAAGGTCGAGCGTGAAACATATAGTAGATATGATCAACATAGTGATGTTCACCAATGAAACTACTCCATCTCATGTGATGATCGGACATGGTTTAGTTGATTTGGATCACGTAATCACTTAGAGGATTAGAGGGATGTCTATCTAAGTGGGAGTTCTTTAAGTAATATGATTAATTGAACCTAAATTTATCATGAACTTAGTACCTGATAGTATCTTGCTTATTCATGTTTGATTGTAGATAGATGGCCCGTGCTGTTGTTCCGTTGAATTTTAATGCGTTCCTTGAGAAAGCAAAGTTGAAAGATGATGGTAGCAATTACACGGACTGGGTCCGTAACTTGAGGATTATCCTCATTGCTGCACAGAAGAATTACATCCTGGAAGCACCACTGGGTGCCAGGCCTGCTGCTGGAGCAACACCAGATGTTATGAACGTCTGGCAGAGCAAAGCTGATGACTACTCGATAGTTCAGTGTGCCATGCTTTACGGCTTAGAATCGGGACTTCAACGACGTTTTGAACGTCATGGAGCATATGAGATGTTCCAGGAGCTGAAGTTAATATTTCAAGCAAATGCCCGGATTGAGAGATATGAAGTCTCCAATAAATTCTATAGCTGCAAGATGGAGGAGAACAGTTCTGTCAGTGAGCATATACTCAAAATGTCTGGGTATAATAATCACTTGATTCAATTGGGAGTTAATCTTCCAGATGATTGCGTCATTGACAGAATTCTCCAATCACTGCCACCAAGCTACAAGAGCTTCGTGATGAACTATAATATGCAAGGGATGAATAAGACTATTCCCGAGCTCTTCGCAATGCTGAAAGCTGCGGAGGTAGAGATCAAGAAGGAGCATCAAGTGTTGATGGTCAAGAAGACCACTAGTTTCAAGAAAAAGAGCAAAGTGAAGAAGAAGGGGAACTTCAAAAAGAACAGCAAGCAAGTTGCTGCTCAAGAGAAGAAACCCAAACCTGGACCTAAGCCTAAAACTGAGTGCTTCTACTGCAAGCAGACTGGTCACTAGAAGCGGAACTGCCTCAAGTATTTGGCGGATAAGAAGGATGGCAAGGTGAACAAAGGTATATGTGATATACATGTTATTGATGTGTACCTTACTAATGCTCGCAGTAGCACCTGGGTATTTGATACTGGTTCTGTTGCTAATATTTGTAACTCGAAACAGGGACTACGGATTAAGCGAAGATTGGCTAAGGACGAGGTGACGATGCGCGTGGGAAATGGTTCCAAAGTCGATGTGATCGCAGTCGGCACGCTACCTCTACATCTACCTTCGGGATTAATATTAGACCTAAATAATTGTTATTTGGTGCCAGCGTTAAGCATGAACATTATATCTGGATCTTGTTTGATGCGAGACGGTTATTCATTTAAATCAGAGAATAATGGTTGTTCTATTTACATGAGTAATATCTTTTATGGTCATGCACCCTTAAAGAGTGGTCTATTCTTATTAAATCTCGATAGTAGTGACACACATACTCATAGTGTTGAAACCAAAAGATGCAGAGTTGATAATGATAGTGCAACTTATTTGCGGCACTGCCATTTAGGTCATATCGGTATAAAGCGCATGAAGAAACTCCATACTGATGGGCTTTTGGAACCACTTGATTATGAATCACTTGGTACTTGCGAACTGTGCCTTATGAGTAAGATGACAAAAACACCGTTCTCCGGTACTATGGAGAGAGCAACAGATTTGTTAGAAATCATACATACAGATGTATGTGGTCCGATGAATGTTGAGGCTCGTGGCGGATATCGTTATTTTCTCACCTTCACAGATGACTTAAGCAGATATGGGTATATCTACTTAATGAAACACAAGCCTGAAACGTTTGAAAAGTTCAAAGAATTTCAGAGTGAAGTTGAAAATCATCATAATAAGAAAATAAAATTCCTACAATCTGATCGTGGAGGAGAATATTTGAGTTATGAGTTTGGTGTACATTTGAAACAATGTGGAATAGTTTCGCAACTCACGCCACCCGGAACACCACATCGTAATGGTGTGTCCGAACGTCGTAATCGTACTTTACTAGATAAGGTACGATCTATGATGTCTCTTACTAATTTACCGCTATCATTTTGGGGATACGCTCTAGAGACGGCCGCATTCACGTTAAACAGGGCACCATCAAAATCCGTTGAGACGCCGCCTTATGAACTGTGGTTTGGCAAGAAACCAAAGTTGTCGTTTCTGAAAGTTTGGGGCTGCGATGCTTATGTGAAAAAGCTTCAACCTGATAAGCTCGAACCCAAATCGGAAAAATGTGTCTTCATAGGATATCCAAAGGAAACTATTGGATACACCTTCTATCACAGATCCGAAGGCAAGACTTTTGTTGCTAAATTCGGAAACTTTCTGGAGAAGGAGTTTCTCTCGAAAGAAGTGAGTGGAAGGAAAGTAGAACTTGACGAGGTAACTGTACCTACTCCCTTATTGGAAAGTAGTACATCACAGAAACCTGTTTCTGTGACACCTACACCAATTAGTGAGGAAGCTAATGATAATGATCATGAAACTTCAGAACAAGATACTACTGAACCTCGTAGATCAACCAGAGTGAGATCCGCGCCAGAGTGGTATGCTAATCCTGTTCTGGAAGTCATGCTACTAGATCATGATGAACCTACGAACTATAAAGAAGCGATGGTGAGCCCAGATTCCGCAAAATGGCTTGAAGCCATGAAATCTGAGATGGGATCCATGTATGAGAACAAAGTATGGACTTTGGTTGACTTTCCCAATGATCGACAAGCAATTGAGAATAAATGGATCTTCAAGAAGAAGACGGACGCTGACGGTAATATTACTGTCTACAAAGCTCGACTTGTCGCAAAAGGTTTTCGGCAAGTTCAAGGGATTGACTACGATGAGACCTTCTCACCCGTAGCGATGCTTAAGTCTGTCCGAATCATGTTAGCAATTGCCGCATTTTATGATTATGAAATTTGGCAGATGGATGTCAAAACTGCATTCCTGAATGGATTTCTGGAAGAAGAGTTGTATATGATACAACCAGAAGGTTTTGTCGATCCAAAGGGAGCTAACAAAGTGTGCAAGCTCCAGCGATCCATTTATGGACTGGTGCAAGCCTCTCGGAGTTGGAATAAACGCTTTGATAGTGTGATCAAAGAATTTGGTTTTATACAGACTTTTGGAGAAGCCTGTATTTACAAGAAAGTGAGTGGGAGCTCTGTAGCATTTCTGATATTATATGTGGATGACATATTACTAATTGGAAATGATATAGAATTTCTGGATAGCATAAAGGGATACTTGAATAAGAGTTTTTCAATGAAAGACCTCGGTGAAGCTGCTTACATATTAGGCATTAAGATCTATAGAGATAGATCAAGACGCTTAATTGGACTTTCACAAAGCACATACCTTGACAAAGTTTTGAAGAAGTTCAAAATGGATCAAGCAAAGAAAGGGTTCTTGCCTGTGTTACAAGGTGTGAAGTTGAGTCAGACTCAATGCCCGACCACTGCAGAAGATAGAGAGAAAATGAAAGATGTTCCCTATGCTTCAGCCATAGGCTCTATCATGTATGCAATGTTGTGTACCAGACCTGATGTGTGCCTTGCTATAAGTCTAGCAGGGAGGTACCAAAGTAATCCAGGAGTGGATCACTGGACAGCGGTCAAGAACATCCTGAAATACCTGAAAAGGACTAAGGATATGTTTCTCGTTTATGGAGGTGACAAAGAGCTAATCATAAATGGTTACGTCGATGCGAGCTTTGACACTGATACGGACGATTCTAAATCGCAAAATGGATACGTATTTACATTAAACGGTGGAGCTATCAGTTGGTGCAGTTCTAAACAAAGCGTCGTGACGGGATCTACGTGTGAAGCAGAATACATAGCTGCTTCGGAAGCAGCAAATGAAGGAGTCTGGATGAAGGAGTTCATATCCGATCTAGGTGTCATACCTAGTGCATCGGGTCCAATGAAAATCTTTTGTGACAATACTGGTGTAATTGCCTTGGCAAAGGAATCTAGATTTCACAAGAGAACCAAGCACATCAAGAGACGCTTCAATTCCATCCGGGATCTAGTCCAGGTGGGAGACATAGAGATTTGCAAGATACATACAGATCTGAATGTAGCAGACCCGTTGACTAAGCCTCTTCCACGAGCAAAACATGATCAGCACCAAGGCTCCATGGGTGTTAGAATCATTACTGTATAATCTAGATTATTGACTCTAGTGCAAGTGGGAGACTGAAGGAAATATGCCCTAGAGGCAATAATAAAGTTATTATTTATTTCCTTATATCATGATAAATGTTTATTATTCATGCTAGAATTGTATTAACCGGAAACATAATACATGTGTGAACACATAGACAAACAGAGTGTCACTAGTATGCCTCTACTAGACTAGCTCGTTAATCAAAGATGGTTATGTTTCCTAACCATGGACAAAGAGTTGTTATTTGATTAACGGGATCACATCATTAGGTGAATGATCTGATTGACATGACCCATTCCATTAGCTTAGCACCCGATTGTTTAGTATGTTGCTATTGCTTTTTTCATGACTTATACATGGTCCTATGACTATGAGATTATGCAACTCCCGTTTGCCGGAGGAACACTTTGTGTGCTACCAGACATCACAACGTAACTGGGTGATTATAAAGGTGCTCTACAGGTGTCTCCAAAGGTACATGTTGGGTTGGGGTATTTCGAGATTAGGATTTGTCACTCCGATTGTCGGAGAGGTATCTCTGGGCCCTCTTGGTAATACACATCACATAAGCCTTGCAAGCATTGCAACTAATGAGTTAGTTGTGAGATGATGTATTACGGAATGAGTAAAGAGACTTGCCAGTAACGAGATTGAACTAGGTATTAAGATACCGACGATCGAATCTCGGGCAAGTAACATACCGATGACAAAGGGAACAACGTATGTTGTTATGCGGTCTGACCGATAAAGATCTTCGTAGAATATGTAGGAGCCAATATGAGCATCCAGGTTCCGCTATTGGTTATTGACCGGAGACGTGTCTCGGTCATGTCTACATTGTTCTCGAACCCGTAGGGTCCGCACGCTTAAGGTTTCGATGACAGTTATATTAGGAGTTTATGAGTTTTGATGTACCAAAGGAGTTCGTAGTCCCGGATAGGATCGGGGACATGACGAGGAGTCTCGAAATGGTCGAGACATAAAGATTGATATATTGGAAGCCTATATTTGGATATCGGAAGTGTTCCGGGTGAAATCGGGATTTTACCGGAGTACCGGGAGGTTACCGGAACCCCCCGGGAGGTATATGGGCCTTAGTGGGCCTTAGTGGAAGAGAGGAGAGGTGGCCAGGGCTGGGCCGCGCGCCCCTCCCCCCCTAGTCCGAATAGGACAAGGAGAGGGGGGCGGCGACCCCCCTTTTCTTCTCTCTCTCTTCTTTCCCCCCTCCCGAATCCTATTCCAACTAGGAAAGGGGGGGGAATCCTACTCCCGGAGGGAGTAGGACTCCTCCTGGCGCGCCCTCTCCTGGACGGCCACACTCCCCCTTGGATCCTTTATATACGGAGGCAGGGGGCACCCCTAGAGACACAAGTTGATCCACGTGATCATACTCTTAGCCGTGTGCGGTGCCCCCTTCCACCATAGTCCTCGATAATATTGTAGCGGTGCTTAGGCGAAGCCCTGCGACGGTAGTACATCAAGATCGTCACCACGCCGTCGTGCTGACGGAACTCTTCCCCAACACTTTGCTGGATCGGAGTCCGGGGATCGTCATCGAGCTGAACGTGTGCTAGAACTCGGAGGTGCCGTAGTTTCGGTGCTTGATCGGTCGGGCCGTGAAGACGTACGACTACATCAACCACGTTGTGCTAGCGCTTCCGTTGTCGATCTACAAGGGTACGTAGATCACACTCTCCCCTCTTGTTGCTATGCATCACCATGATCTTGCGTGTGCGTAGGAATTTTTTTGAAATCACTATGTTACCCAACAGGGGGGGCGTCACACCTTGGCCTGCCTCCTCTCTTCCACCATTAGGCCCATGAGACCCAATAACTTCCCGTGTGTGTGTGTGTGGGGGGGGGGGGGTTCTGGTAATCCTCGGTACTCCAAAACTTATCCAAAACGACCCGAACCATTCTGATGTCCGAATGTAGCCTTCCAATATATGAATCTTTATGTCTCGACCATTTCAAGACTCCTCGTCATGTCCATGATCAAATCCGGGACTCCGAACAACCTTCGGTACATCAAATCACATAAACTCATAATACGACTCGTCATCGAATGTTAAGTGTGCGGACGCTACGGGTTCGAGAACTATGTAGACAAGACCGGGACACATCTCCGGTCAATAACCAATAGAGGAACCTGGATGCTCATATTCGTTCCTACATATTCTACGATGATCTTTATCGGTCAAACCGCACAACAACATACGTTGTTCCCTTTGTCACCGGTATGTTACTTGCCCAAGATTCGATCGTCGGTATCATCATAGCTAGTTCAATCTCGTTCCCGGCAAGTCTCTTTACTCGTCCCATAATGCATCATCCTGCAAATAACTCAATAGTCACATTGCTTGCAAGGCTTATAGTGATGTGCATTACCGAGAGGGCCCAGAGATACCTCTCCGACAATTGGAGTGACAAATCCTAATCTCGATCCATGCCAACTCAACAAATACCATCGTAGACACCTGTAGAGCATCTTTATAATCACCCAGTTACGTTGTGACATTTGATAGCACACTAAGTGTTCCTCCGGTATTCGAGAGTTGCATAATCTCATAGTCATAGGAACATGTATAAGTCATGAAGAAAGCAATAGCAATAAACTAAACAATCATAGTGCTAAGCTAACGGATGGGTCTTGTCCATCACATCATTCTCTAATAATGTGATCCCGTTCATCAAATGACAACACATGTCTATGGTTAGGAAACTTAACCATCTTTGGTTAACGAGCTAGTCTAGTAGAGGCATACTAGGGACACTCTGTTTGTCTATGTATTCACACATGTACTAAGTTTCTGGTGAATACAATTCTAGCATAAATAATAAACATTTATCATGATGTAAGGAAATATAAATAACAACTTTATTATTGCCTCTAGGGCATATTTCCTCCAGTTTCCCACTTGCACTAGAGTCAATAATCTAGGTTACATAGTGATGATTCTAACACCCATGGAGTCTTGGTGTTGATCATGTTTTGCTCGTGAGAGAGGCTTAGTTAACGGGTCTGCAACATTCATATTCGTATGTATGTTGCAAATATCTATGTCTCCCTCCTTGACTTGATCGCGGATGGAATTGAAGCGTCTCTTGATGTGCTTGGTTCTCTTGTGAAATATGGATTCCTTTGCCAAGGCAATTGCACCAGTATTGTCACAAAAGATTTTCATTGGACCCGATGCACTAGGTATTACACCTAGATCGGATATGAACTCCTTCATTTGCTGCTTCCGAAGCAGCTATGTATTCCGCTTCACACGTAGATCCCGCCACGACGCTCTGCTTAGAACTGCACAAACCGACAGCTCCACCATTCAATAAAAATACGTATCCGGTTTGTGACTTAGAGTCATCCGGATCAGTGTCAAATATTGCATCGACGTAATCGTTTACGACGAGCTCTTTGTCACCTCCATAAACGAGAAACATATCCTTAGTCCTTTTCAGGTATTTCAGGATGTTCTTGACCGCTGTCCAGTGATCCACTCCGGGACTACTTTGGTACCTCCCTGTTAAACTAATAGCAAGGCACACATCAGGTCTGGTACACAGAATTACATACATTATAGAACCTATGACCGAGGCATAGGGAATGACTTTCATTTTCTCTCTATCTTCTGCAGTGGTCAGGCATTGAGTCTGACTCAACTTCACACCTTGTAACACAGGCAAGAACCCTTTCATTGACTGATCCATTGTGAACATCTTCAAAACTTTGTCAAGGTATGTGCTTTGTGAAAGTCCAATTAAGCGTCTTGATCTATCTCTATAGATCTTGATGCCCAATATATAAGCAGCTTCACCGAGGTCTTTCATTGAAAAATTCTTATTCAAGTATCCTTTTATGCTATTCAGAAATTCAGTATCATTTCCGATCAACAATATGTCATCCACATATAATATCAGAAATGCTACAGAGCTCCCACTCACTTTCTTGTAAATACATGCTTCTTCGGAAGTCTGTATAAAACCATATGCTTTGACCATACCATCAAAGCGTATATTCTAGCTCCAAGATGCTTGCACCAGTCCATAAATGGATTGCTGGAGCTTGCATACTTTGTTAGCACCTTTTGGATCGACAAAACCTTCTGGTTGCATCATATACAACTCTTCTTTGAGATATCCATTAAGGAATGCAGTTTTGACATCCAAATTGCCAAATTTCATAATCATAAAATGCGGCAATTGCTAACTTGATTCGGACGGACATAAGCATCACTACGGGTGAGAAGGTCTCATCATAGTCAACTCCTTGAACTTGCTAAAAACCTTTTGCAACAAGTCAAGGTTTGTAGACAATAACATTACCGTCAGTGTCAGTCTTCTTCTTGAAGATCCATTTATTCTCTATGGCTTGCCCATCTCATATTTCATGGCCTCAAGCCATTTCGCAGAATCTGGGCTCATTATTGTTGGAAATATGCCCTAGAGGCAATAATAAAATGATTATCATTGTATTTCCTTGTTCATGATAATTGTCTATTGTTCATGCTATAATTGTATTAACTGGAAACCGTAATACATGTGTGAATGCATAGACCACAACATGTCCCTAGTAAGCCTCTAGTTGACTAGCTCATTGATCAATAGTTGGTTATGGTTTCCTGACCATGGACATTGTATGTCATTGATAACGGGATCACATCATTAGGAGAATGATCTAATGGACAAGACCCAATCCTAAGCATAGCACAAGATCGTGTAGTTCGTTTGCTAAGAGCTTTTCTAATGTCAAGTATCATTTCCTTAGACCATGAGATTGTGCAACTCCCGGATACCATAGGAATGCTTTGGGTGTACCAAACGTCACATCATAACTGGGTGGCTATAAAGGTGCATTACAGGTATCTCCGAAAGTGTCTGTTGGGTTGGCACGAATCGAGACTAGGATTTGTCACTCCGTATGACAGAGAAGTATCTCTGGGCCCACTCGGTAATGCATCATCATAATGAGCTCAATGTGACTAAGGAGTTGGTCACGGGATCATGTGTTACGGAACGAGTAAAGAGACTTGCCGGTAACGAGATTGAACGAGGTATGGGGATACCGACGATCGAATCTCGGGCAAGTAACATACCGATAGACAAAGGGAATTGTATACGGGATTGATTGAATCCCCGACATCGTGGTTCATCTGATGAGATCATCGTGGAACATGTGGGAGCCAATATGGGTGTCCAGATCTCGCTATTGGTTATTGGCCGGAGAGATATCTCGGTCATGTCTGCATGGTTCCCGAACCCGTAGGGTCTACACACTTAAGGTTCGGTGACGCTAGAGTTGTTATGGGAAATAGTATGTGGTTACCGAAGGTTGTTCGGAGTCCCGGATGAGATCCCGGACATGACGAGTAGTTTCGGAATGGTCCGGAGGTGAAGATCTATATATTGGACGAAGGGTATTGGAGTCTGAAATTGTTCCGGGGGTACCGGGTGACGACCAGCGTGTCCGAAAATGGTTTCGGAGGCCCCGACAAGTGTTGGGTGGCCGTATGGGCCAAGGGGAAGGGGCACACCAGCCCACTAAGGGGTTGTGCGCCCCTCCCACCCCATCTCACATAACCAGGAGAGGTGGGGGCGCCTCCCCTAGGGCAGCCTCCCCTCCTGGCTTGGGGGGCAAGTCTCCTATGGGTGGGGGCGCCCAAAACCCATCTAGGGTTCCCTCCCTAGCCGCCGCCCCTACCCTCGATGGGATCTGAAGGGGCCGGCCCCCTCTCCCCTTCTCCTATAAATAGTGGAGGTGGGAGGGCTGCCAGGAGACCGAGACCTATCCCCTGGCACAGCCCCTCCCCCTCTCCTACACCTCCTCCTCCTCCTCCGTATCTTGGCGAAGCCCTGCCGGAGAACCACGAGCTCCATCACCACCATGCCGTCGTGATGTTGGAGTTCTCCCTCAACTTCTCCTCTCCCCTTGCTGGATCAAGAAGGAGGAGACGTCCCCGGGCTATACGTGTGTTGAACGCGGAGGCGCCGTTGTTCGGCGCTTAGATCGGAATCGACCGCGATCTGAATCGATACGTGTACGAATCCACCAACTGTGTTCTTGTAACGCTTCCGCTTAGCGATCTTCAAGGGTATGAAGATGCACTCCCTCTCTCTCGTTGCTAGTATCTCCTAGATTGATCTTGGTGACACGTAGGAAATTTTTTGAATTATTGCTACGTTCCCCAACAGTGGCATCATGAGCTAGGTCTATGCGTATATTCTATGCACGAGTAGAACACAAAGTAGTTGTGGGCGATGATTTGTTCAATTTGCTTCCCGTTACTAGTCTTATCTTGATTCGGCGGCATTGTGGGATGAAGCGGCTCGAACCGACCTTACACGTACTCTTACGTGAGACAGGTTCCACCGACTGACATGCACTTGATGCATAAGGTGGCTAGTGGGTGTCTGTCTCTCCCACTTTAGTCGGATCGGATTCGATGAAAAGGGTCCTTAGGAAAGGTAAATAGCAATTGGCATATCACTGTTGTGGTTTTGCGTAGGTAGGAAACGTTCTTGCTAGATACCTATAGCAGCCACGTAAAACATGCAACAACAATTAAAGGATGTCTAACTTGTTTTTGCAGGTATGCTATGTGATGTGATATGGCCAAAAGGATATGATGAATGATATATGTGATGTATGAGATTGATCATGTTCTTGTAATGGGAATCACGACTTGCATGTCGATGAATATGACAACCGGCAGGAGCCATAGGAGTTGTCTTAATTTATTTATGACCCGTGTGTCAACGAGAATGCCATGTAATTACTTTACTTTATTGCTAACCGTTAGCCATAGTAGTAGAAGTAATAGTTGGCGAGGCAACTTCATGAAGACATGATGATGGAGATCATGGTGTCATGCCGGTGACGAAGGTGATCATGTCGCGCCTCGAAGATGGAGATCAAAAGGCGCAAGATGATATTGGCCATATCATGTCACTTTATGATTTTCATGTGATGTTTGTCATGTTTACATCTTATTTGCTTAGAACGATGGTAGCATAAATAAGATGATCCCTCGCTAAAATTTCAAGAAAGTGTTCCCCCTAACTGTGCACCATTGCTAAGGTCCGTTGTTCCGAAGCACCACGTGATGATCGGGTGTGATAGGTTCTAACATTCGCATACAATGGGTGTAAGCCAGATTTACACACGCGATACACTTAGGTTGACTTGACGAGCCTAGCATGTACATACATGGCCTCGAAACACAAGAGACCGAAAGGTCGAACATGAGTCGTATAGTAGATATGATCAACATGAAGATGTTCACCGATGATGACTAGTCCGTCTCACGTGATGATCGGACATGGCCTAGTTGACTCGGTTCATGTATCACTTAGATGACTAGAGAGATGTCTATCTAAGTGGGAGTTCATTAAATAATTAGATGAACTTAATTATCATGAACATAGTCAAAAGGTCTTTGCAAATTATGTCGTAGCTTACACTTTAGTTCTACTGTTTAAGATATGTTCCTAGAGAAAATTTAGTTGAAAGTTGATAGTAGAAATTATGCGGACTGTGTCCGTCAACTGAGGATTATCCTCATTGCTGCGCAGAAGGCTTATGTCCTTAATGCACCGCTCGGTGTGCTGAACCTCGAGCGTCGTCTGTAGATGTTGGGAAACATCTGACATACACGTTTTGATGACTACGTGATAGTTCAGTGTGTAATGCTAACGGTTTAGAATTGTGGCACCAAAGACGCTTTTGAAACGTCGCAGAACATATGAGATGTTCCAAAGACTGAAATTGAGATTTCAGACCCACGTTAAGAGGTATGAGACCTCTGACAAGTTTCTTAAGCCTGCAAACTAAGGGAGAAAAACTCAATCGTTGAGCATGTCTCAGATTGTCTGAGTACTACAATCCCTTGAATCGAGTGGGAGTTAATCTTCCAGATGAGATGGTGATGGTTCTCCATAGTCACTGCCACCAAGCTATTAGAGCTTCATGATGAACTATAACATATCAGGGATAGACATGATGATGCTTGAGCAACTCGCGATGTTTGACACCGCGAAAGTAGAAATCAAGTAGGAGCATCAATTGTTGATGGTTAAACCACTAGTTTCAAGAAGGGCAAGGGAAAGAAGGGATACTTCATGAAACGGCAAATCAGTTGCTGCCTAGTGAAGAAACCCAAGGTTGAACCCAAACCCGAGACTAAGTGCTTCGGTAATGAGGGGAACGGTCATTGAAGCAAAACTACCCTAGATTCTTGGTAGATGAGAAGGCTGGCAAGGTCGACAGAAGTATTTTGAATATACGTTATATTGTGTACTTTACTAGTACTCCTAGTAGCACCAGGGTAATAAATACCGGTTCGGTTGCTAAGTGTTAGTTACTCGAAATAAAAGGCTCCGGAGACTAGCTAAAGGTGAGATGACGATATGTGTTGGAAGCGTTTCCAAGGTTGAAGTGATCAAACATCGCACGCTCCCTCTACCATCGGGATTGTGTTAAACCTAAATAATTGTTATTTGGTGTTTGCGTTGAGCATAGACATGATTGGATTATGTTTATCGCAATACGGTTATTCATTTAAGGAGAATAATGGTTACGCTGTTTATTTGAAAAATACCTTCAATGGTCTAGCACCTAAAATGAATGGTTTATTGAATCTCGATCGTAGTGATACACATGTTCATGCCAAAAGATATAAGATAGTAATGATAGTACCACATACTTGTGGCACTGCCATTTGAGTCATGTTGGTATAAAACGCATGAAGAAGCTCCATGTTGATGGATCTTTGGACTCACTCGTTTTTGAAAGGACTGAGACATGCGAACCATGTCTATTGGTAGATATGCATGAAGAAACTCCATACAGATGGATCGTTTGGACTCACTTGATTTTGAATCACTTGAAACATGCAAATCATACCACATGGGCAAGATGACTGAAAGGCCTCGTTTTCAGTAAGATGGAACAAGAAAGCAACTTGTTGGAAGTAATACATTTTGATGTGTGCAGTCCAATGAGGGCTGAGGCACACAGTGGATATCATTATGTTCTTACTTCATAGATGATTTGAGTAGATGTTGAGTATATTTACTTGATGAAACACAAGTCTGAATTATTGAAAGGTTTAAGTAATTCCAGAGTGAAGTTGAAGATCGTTGTGACAAGATGATAAAATATCTATGATATGGTCATAGAGATGAATATCTGAGTTACGAGTTTGGCACACAATTAAGACATTGTGGAAATTGTTTCACAACTAATACCGCCTGGAACACCATAGTGTTATGGTGTGTCCGAACATCATAACTGCGCCCTATTGGATATGGTGCATACCATGATGTCTCTTATCGAATTACCACTATCGTTTATGGGTTAGGCATTAGAGACAACTGCATTCACTTTAAATAGGGCACCACGCAATTCCATTGAGACGACACCGTATGAACTATGGTTTAGAAAAACCTAAGCTGTCGTTTCTTAAAAGTTTGGGGCTGCGATGCTTATGTGAAAAAGTTTCAGGCTGATAAGCTTGAACCCAAAGCGGATAAATGCATCTTCATAGAATACCCAAAACTGTTGGGTATACCTCCTATTTCAGATCCGGAAGCAAAAGTGATTGTTTCTAGAAACGGGTCCTTTCTCGAGGAAAAGTTTCTCTCGAAAGAATTGAGTGGGAGGATGATGGAGACTTGATGTGGTTATTGAACCGTCACTTCAACTAGTGTGTAGCAGGGCACAGAAAGTTGTTCCTATGGCACCTACACCAATTGAAGTGGAAGCTTATAATAGTGATCATGAAACTTCGGATCCAGTCACTACCAAACCTCATAGGAAGACAAGGATGCGTACTACTTCAGAGTGGTACGTAATCTTGTCTTGGAAGTCATGTTGCTAGACAATAATGAACCTACGAGCTATGGAGAAGCGATGGTGGGCCCGGATTCTGATGAATGGCTCGAGGCCATAAAATCCGAGAGAGGATCCATGTATAAAATCAAAGTATAGACTTTGGAAGAACTACTTGATGGTCATAAGGCTATTGGGTGCAGACGGATTTTATAAGGAAGACGGACAATGATGGTAAGTGTCACCATTAAGAAAGCTCGACTTGTTGTTAAGATGTTTTCTGACAAGTTCAAGGAGTTGACTACGATGAGACTTTCTCACTCGTAGCGATGCTAAGAGTCTGTTGGAATTATGTTAGCAGTTACTGCATTATTTATGAAATCTTGCAGATAGTATGTCAAAACATTGTTTCCTCGACGATTTACTCGAGGAAAGGTTGTATGTGATACAACCAGAAGGTTTTGTCAATCCTGAAAGATGCTAACAAGTATGCAAAGCTCCAGCAATCCTTCTAAGGACTGGAGTAAGCATCTCGGAGTTGGAATGTACACTTTGATGAGATGATCAAAGATTTTTGGGTTTATACAAAGTTTATGAGAAACTTGTATTTCCAAAGAAGTGAGTGGGAGCACTATAGAATTTTTGATGAGTATATATTGTTAACATATTGTTGATCAGAAATGATGTAGAATTTCTGTAAAGCATATAGGGTTATTTGAAAAGTGTTTTTCAATGGAAAACCTGGATTAAGCTACTTGAACATTGAGCATCAAGATCTATAAGGATAGATCAAAAACGCTTAATAGTACTTTCAAATGAATACACACCGTGACAAGATTGCGAAGGAGTTCAAAATAGATCAGCAAAGAAGGAGTTCTTGGCTGTGTTACAAGGTGTGAGTATTGAGTAAGACTCAAGACCTGACCACGGCAGAAGAGAGAGAAAGGACGAAGCTCGCCCCCTATGCTTTAGACGTAGGCTCTACAGTATGCTATGATGTGTACCGCACCTGAAGTGTGCCTTGCCATGAGTCAATCAAGGGGTACAAGAGTGATCCAGCAAATGGATCACATGACAGCGGTCGAACTTATCCTTAGTAACTAGTGGACTAAGGAATTTTCTCGATTATGGAGGTGGTAAAAGAGTTTGTCGTAAAGGGTTACGTTGATGCAAACTTTGACACTAATCCGGATGACTCTGAGTGGTAAACCGGATTCGTATAGTAGAGCAGTTGTTTGGAATAGCTCCAACTAGCGCATGGTAGCTGCATCTACAAGATGGCATAGAGATTTGTAAAGCACACATGGATCTGAAAGGTTCAGACCCATTGACTAATAAACCTCTCTCACAAGAGAGATATGAACAAACCCCATGGGTGTTGGATTCATTACAATCACATAGTGATGTGAACTAGATTATTGACTCTAGTGCAAGTGGGAGACTGTTGGAAATATGCCCTAGAGGCAATAATAAAATGGTTATTATTGTATTTCCTTGTTCATGATAATTGTCTATTGTTCATGCTATAAATGTGTTAACTGGAAACCGTAATACATGTGTGAATACATAGACCACAACATGTCCCTAGTAAGCCTCTAGTTGACTAGCTCGTTGATCAATAGATGGTTATGGTTTCCTGACCATGGACATTGGATGTCATTGATAACGGGATCACATCATTAGGAGAATGATGTGATGGACAAGACCCAATCCTAAGCATAGCACAAGATCGTGTAGTTCGTTTGCTAAGAGCTTTTCTAATGTCAAGTATCATTTCCTTAGACCATGAGATTGTGCAACTCCCGGATACCATAGGAATGCTTTGGGTGTACCAAACGTCACAACGTAACCGGGTGGCTATAAAGGTGCATTACAGGTATCTCCGAAAGTGTCTGTTGGGTTGGCACGAATCGAGACTGGGATTTGTCACTCCATATGACGGAGAGGTATCTCTGGGCCCACTCGGTAATGCATCATCATAATGAGCTCAATGTGACTAAGGAGTTGGTCATGGGATCATGTATTATGGAACGAGTAAAGAGACTTGCCGGTAACGAGATTGAACGAGGTATGGGGATACCGACGATCGAATCTCGGGCAAGTAACATACCGATAGACAAAGGGAATTGTACACGGGATTGATTGAATCCCCGACATCGTGGTTCATCCGATGAGATCATCGTGCAACATGTGGGAGCAAATATGGGTATCCAGATCCCGCTATTGGTTATTGGCCGGAGAGATGTCTCGGTCATGTCTGCATGGTTCCCGAACCCGTAGGGTCTACACACTTAAGGTTCGGTGACGCTAGAGTTGTTATGGGAAATAGTATGTGGTTACCGAAGGTTGTTCAGAGTCTCGGATGAGATCCCAGACATGAGGAGGAGTTCCGAAATGGTCCGGAGGTGAAGATCGATATATTGGACGAAGGGTATTGGAGTCCGAAATTGTTCCGGGGGTACCGGGTGACGACCAGCGTGTCCGAAAATGGTTTCGGAGGTCCCGACAAGTGTTGGGGGGGGGGGGCGTATGGGCCAAGGGGAAAGGCACACCAGCCCACTAAGGGGCTGTGCGCCCCTCCCACCCCATCTCACGTAACCAGGAGAGGTGGGCGCGCCTCCCCTAGGGCAGCCTCCGCTCCTGGCTTTGGGGGCAAGTCTCCTATGGGTGGGGGCGCCCAAAGACCATCTAGGGTTCCCTCCCTGGCCGCCGCCCCTACCCTCGATGGGATTTGAAGGGGCCGGCCTCCTCTCCCCTTCTCCTATAAATAGTGGAGGTGGGAGGGCTGCCAGGAGACCGAGACCTATCCCCTGGCGCAGCCCCTCCCCCTCTCCTACACGTCCTCCTCCTCCGTAGCGCTTGGCGAAGCCGTGCCGGAGAACCACGAGCTCCATCACCACCATGTCGTCGTGTTGTCGGAGTTCTCCCTCAACTTCTCCTCTCCCCTTGCTGCATCAAGAAGGAGGAGACGTCCCCGGGCTGTACGTGTGTTGAACGCGGAGGCGCCGTTGTTCGGCGCTTAGATCGGAATCGACCGCGATCTGAATCGATACGTGTACGACTCCACCAACCGCGTTCTTGTAATGCTTCCGCTTAGCGATCTTCAAGGGTATGAAGATGCACTCCCTCTCTCTCGTTGCTAGTATCTCCTAGATTGATCTTGGTGACACGTAGGAAATTTTTTGAATTATTGCTACGTTCCCCAACAGTGGCATCATGAGCTAGGTCTATGCGTAGATTCTATGCACCAGTAGAACACAAAGTAGTTGTGGGCGATGATTTGTTCAATTTGCTTACCGTTACTAGTCTTATCTTGATTCGGCGGCATTGTGGGATGAAGTGGCTCGGACCGACCTTACACGTACTCTTACGTGAGACAGGTTCCACCGAGTGACATGCACTTGATGCATAAGGTGGCTAGTGGGTGTCTGTCTCTCCCACTTTAGTCAGATCGGATTCGATGAAAAAGGGTCCTTATGAAGGGTAAATAGCAATTGGCATATCACCGTTGTGGTTTTGCGTAGGTAAGAAACGTTCTTGCTAGATACCTATAGTAGCCACGTAAAACATGCGACAACAATTAGAGGACGTCTAACTTGTTTTTGCAGGGTATGCTATGTGATGTGATATGGCCAAAAGGATGTGATGAATGATATATGTGATGTATGAGATTGATCATGTTCTTGTAATGGGAATCACGACTTGCATGTCGATGAGTATGACAACCGGCAGGAGCCATAGGAGTTGTCTTAATTTATTTATGACCTGCGTGTCAATGAAAACGCCATGTAATTACTTTACTTTATTGCTAACCGTTAGACATAGTAGTAGAAGTAATAGTTGGCGAGGCAACTTCATGAAGACATGATGATGGAGATCATGGTGTCATGCCGGTGACGAAGGTGATAATGTTGCGCCTCGAAGATGGAGATCAAAAGGCGCAAGATGATATTGGCCATATCATGTCACTTTATGATTTTCATGTGATGTTTGTCATGTTTACATCTTATTTGCTTAGAACGACGGTAGCATAAATAAGATGATCCCTCGCTAAAATTTCAAGAAAGTGTTCCCCCTAACTGTGCACCGTTGCTAAGGTCCGTTGTTCCGAAGCACCACGTGATGATCGGGTGTGATAGGTTCTAACGTTTGCATACAATGAGTGTAAGCCAGATTTACACACGCGATACACTTAGGTTGACTTGCCGAGCCTAGCATATACGGACATGGCCTCGGAACACAAGAGACCGAAAGGTCGAACATGAGTCGTATAGTAGATACGATCAACATGAAGATGTTCACTGATGATGACTAGTCCATCTCACGTGATGATCGGACATGTCCGAGTTGACTCGGATCATGTATCACTTAGATGACTAGAGAGATGTCTATCTAAGTGGGAGTTCATTAAATAATCAGATAAACTTAATTATCATGAACATAGTCAAAAGGTCTTTGCAAATTATGTCGTAGCTTACACTTTAGTTCTATTGTTTAAGATATGTTCCTAGAGAAAATTTAGTTGAAAGTTGATAGTAGAAATTATGCGGACTGGGTCCGTCAACTGAGGATTATCCTCATTGCTGCGCAGAAGGCTTATGTCCTTAATGCACCGCTCGGTGTGCTGAACATTGAGTGTCATCTGTAGATGTTGGGAAACATCTGACATACACGTTTTGATGACTACGTGATAGTTCAGTGTGTAATGCTAACGGTTTAGAATTATGGCACCAAAGAAGCTTTGAAAACGTCGCAGAACATATGAGATGTTCTGAAGACTGAAATTGAGATTTCAGACTAGTGCCCATGTCAAGAGGTATGAGACCTCTGACAAGTTTCTTAAGCCTGCAAACTAAGGGAGAAAAACTCAATCGTTGAGCATGTCTCAGATTGTCTGAGTACTACAATCCCTTGAATCGAGTGGGAGTTAATCTTTCAGATGAGATAGTGATGGTTCTCCATAGTCACTGCCACCAAGCTATTAGAGCTTCATGATGAACTATAACATATCAGGGATAGACATGATGATGCTTGAGTAACTCGCGATGTTTGACAGCGCGAAAGTAGAAATCAAGTAGGAGCATCAATTGTTGATGGTTAAACCACTAGTTTCAAGAAGGGCAAGGGAAAGAAGGGATACTTCATGAAATGGCAAACCAGTTGCTGCCCTAGTGAAGAAACCCAAGGTTGAACCCAAACCCGAGACTAAGTGCTTCTGTAATGAGGGGAACGGTCACTGAAGCAAAACTACCCTAAATGCTTGGTAGATGAGAAGGCTGGCAAGGTCGACAGAAGTATTTTGAATATACGTTATATTGTGTACTTTACTAGTACTCCTAGTAGCACCAGGGTAATAAATACCGGTTCGGTTGCTAAGTGTTAGTAACTCGAAATAAAAGGCTGTGGAGACTAGCTAAAGGTGAGATGACGATATGTGTTGGAAGCGTTTCCATGGTTGATGTGATCAAACATCGCACGCTCCCTCTACCATCGAGATTGGTGTTAAACCTAAATAATTGTTATTTGGTGTTTGCGTTGAGCATAGACATGATTGGATTATGTTTATCGCAATACGGTTATTCATTTAAGGAGAATAATGGTTATTCTGTTTATTTGAATAAAACCTTCAATGGTCTAGCACCTAAAATGAATGGTTTATTGAATCTCGATCATAGTGATACACATGTTCATGCCAAAAGATATAAGATAGTAATGATAGTACCACATACTTGTGGCACTGCCATTTGAGTCATGTTGGTATAAAACGCATGAAGAAGCTCCATGTTGATGGATCTTTGGACTCACTCGTTTTTGAAAGGATTGAGACATGTGAACCATGTCTATTGGTAGATATGCATGAAGAAACTCCATACAGATGGATCGTTTGGACTCACTTGATTTTGAATCACTTGAAACATGCAAATCATACCACATGGGCAAGATGACTGAAAGGCTCGTTTTCAGTAAGATGGAACAAGAAAGCAACTTGTTGGAAGTAATACATTTTGATGTGTGCAGTCCAATGAGTGCTGAGGCACGCAGTGGATATCGTTATGTTCTTACTTCACAGATGATTTGAGTAGATGTTGAGTATATTTACTTGATGAAACACAAGTCTGAATTATTGAAAGGTTTAAGTAATTCCAGAGTGAAGTTGAAGATCGTCGTGACAAGATGATAAAATATCTATGAAATGGTCATAAAGATGAATATCCGAGTTACGAGTTTGGCACACAATTAAGACATTGTGGAAATTGTTTCACAACTAATACCGCCTGGAACACCATAGTGTTATGGTGTGTCCGAACATCATAACTGCGCCCTATTGGATATGGTGCATACCATGATGTCTCTTCTCGAATTACCACTATCGTTTATGGGTTAGGCATTAGAGACAACTGCATTCACTTTAAATAGGGCACCACGCAATTCCGTTGAGACGACACCGTATGAACTATGGTTTAGAAAAACCTAAGCTGTCGTTCTTAAAAGTTTGGGGCTGCGACGCTTATGTGAAAAAGTTTCAGGCTGATAAGCTTGAACCCAAAGCGGATAAATGCATCTTCATAGAATACCCAAAACTGTTGGGTATACCTCCTATTTCAGATCCAGAAGCAAAAGTGATTGTTTCTAGAAACGGGTCCTTTCTCGAGGAAAAGTTTCTCTCAGAAGAATTGAGTGGGAGGATGATGGAGACTTGATGTGGTTATTGAACCGTCACTTCAACTAGTGTGTAGCAGGGCACAGAAAGTTGTTCCTATGGCACCTACACCAATTGAAGTGGAAGCTTATGATAGTGATCATGAAACTTCGGATCAAGTCACTACCAAACCTCATAGGAAGACAAGGATGCGTACTACTTCAGAGTGGTACATAATCTTGTCTTGGAAGTCATGTTGCTAGACAACAATGAACCTACGAGCTATGGAGAAGCGATGGTGGGCCCAGATTCTGACGAATGGCTCGAGGCCATAAAATCCGAGAGAGGATCCATGTATAAAAACAAAGTATAGACTTTGGAAGAACTACTTGATGGTCATAAGGCTGTTGGGTGCAGATGGATTTTAAAAGGAAGACGGATAATGATGGTAAGTGTCACCATTAAGAAAGCTCGACTTGTTGTTAAGATGTTTTCTGACAAGTTCAAGGAGTTGACTACGATGAGACTTTCTCACTCGTAGCGATGCTAAGAGTCTGTTGGAATTATGTTAGCAGTTACTGCATTATTTATGAAATCTTGCAGATAGTATGTCAAAACATTGTTTCCTCGACGATTTTCTCGAGGAAAGGTTGTATGTGATACAACCAGAATGTTTTGTCAATCCTGAAAGATGCTAACAAGTATGCAAAGCTCCAGCAATCCTTCTAAGGACTGGAGTAAGCATCTCGGAGTTGGAATGTACATTTGATGAGATGATCAAAGATTTTTGGGTTTTTACAAAGTTTATGAGAAACTTGTATTTCCAAAGAAGTGAGTGGGAGCACTATAGAATTTTTGATGAGTATATGTTGTTAACATATTGTTAATCAGAAATGATGTAGAATTTCTGTAAAGCATATAGGGTTATTTGAAAAGTGTTTTTCAATGGAAAACCTGGATTAAGCTACTTGAACATTGAGCATCAAGATCTATAAGGATAGATCAAAAACGCTTAATAGTACTTTCAAATGAATACACACCGTGACAAGATTTCGAAGGAGTTCAAAATAGATCAGCAAAGAAGGAGTTCTTGGCTGTGTTACAAGGTGTGAGTATTGAGTAAGACTCAAGACCTGACCACGGCAGAAGAGAGAGAAAGGACGAAGGTCGTCCCCTATGCTTTAGACGTAGGCTCTACAATATGCTATGATGTGTACCGCACCTGAAGTGTGCCTTGCCATGAGTCAATCAAGGGGTACAAGAGTGATCCAGGAATGGATCACATGACAGCGGTCGAACTTATCCTTAGTAACTAGTAGACTAAGGAATTTTCTCGATTATGGAGGTGGTAAAAGAGTTTGTCGTAAAGGGTTACGTCGATGCAAACTTTGACACTAATCCGGATGACTCTGAGTGGTAAACCGGATTCGTATAGTAGAGCAGTTGTTTGGAATAGCTCCAAGTAGCGCATGGTAGCTGCATCTACAAGATGACATAGAGATTTGTAAAGCACACATGGATCTGAAAGGTTCAGACCCATTGAATAATAAACCTCTCTCACAAGCGAGATATGAACAAACCCCATGGGTGTTGGATTCATTACAATCACATAGTGATGTGAACTAGATTATTGACTCTAGTGCAAGTGGGAGACTGTTGGAAATATGCCCTAGAGGCAATAATAAAATGGTTATTATTGTATGTCCTTGTTCATGATAATTGTCTATTGTTCATGCTATAAATGTGTTAACTGGAAACCATAATACATGTGTGAATACATAGACCACAACATGTCCCTAGTAAGCCTCTAGTTGACTAGCTCGTTGATCAATAGATGGTTATGGTTTCCTGACCATGGACATTGGATGTCATTGATAACGGGATCACATCATTAGGAGAATGATGTGATGGACAAGACCCAATCCTAAGCATAGCACAAGATCGTGTAGTTCGTTTGCTAAGAGCTTTTCTAATGTCAAGTATCATTTCCTTAGACCGTGAGATTGTGCAACTCCCGGATACCATAGGAATGCTTTGGGTGTACCAAACATCACAACGTAACTGGGTGGCTATAAAGGTGCATTACAGGTATGTCCGAAAGTGTCTGTTGGGTTGGCACGAATCGAGACTGGGATTTGTCACTCCGTATGACGGAGAGGTATCTCTGGGCCCACTCGGTAATGCATCATCATAATGAGCTCAATGTGACTAAGGAGCTGGTCATGGGATCATGTATTATGGAACGAGTAAAGAGACTTGCCGGTAACGAGATTGAACGAGGTATGGGGATACCGACGATCGAATCTCGGGCAAGTAACATACCGATAGACAAAGGGAATTGTATACGGGATTGATTGAATCCCCGACATCGTGGTTCATCCGATGAGATCATCGTGGAACATGTGGGAGCCAATATGGGTATCCAGATCCCGCTATTGGTTATTGGCCGGAGAGATGTCTTGGTCATGTCTGCATGGTTCCCGAACCCGTAGGGTCTACACACTTAAGGTCCGGTGACACTAGAGTTGTTATGGGAAATAGTATGTGGTTACCAAAGGTTGTTCAGAGTCTCGGATGAGATCCCGGACATGAGGAGGAGTTCCGAAATGGTCCAGAGGTGAAGATCGATATATTGGACGAAGGGTATTGGAGTCCGAAATTGTTCCGGGGGTACCGGGTGACGACCAGCGTGTCCGAAAATGGTTTCGGAGGTCCCGGCAAGTGTTGGGGGGGGCGTATGGGCCAAGGGGAAGGGGCACACCAGCCCACTAAGGGGCTGTGCGCCCCTCCCACCCCATCTCACATAACCAGGAGAGGTGGGGGCGCCTCCCCTAGGGCAGCCTCCGCTCCTGGCTTGGGGGGCAAGTCTCCTATGGGTGGGGGCGCCCAAAACCCATCTAGGGTTCCCTCCCTGGCCACCGCCCCTACCCTCGATGGGATTTGAAGGGGCCGGCCTCCTCTCCCCTTCTCCTATAAATAGTGGAGGTGGGAGGGCTGCCAGGAGACCGAGACCTATCCCCTGGTGCAGCCCCTCCCCCTCTCCTACACGTCCTCCTCCTCCGTAGCGCTTGGCGAAGCCCTGCCGGAGAACCACGAGCTCCATCACTACCACGTCGTCGTGCTGTCGGAGTTCTCCCTCAACTTCTCCTCTCCCCTTGTTGCATCAAGAAGGAGGAGACGTCCCCGGGCTGTACGTGTGTTGAACGCGGAGGCGCCGTTGTTCGGCGCTTAGATCGGAATCGACCGCGATCTGAATCGATACGTGTACGACTCCACCAACCGCGTTCTTGTAACGCTTCCGCTTAGCGATCTTCAAGGGTATGAAGATGCACTCCCTCTCTCTCGTTGCTAGTATCTCCTAGATTGATCTTGGTGACACGTAGGAAATTTTTTGAATTATTGCTACGTTCCCCAATAGTGGCATCATGAGCTAGGTCTATGCGTAGATTCTATGCACGAGTAGAACACAAAGTAGTTGTGGGCAATGATTTGTTCAATTTGCTTACCGTTACTAGTCTTATCTTGATTCGGCGGCATTGTGGGATGAAGTGGCTCGGACCGACCTTACACGTACTCTTACGTGAGACAGGTTCCACCGAGTGACATGCACTTGATGCATAAGGTGGCTAGTGGGTGTCTGTCTCTCCCACTTCAGTCAGATCGGATTCGATGAAAAAGGGTCCTTATGAAGGGTAAATAGCAATTGGCATATCACCGTTGTGGTTTTGCGTAGGTAAGAAACGTTCTTGCTAGATACCTATAGCAGCCACGTAAAACATGCGACAACAATTAGAGGACGTCTAACTTGTTTTTGCAGGGTATGCTATGTGATGTGATATGGCCAAAAGGATGTGATGAATGATATATGTGATGTATGAGATTGATCATGTTCTTGTAATGGGAATCACGACTTGCATGTCGATGAGTATGACAACCGGCAGGAGCCACAGGAGTTATCTTAATTTATTTATGACCTGCGTGTCAATGAAAACGCCATGTAATTACTTTACTTTATTGCTAACCGTTAGCCATAGTAGTAGAAGTAATAGTTGGCGAGGCAACTTCATGAAGACATGATGATGGAGATCATGGTGTCATGCCGGTGACGAAGGTGATAATGTCGCGCCTCGAAGATGGAGATCAAAAGGCGCAAGATGATATTGGCCATATCATGTCACTTTATGATTTTCATGTGATGTTTGTCATGTTTACATCTTATTTGCTTAGAACGGCGGTAGCATAAATAAGATGATCCCTCGCTAAAATTTCAAGAAAGTGTTCCCCCTAACTTTGCACCATTGCTAAGGTCCGTTGTTCCGAAGCACCACATGATGATCGGGTGTGATAGGTTCTAACGTTTGCATACAACGAGTGTAAGCCAGATTTACACACGCGATACACTTAGGTTGACTTGCTGAGCCTAGCATGTACAGACATGGCCTCGGAACACAAGAGACCGAAAGGTCGAACATGAGTCGTGTAGTAGATACGATCAACATGAAGATGTTCACTGATGATGACTAGTCCATCTCACATGATGATCGGACATGTCCTAGTTGACTCGGATCGTGTATCACTTAGATGACTAGAGAGATGTCTATCTAAGTGGGAGTTCATTAAGTAATCAGATAAACTTAATTATCATGAACATAGTCAAAAGGTTTTGCAAATTATGTCATAGCTTACACTTTAGTTCTACTGTTTAAGATATGTTCCTAGAGAAAATTTAGTTGAAAGTTGATAGTAGAAATTATGCAGACTGGGTCCGTCAACTGAGGATTATCCTCATTGCTGCGCAGAAGGCTTATGTCCTTAATGCACCGCTCGGTGTGCTGAACCTTGAGCGTCATCTGTAGATGTTGGGAAACATCTGACATACACGTTTTGATGACTACGTGATAGTTCAGTGTGTAATGCTAACGGTTTAGAATTATGGCACCAAAGAAGCTTTGAAAACGTCGCAGAACATATGAGATGTTCTGAAGACTGAAATTGGGATTTCAGACTAGTGCCCATGTCAAGAGGTATGAGACCTCTGACAAGTTTCTTAAGCCTGGAAACTAAGGGAGAAAAACTCAATCGTTGAGCATGTCTCAGATTGTCTGAGTACTACAATCGCTTGAATCGAGTGGGAGTTAATCTTCCAGATGAGATAGTGATGGTTCTCCATAGTCACTGCCACCAAGCTATTAGAGCTTCGTGATGAACTATAACATATCAGGGATAGACATGATGATGCTTGAGTAACTCGCGATGTTTGACACTGCGAAAGTAGAAATCAAGTAGGAGCATCAATTGTTGATGGTTAAACCACTAGTTTCAAGAAGGGCAAGGGAAAGAAGGGATACTTCATGAAATGGCAAACCAGTTGCTGCCCTAGTGAAGAAACCCAAGGTTGAACCCAAACCCGAGACTAAGTGCTTCTGTAATGAGGGGAACGGTCACTGAAGCAAAACTACCCTAGATGCTTGGTAGATGAGAAGGCTGGCAAGGTCGACAGAAGTATTTTGAATATACGTTATATTGTGTACTTTACTAGTACTCCTAGTAGCACCAGGGTAATAAATACCGGGTCGGTTGCTAAGTGTTAGTAACTCGAAATAAGAGGCTGTGGAGACTAGCTAAAGGTGAGATGACGATATGTGTTGGAAGCGTTTCCATGGTTGATGTGATCAAACATCGCACGCTCCCTCTACCATCGGGATTGGTGTTAAACCTGAATAATTGTTATTTGGTGTTTGCGTTGAGCATAGACATGATTGGATTATGTTTATCGCAATACGGTTATTCATTTAAGGAGAATAATGGTTATTCTGTTTATTTGAATAATACCTTCAATGGTCTAGCACCTAAAATGAATGGTTTATTGAATCTCGATCATAGTGATACACATGTTCATGCCAAAAGATATAAGATAGTAATGATAGTACCACATACTTGTGGCACTGCCATTTGAGTCATGTTGGTATAAAACGCATGAAGAAGCTCCATGTTGATGGATCTTTGGACTCACTCGTTTTTGAAAGGATTGAGACATGCGAACCATGTCTATTGGTAGATATGCATGAAGAAACTCCATACAGATGGATCGTTTGGACTCACTTGATTTTGAATCACTTGAAACATGCAAATCATACCACATGGGCAAGATGACTGAAAGGCCTCGTTTTCAGTAAGATGGAACAAGAAAGCAACTTGTTGGAAGTAATACATTTTGATGTGTGCAGTCCAATGAGTGCTGATGCACACAGTGGATATTGTTATGTTCTTACTTCACAGATGATTTGAGTAGATGTTGAGTATATTTACTTGATGAAACACAAGTCTGAATTATTGAAAGGTTTAAGTGATTCCAGAGTGAAGTTGAAGATCGTCGTGACAAGATGATAAAATATCTATGATATGGTCATAGAGATGAATATCTGAGTTACGAGTTTGGCACACAATTAAGACATTGTGGAAATTGTTTCACAACTAATACCGCCTGGAACACCATAGTGTTATGGTGTGTCCGAACATCATAACTGTGCCCTATTGGATATGGTGCATACCATGATGTCTCTTATTGAATTACTCCCACTCACTTCTTTCGAGAAAAACTCCTTCTCTAGAAGGGATCCATTCTTAGAAAAAAATATATCTTGTCTTCGGATCTGTGATAGAAGGTGTACCCAATAGTTTCCTTTGGGTATCCTATGAAGACACATTTCTCTGATTTGGATTTGAGTTTATCAGGTTGAAGCTTTTTCACATAAGCATCGCAGCCCCAAACTTTAAGAAACGACAACTTGGGTTTCTTGCCAAACCACAGTTCATATGGTGTCGTCTCAACGGATTTAGATGCTGCCCTATTTAACGTGAATGCAACCGTCTCTAAAGCATAACCCCAAAACGATAGTGGTAAATCAGTAAGAGACATCATAGATCGCACCATATCCAATAAAGTGCGGTTACGATGTTCGGACACACCATTACGCTGTGGTGTTCCAGGTGGCGTGAGTTGCGAAACTATTCCGCATTGTTTCAAATGAAGACCAAACACATAACTCAAATATTCCCCTCCAAGATCAGATTGTAGAAACTTATTTTTCTTGTTACGATGATTTTCCACTTCACTCTGAAATTCTTTGAACTTTTCAAATGTTTCAGACTTATGTTTCATCAAGTAGATATACCCATATCTGCTCAAATCATCAGTTAAGGTCAGAAAATAACGATACTCGCCACGAGCATGAACACTCACCGGACCGCATGCATCAGTATGTATTATTTCCAATAAGTCTGTTGCGTGTTCCATTGTTCCGGAGAACGGAGTTTTACTCATCTTGCCCACGAGGCATGGTTCACAAGCATCAAGTGATTCATAATCAAGTGATTTCAAAAGCCCATCAGCATGGAGTTTATTCATGCGCTTTACACCAATATGACCTAAACGGCGGTGCCACAAATAAGTTGCACTATAATTATTAAACTTATATCTTCTGGCTTCAATACTATGAATATGTGTATCACTACTATCGAGATTTAATAAAAATAGACCACTCATCAAGGGTGCATGACCATAAAAGATATTAATCATATAAATAAAACAACCATTATTTTCTGATTTAAATGAATAACCGTCTCGCATCAAACAAGATCTAGATATAATGTTCATGCTTAACGCTGGCACCAAATAACAATTATTCAGGTCTAAAACTAATCCCGAAGGTAGATGTAGAGGTAGCGTGCCGACCGCGATCACATCGACTTTGGAAACATTTCCCACGTGCATCGTCACCTCGTCCTTAGCCAATCTTTGCTTAATCCGTAGCCCCTGTTTCGAGTTACAAATATGAGCAACAGAACCAGTATCAAATACCCAGGCGCTACTGCGAGCATTAGTAAGGTACACATCAATAATATGTATATCAAATATTCCTTTCACTTTGCCATCCTTCTTATCCGCCAAATACTTAGGGCAGTTCCGCTTCCAGTGACCAGTCCCTTTGCAGTAGAAGCACTCAGTCTCAGGCTTAGGTCCAGACATGGGCTTCTTCACTTGAGCAGCCACTTGCTTGCCATTATTTTTGAAGTTCCCCTTCTTCCCTTTGCCCTTTTTCTTGAAACTAGTGGTCTTGTTAACCATCAACACTTGATGCTCCTTCTTGATTTCTACCTCCGCAGCTTTTAGCATTGCGAAGAGCTCGGGAATTGTCTTATCCATCCCTTGCATATTATAGTTCATCTCAAAGCTTTTGTAGCTTGGTGGCAATGATTGAAGAAATCTGTCAATGACACTATCATCAGGAACATTAACTCCCAGTTGAGTCAAGTGGTTGTGGTACCCAGACATTCTGAGTATATGTTCACTGACAGAACTATTCTCCTCCATCTTGCAGCTGTAGAACTTACTGGAGACTTCATATCTCTCAATCCGGGCATTTGCTTGAAATATTAACTTCAACTCCTGGAACATCTCATATGCTCCATGACGTTCAAAACGTTGTTGAAGTCCCGGTTCTAAGCCGCAAAGCATGGCACACCAAACTATCGAGTAGTCATGAACACACGTCTACCAGGCATTCGCAATGTCTGCAGTTGCTGACGCGGTTGGTACACCTAGCGGTGCTTCCAGGACATAATTCTTCTGTGCAGCAATGAGGATAACCCTCAAGTTACGGACCCAGTCCATGTAGTTGCTACCATCATCTTTCAACTTAGCTTTCTCTAAGAACGCATTAAGATTCAACGGAACAGTAGCAGGGGCCATTTATCTACAAGAACATAGACATGCAAAATACTATCAGGTACTAAGTTCATGATAAATTAAAGTTCAATTAATCATATTACTTAAGAACTCCCACTCAGATAGACATCCCTCTAATCATCTAAGTGATCACGTGATCCATATCAACTAAACCATGTCCGATGATCACGTGAGATGGAGTAGTTTTCAATGGTGAACATCACTATGTTGATCATATCTACTATATGATTCACGCTCGACCTTTCGGTCTCAGTGTTCCGAGGCCATATCTGCATATGCTAGGCTCGTCAAGTTTAACCCGAGTATTCTGCGTGTGCGAAACTGGCTTGCACCCGTTGTATGTGAACGTAGAGCTTATCACACCCGATCATCACGTGGTGTCTCAGCACGATGAACTGTAGCAATGGTGCATACTCAGGGAGAACACTTGTACCTTGAAATTTAGTGAGAGATCATCTTATAATGCTACCGCCGTACTAAGCAAAATAAGATGCATAAAGGATAAACATCACATGCAATCAAAATAAGTGATATGATATGGCCATCATCATCTTGTGCCTTTGATATCCATCTCCAAAGCACCGTCATGATCACCATCGTCCCCGGCTTGACACCTTGATCTTCATCAAAGCATCGTTGTCATCTCGGCAACTATTGCTTCTACGACTATTGCTACTGCTTAGTGATAAAGTAAAACAATTACATGGCGATTGCATTTCACATAATAAAGCGACAACCATATGGCTCATACGAGTTGCCGATAACTGTTACAAAACATGATCATCTCATACAACAATTATATACCATCACGTCTTGACCATATCACATCACATCAAGCCCTGCAAAAACAAGTTAGACGTCCTCTACTTTGTTGTCGCAAGTTTTTACGTGGCTGCTATGGGCTTCTAGCAAGAACCATTCTTACCTACGCATCAAAACCACAATGATTTTTCGTCAAGTGTGCTGTTTTAACCTTCAACAAGGACCGGGCGTAGTCACACTCGATTCAACTAAAGCTGGAGAAACAGACACCCACAAGCCACCTGTGTGCGAAGCACGTCGGTAGAACTAGTCTCATGAACGCAGTCATGTAATGTCGGCCTGGGCCGCTTCATCCAACAATACCGCCGAATCAAAGTATGACATGCTGGTAAGCAGTATGACTATTATCGCCCACAACTCTTTGTGTTCTACTCGTGCATATAACATCTACGCATAGACTTGGCTCGGATGCCACTATTGGGGAACTTAGTATTTCAAAAAAATTCCTACGATCACGCAAGGTCTATCTAGGAGAAGCATATCAACGAGCCAGGGAGAGTGTGTCTATGTACCCTCGTAGACCGAAAGTGGAAGCATTTAGTAACGCGGTTGATGTAGTTGAACGTCTTCGCGATCCAACCGATCAAGTACCGAACGCACGACACCTCCGCGACACGTGCAGCTCGGTGACGTCCCTCGAACTCTTGATCCAGTTGAGGTCGAGGGAGAGTTTCGTCAGCATGACGGCGTGGTGACAGTGATGATGAAGTTACCGACGCAGGGTTTCGCGTAAGCACTACGGCAATATGATCGAGGTGGAAAACTGTGGTGGGGGGCACCGCACACGGCTTAAGATCAACTTGTGTGTCTATGGGGTGCCCCCTCCCTTGTATATAAAGGAGGAGGAGGGTCGCCCACAAAGGGCGCACCCAAGGGGGGGAATCCTACTCCTAGTAGGAGTAGGTTCCCCCCTTTCCTAGTTCTAGTAGGAGAAGAAGGAAGGAGGGGAAGAAGAGAAGGAAAGGGGGGCCGCCCCCTAGCCCTAGTCCAATTCAGTTTCGGCTAGGGGGGGGCGCCACACCTTGGCCTGCCTCCTCTCTTCCACCATTAGGCCCATGAGGCCCAACAACTTCCGGGGGGGGGGGGTTTCCGGTAACCCCAGATACTCTAAAACTTATCCAAAACGACCCGAACCATTCCGGTGTCCGAATGTAGCCTTCCAATATATGAATCTTTATGTCTCGGCCATTTCGAGACTCCTCGTCATGTCCGTGATCTCATCCGGGACTCCGAACAACCTTCAGTACATCAAATCAAATAAACTCATAATACGACTCGTCATTGAATGTTAAGCGTGCGGACCCTACGGGTTCGAGAACTATGTTGACAAGACCGAGACACATCTCCGGTAAATAACCAATAGCGGAACCTGGATGCTCATATTGGTTCCTACATATTCTACGATGATCTTTATCGGTCAAACCGCACAACAACATACGTTGTTCCCTTTGTCATCGGTATGTTACTTGCCCAAGATTCGATCGTCGGTATCATCATACCTAGTTCAATCTCCTTACTGGCAAGTCTCTTTACTCGTCCCGTAATGCATCATCCCGTAACTAACTCAATAGTCACATTGCTTGCAAGGCTTATAGTGATGTGCATTACTGAGAGGGCCCAGAGATACCTCTCCGACAATTGGAGTGACAAATGCCAATCTCGATCTATTCCAACTCAACAAATACCATCGGAGACACCCGTAGAGCATCTTTATAATCACCCAATTACGTTGTGACGTTTGATAGCACACTAAGTGTTCCTTTGGTATTCGGGAGTTGCATAATCTCTTAGTCATAGGAACATGTATAAGTCATGAAGAAAGCAATAGCAATAAACTAAACGATCATAGTGCTAAGCTAACGGATGGGTCTTGTCCATCACATCATTCTCTAATGATCTGATCCCGTTCATCAAATGACAACACATGTCTATGGCTAGGAAACTTAACCATCTTTGATTAACGAGCTAGTCTAGTAGAGGCATACTAGGGACACTCTGTTTGTCTATGTATTCACACATGTAGTAAGTTTCCGGTTAATACAATTCTAGCATGAATAATAAACATTTATCATGATGTAAGGAAATATAAATAACTACTTTATTATTGCCTCTAGTGCATATTTCCTTCATATTCACCCCGCGACCAACAACCACAAGCCTGAAGGCTCTGACAATGAAGTCGTCAACATATCAATAATGAGCAGTTTGCTAGTTTGTTGTTTGTTCTATGTTTTATATAAGCAAATCAAAATAGATGTTGCATGGGTATTATGGAAACGAGGATTTGAAATGAGGAGTGTGGTTGTAATGTCTAAAAACTGAGGGGTAACCGGGTCGTGCCCGTGGACGTTTAGGGGGCTATATTTGCGTGTTCTGGTTGTAGATGCTCTTGGAGCATCTTCAATAGATGATGTGAAATACATCACCAAAAAGTAGTTGGAGTAAAATTTACATCAACAAAAAGTGTTATTTATATTACGAAAAACGTCCAACTCCAACAGATGATATAAAATAGGGCAGCCGTGAAGTAGCCACTCCAGTAGATGATATAAAAAATCATCTCAAATTAAATACTTAAACAAAGTTCATGGTGATGTCGAATCAAGACTTGGCGGCTCAGGATTGGGAAGCTCTGCCGTGGTGGTTGGCGATGCATGAGGACGGGCTCCCATGAAGACGGCCATGGCGCCTCAGGATCAAGAACCGACGGCACCGTGATATCGAATCCAACCAGATTTGAGACGGGGGCTCCCACAGAGACGGCCATGGCAGCTCGGGATCGTGCACCGGCGGCCACATGAGTTTGAATCCGAACGGATTTGACTTGAGATGGAGGACATCGCGGGATGCGAAATTGACTCGTTGGCGAGGCCGCTGGCGGCAGGGCTGGGACTCAGGGTGGCGCGAGAACGTTCCACATGGCGGTTGGGGTACACGCGTTTTGCTCGGATGGCCACAGGTGATGCAAATTTGCATCACCAAGTGATGTATTTTATATCTAGAGTAAATTTAGAGTAATTTTTTATATCTACATCATCGGTTGGAGCATCGTTTTTGGCTTGAATGATGTAAAATTTGGTTATTTATACATCCACATAATCTATTGGAGATGCTTTGATGCTCCATAATATGCTATGGACGTCTGGTCGGTTGGAGAATAGAGGTTGGAAAAACTATAGCCTTTGCGTCCTTTGCAGTAGGGCCAACGAGATGGCGCCTTGATGAGGACATCCCAACCATGTGCACCACACCACCAACCATCAACGGTCCAATCACAAGAAACCGCGCAACGCAAATACATGATCAGGTGAATGCTAAATTAAGTCTATCATTTGACCTTGAAAACATGGTTGTGCCTTCACCTCCTTTGTTGTTGGTTGAACTCAGGTGCGATATCAAAGAAGGCCAAACACATTTCAGTTCATGCAAAACAATGTTTTATGGCGAGGAAACAAAGTTAGGAATTCATGAAGAATGAGTTGTTTGCTGAAGAAACATTGTTCCGATTCTGACGAAACAATGTTTTGCACAAGTTTGGATATCCCAACTTGCGAAAGATTTTCAGAACTCAAGTTTTCTATTGAAGGAAACATTGTTCGACCCCAATGAACAATGTTTGGTCGGGAACTGCCAACCACCTCCAACGAGAGTTTTCCACAAGCTACCTCATTAAGTCTTGAAGCCATTTAGTCAAACAAAGCTGGTTCACTTTCACACCTAAGATGGTTCCAGAAGCTAGTTCTCTTTCACACCTATCTAGGGGGTTGTCCTGATTATAAATAGGCTAGCTCTTCCCTTTGTTGGGGACTTTTGCCATTTCTATGAAAGACCAAAGACATAGACTCCTCCTGAGATTGGAGAGCTCTTGTTACCCTTATTCTCGTGATTCCTTGAGAAATTTCTCCTAATTCGTGCTCCATGACTAGATCGTGCTGTGTGGGTAGAGTTCGTGGTTTCCCTTACGGATTACACCTATCTCGTGCTCCACGACTTGAGCGTGGTTGTCTGGGGCAGTATCGCAGGTTGTGGATCGACGAATGTTCGGATTGCAAGCTTCGGTGAGCATCCTCCTCGTCCGGTCATAATCTCTTATTTTCCATTTTTCGACTGCTTGCAGCTAGTTATCCCCATCCATTAATCGATCCTACATCGTGAAGATCAGACCTCCCCTTGAACACCCTCTTTACCGAAGACAGTGTCGCATCATCTGGTATTCAGAGCAAGGTTTACACGGTAGGATCTATATCTTTGTTGCTAGATCTATCCTTTTTAGTTTGGTTTTCCCCGTCCTAGAGTCCAAAGCCAAAAAAGCCACAGAAAATCCAAGTCTTTGTTGCTGAGATCTTGTTGTTTGCTTTCCTCTTTGTATTTGCACCAAGTTCTATCCGAAGTTGCTACAGTTTTTCTTTGAGTCTTGTTGTTGATCTATTGTGTTGCAAAAAAAGAGCGAAAAAAGAGAGAGAAAGTGTTGAGAAACTGTGGAATCATATTCAGTTTGGTGAGAAATTTCAGAAGTTGAAGTGACAAGTGTTGGAGCTGAAACATGGTGCAAGGATCTACAAATTTTTCTTGTTCATTTGGTTTGCATCGATTGGATCTCAGCACTAGCCCTCCGTTTTTACCCCACCCATATCCACCTAGAAACCGTCAGCTTCTTTCCTTTCATTCGCCTGTCCACTCCCGATTTGCTACTTCCGCACAGCCGCCAAGGAATCATTAGAATTTGGGTAAGCAAGAAGGTGAGCTGAGTGTTTTCCACATATATTTTTCTTTTGTCCACTTGTTCCCAAGAGTTAACATGACAGGATCCAACTCGAGTGTACATGGACATCAACATGTGGAAGATGATCTCCCAAAAACTCGTGCGGCACTTGGTGATATGATTGAGAAGAGTATAGTTGCAGCTATGCGAAGGATGTTCGGTGGTCATCTTCCTATCACAGGTAATGGGGATCAACATCAACATAGCCCCGCTGCCTCACTGGCCGACGACAACCGGAAACGTCAAGGAAACGTCGTGGAAGAGCGGCATGAGCTTCTACCCATGGCGCCCCTGCTGTTGGTGCTGAACGGACGTGTGGCGACTTTGCTGCCCCCCGTGAGGGTGGGCTGCATCGAGGAGATGCTCGCAGGCGAGGCCATGACCACCGCGGGTTTGCTGTTGATCACCAGCGACGAGCGACACATGATGGTGATTCCATCTTCCTTGAAGATCTGTCCGAGCATGGTGAATAAGATGAAGGCATGGGGGACTATGAACCCTACTCCCCGCCTTGCCATGGTGCTATTTTTGGTTGCAATGGTCTTCATTATGACCGTCGCGATCAGGATGACCGTGACAACCAAGCGAGAGTGAAGCTACATGTGCCATCATTCATGGGAAAAGAGGATTCAGATGCATATATTGAGTGGGAAGAGAAGTGTGGTCAAATATTTCGCATCCATGGTTTTTATGAAGCCAAGAGAGTTGACCTTGCTGTTATGGAGTTCTCTGGTTATGCTCTTACATGGTGGAATTAGCTGCAAGACGATCGGTTAATGTCAGGCAATAATCATATCCGCAGTTGGACTTTGATGAAGGAAGTCATGAGGCACCGTTTTGTTCCATCATACTATGAGAGCAAATTGTACAAGCGGTTGCAGGGGCTCACTCAAGGTTCCCGCACTATTGAGGAGTACTATAAAGAGATGGAGGTGCTGCTAGTTTGGACAAGAACCCGTGAAAGTGATGAGGCGAAGATGGCGAGATTTTTACATGGGCTGAATGATGAAATATCATATTTTGTGGAGTTGTTTCCTTATGATACATTACAAGATGTGATACATCAAGCTATAAGAGTTGAGAAGAAGAATATGTGTAATGGTCATACTCGTGTTTTCCAAGGCCGCACCACCACACGCTCATGGCAGCGAGCACAACAACCATATGGTTCTTAGTTTGAGGGTGCACCACCTAGACACCCACATGCCTCGACAGCTTCCTCACTTGCTATTCGCAATCAAGATAAAGGTCATCAGCTACAGCAGGAGTATCCTCTACTCCAAATCCAGAAAAGAGTTCTACACGCAGCAGCGACATTCAATGCCACAAGTGCAAAGGAAGAGGTCATATTTCTTTGGAATGTCCAAGCAAAACAACTATGATCATCAATGAACAAGGTGAATGGGAGTCTGAACGTGACCCGGAAGGTGGCAATGATGAAGTGGAAGAGGAGCAAGGTTGGGAAGTAGGAGGAACTATTTGATCTCATGAGGAACTTGATGGAGAAGCTTTGGTTGTATGTCGTTCACTTAACGCCCAGGTTGTGGAGGAGGAAAAGGGGCATCAACATAATCTTTTCCACACCCGTTGCCTTATAAAGTCCAAGATATGTTGAGTGATTGTTGATAGTGGTAGCTGCAATAATATTGCAAGTACGAAGATGGTCGAGAAGCTCACCCACACCCATAACGCATGCAATGGCTGAATGATTGCGGCGCAATTAAGGTGATTAGCAGCGTGCGGATACCAATTTCAGTAGGGACATATCAGGACGATGTTGAGTGTGATGTGGTGTTGATGCACGCTTGCCACTTGCTTCTTTGGTGACCGTGGTTGCATGACCGTGATGTGCAAATCAGCGGCCGTGCGAATCGCTTATGTTTTGTCCATAGAGGAGAAAAGTTCACTTGGCTGCCCATGATACCCGAGGAAGTCTATCTTGATGAGATGAAAAGAAAAGGAAATAAAAAGGGAGAGAGTGATCATACACAACGAGTGAGCCACCAACATAGTGAGGGAGTGTTTCCACAGCCAAAAGCTCCACAGCCAAATATGAGCAAGCCCCGGGAAAAATAGGGATTAGTTATGATGGCTAGGAAAAGGGATCTTCGGGAATTGAGAGAACCTAATACTCCATTCTTTGTACTCATGTACAAGGAAACTTTATTGGCTACTAATGACTTACCCTTAACTCTTCCTAGTGTTATTTTTGATCTTTTGCAGGAGTATGAGGATGTGTTTCCCAAGGAGGTACCACCTGGGTTGCCACTGAAGCGGGGCATTGAGCACCAAATCGACTTGGTTCCGGGCGCCCCACTACCAAACCGGCCACCGTATCAAGCAAACCCAGAGGAGATGAAGGAAATTCAGAGGCAAGTAGAAGATCTTCTTAACAAAGGGTATGTAAGGAAAAGTCTTTCTCCTTGTGTTGTCCCCATTCTTTTGGTTCCAAAGAAAGATGGTACCATGCGCATGTGCACTGATTGTAGATCCATTAACAACATAATAGTGAGATATCACCACTCTATTCCTAGGCTCGATGACATGCTTGATGAACTTTGTGGCTCCACCATATTTTCCAAAATCGATTTGTGAAGTGGTTACCACCAAATAAGAATAAAAGAGGGCGACGAATGGAAAAATGCTTTTAAGACAAACTTTGGCTTGTATGAATGGTTGGTTATTGTGATGCCCCGAGACCGTTGCGCCAGTTGTCTTCCAGTTATTCACCGTCTTTGCCATGTCATTCGCTTGCGTGTTGCATCATGCCATGTCATCATCCGCATTGCATCTGCATGCTTTCAAAACTTGCATCCGTCCGGGTTCCCCCAGTTCCGTCCGTTTTCCGTTCAGAGCCCAAACACACTCGCACGCACCTGCGGCATGTCCGAAATAGTATTTTATAAGTGGCCGCAAAATGTTCTCGGAATGGGATGAAAGTTGGCATGCGGTGTTGTTTTGTTGTCAGTAGGTCTCCTGCCAAATTTCATCGCATTTGGAGATCGTTTGATGCCCCAACGGATAACTATAGCAACATTATAGTCGGTCAAATCGTTGGACGTTTTCGGTCTCCGGAAACCTTGCCGGGCTGCATTTCTGTCTCTCTCTTCTCAGCCCGGGACCTCTCCTACATAGCCTAGGCCCAGCCTAGCCGCTCTTTGCTCAATGCATCGAACCCCTCGCGCGCGCGCCCGAAAGTTGTCCCGAACCCGACCCGGGCAGTCATCACCGTTGGATTCGGATCATCCCCAAACATCTATGAAACATCATCGTTTTCTTATTTGGACTCCCTAGCCTATTTTTCGCGATCGTCCGATTGCGATCGGAGGGATGAGGTAGCCCCTAACCTAATATGTGATGTATATATAGCCCCCCTTTTATCCATTTTAGACAAACCCTAAAATCTAGGGACTTGTCCCTTCAGCCGCCGCCGCATCTTCCTCGGGATCCCCGATCCAATCCATCCACTCCACCCGGCTGACCTAACCCACCTTCTCGTTTTGCATCCCCGACCAACCACTACAGTCCCCACGCGCCCGTGGATCCCCTCTGCCTCGCTTGAGCTCGCCGGGGAGCAGATCACCACGGCACCCGATCTCCTACGCCTCCCCTCGTCCAGGAGCATCTGCTCCTCTGCCCGAGCACCCCTGCCTCGGCCTCGCGACCCCGCGACTCCCTCCTGCAGCCCGTGCAAGCCACCAGGAGGTGGGATCCCATGCTGCAAGGAGCTCCTCGCTGCCCGGATCTTTTCCCCAGGTCGCCGGACCTCCCTGCAAGCGTCGCCGCCGCCGGCCATAGGTCCAGCGCCTTGCCTTGCCTCCTTCCCTCGTTCTTCTTCCTCCCTTGCCTCTCTCTCTCACAGTGTGCTCCACTCTCTCCCATGTCTCTGCAGGAATTGAACTCTGCCGCCCTGCGTCGCCTGAAGCCTCCGTCCAAGCCCGTTCCTGGCCAGATTCGCCGTCCTGGAGACCCGCGCCCCTGCCGGACCTCCCCTGCTTCGCCTTGGTCCCCGTCGGTTCCCCGCGTCGCCTTCCCGTGCCCTGGAGACCGCCCCGCTTGCACTTTTGCCGCCTCCAGGTCCCGTTGCGCCTCTGTTCGAGAGGAGGACGATGTGGTCGACGCCCGCGTTGACTGCGCCTCGCCCGCGAGTGGCTGCCATCTGGGCTTCAATGCCCAGCAGCCCCCATGCCAGCGCCCCGCCGCGTGCCTCTTCCACCGAGTGGGCCTCAGCCCACTAGGTGAGGCCACCCCCAGCGCCCACTACACTGTTGGGCCAGTTCAGTTTCCGCCCGTGAACGTTTTTTTTTCTTGGACGTTTTTGCTATTTCCTGGCCATTGCAAATTTACAGAAATGCCATCATATTGATATGCTCATAACTAATTAACCGTGCATCGGTTTAAAGCAAACTTTATATGTAAAATGTATAGAATTTTGTCTAGTTTAATAATATCCAACTTTCATCTATGTTTAAAATGTTTAAAATGTTGTTTGTCTAATTTTGTTTAAATGCCATGCTAAAATGATTTAATTCATAACTAAATAACCGTAGCTCCAAACTTAACAAACTTTATATGTAAATGGGGTAGAAAAATGCCTAGTTTAACATGGTGGCATCACTTTGCATGTTTAACAACTCTAAAATATGGTTTAGAGCATAACAGTACCAAACCTAAAATATGCACATGAGGACTTTCCGGACTTGTTGTTTGTTGTTCCAGCCACATTTAAACTTGCCTAGTTAAGTACTTTTATTATGTTTCACCCCTTGCCATGCTAACCAACATTTAATATTGTTGGGTACATAAATGGCAGAGAACTAAATAATTGTTGTGGTGTTTCGTCAATATGCAACTCGTTGCATATTGAGCTTCACTTAATTTGTAGTTTTGCTTGTGCACTTTGCCATGCCATGCCATGCCTCATTAAACCGGACATGCATCTTACTTGATTGTGCATCATGCCATGCTTATGTGGTGGTTGTTTACTATGTTGTTTGCTTCTTTCCGGTGTTGCTTCTTTGGGTTAGTTCCAATAACGTCGCGTTGTGAGGATTCGTTCGACTACGTCTGTTTGTCTTCTTCATGGACTCGTTCTTCTTCCTTGTGGGATCTCAGGCAATATGACCATACCCTCGAAATCACTTCTATCTTTGCTTGCTAGTTGCTCTCTCTATTGCTATGCCGCGATACCTACCACTTGCTTTATCATGCCTCCCATATTGCCATGTCAAGCCTCTAACCCACCTTTCCTAGGAAACCGTTGTTTGGCTATGTTACCGCTTTGCTCAGCCCCTCTTATAGCATTGCTAGTTGCAGGTGAAGATGGAGTTTGTTCCATGTTGGAACATGGATTTTGCTGGGATATCATTATTATATATTGTTTACTTTAATGCATCTATATACTTGATAAAGGGTGGAAGGCTCGGCCTTTTGCCTGGTGTTTTGTTCCACTCTTGCCGCCCTAGTTTCCGTCATACCGGTGTTATGTTCCTTGATTTTGCGTTCCTTATGCGGTTGGGTTATAATGGGAACCCCTTGACAGTTCGCCTTGAATAAAACTCCTCCAGCAAGGCCCAACCTTGGTTTTACCATTTGCCACCTAAGCCTTTTTCCCTTGGGTTCTGCAGACTCAAGGGTCATCTTTATTTTAAACCCCCGGGCCAGTGCTCCTCTGAGTGTTGGTCCAAACTAGAGCACCGTGCAGGGCCGTCCCTTGGCAACTTCGGTTACGTTGGCTCCTGTACGCTTAGCTTATCCGGTGTGCCCTGAGAACGAGATATGTGCAGCTCCTATCGGGATTTGCCGGCACAACGGGTGGTCTTGCTGGTCTTGTTTCACCATTGTCAGAATGTCTTGTAACCGGGATTCCGAGTCTGATCGGGTCTTCCTGGGAGAAGGAATATCCTTCGTTGACCGTGAGAGCTTGTGATGGGCTAAGTTGGGACACCCCTGCAGGATTTTGAACTTTTGAAAGCCGTGCTCGCGGTTATGGGCAGATGGGAATTTGTTAATACCCGGTTGTAGAGAACTTGATGCTTAACTTAATTAAAATGAATCAACCGCGTGTGTAGCCGTGATGGTCTCTTTCCGGCGGAGTCCGGGAAGTGAACACGTCTTTGGTGTTATGCTTGAACGTAAGTAGTTTCAGGATCACTTCTTGATCATGATAGTTTATCGACCGTGCTTTGCTTCTCTTCTCGCTCTCATTTGCATAAGTTAGCCACCATATATGCTAGTGCTTGCTGCAGCTCCACCTCACTACCATTTCCTACCCATAAGCATAAATAGTCTTGATCGCGAGGGTGTGAGATTGCTGAGTCCCCATGACTCATAGATTACTTCCAAAACTAGTTGCAGGTGTCGTTGATACCAGTGCAGATGACGCAGCTGAGCTCAAATGGGAGCTTGATGAAGATCATGTTCGTTGGGTTGTTTTCATTTCCTTTCGATCAGTAGTGGAGCCCAGTTGGGGCGATCAGGGACCTAGCAATAGGGGAGGTCTTTCTTTATTTTGGTTCCGTAGTCGGACCTTGATTGTATTCTGGATGATGTAATACTATACTTATGTATTGTGTGAAGTGGCGATTGTAAGCCAACCCTTTATCCCATTCTTATTCAGTACATGGGATGTGTAAAGATTACCCCTCTTGCGACATGCCTACTATGCGGTTATGCCTCTAAGTCGTGCTCTAACACGTGGGAGATATAGCCGCATTGTGGGTGTTACAAGTTGGTAATCAGAGCCTTTCCCGACTTAGGAGCCCCCTGCTTGATCGAATCGCTGGCGTTGTTGAGTCTAGAAAAATGTTTTGAGTCTTATAGGATTATATATATCGGAGAGTAGGATTCTTTTTACTCCCAGTCTCGTTGTCTCTCTAGTGAGGCCTCCTGACGTAGAGTTTTGACTCTCCTCTCCTCAAATTTCACTAAAAAATTTAGGATCACGCGGGTATCTTGGAATCGTTCAGATGGTTTTGTGACGAGAACATTGTTCTTGGTGCCTCCTAACATTTAGGGGTTGTGGCAGTGTCCCGGGGAGTTGAACTCCGAGGTGTTGTCGTCACAATTTTATCGTTGTATTTCTGGAATACCTGAGTTTGCCAACATCGAAAATCTCTTTTATACAGTTGTTGGTGAGATAACCTCGACGCCACCCAGTACTGGGGCAGGAGTTCAGGAGTATTGCCATAACTCGTATAACAGATGCTTTTCGAAGGTTGAGGTAAATGATTTCCGAAGGTTTGTTGGTTATGTGTTGAAGGATGGATACAACTGGATGTAGGATTTGTTAGTTTTGGATGAGATATTATGCTTCCCCTGTATCCCCAACACCTGATTGCATAACCAGAAAGTTTCGGGAGTTTATAAGTGGGAATTCAAGTAGCTCCTAGAATATCTTTCTAACAGACACATGATACGATATGGGATCTATCATATGTTTGTTCCATCTTATTCTGCAAGCCACAATCCTTTGTTTTCTTTTATTTGTGGTATTCGAGTTGCTTCGAAGTCAAATGTTGATTCCATACCTTTCCTAAGCGGTGTTCTCATATTCCTATGTGAATACTAATCCTTCATGATAATCGAGATTGTCATGTCAAGCCTTTTCAACCGGCGTGTTTCCCTTCAAGTGGATTCAATCATTTCAACATCCGCAAGATCAACTCAAAGTCTTCTCAACGTTATTTGTTTCATCCGTCCCAAGTTGCCTTTGTTTTTCCCGCCCTCCCACCCTTTTTCTTCAAGGATTCAGATTTCTTAATCATGTATCCTTTTATTTGTGAGAGTCTCTCCATTCTTTTCCGTCATTGTTCTTATCTGGTGATTCTTAGGAAGATACTAACGTAGCTTCAAGTTCATCATTCTTCGTTTCTTTTATCTTCTCCGGTGGATTCAAATCAAGCTTTCGGTGTTGATCTTATCCTTTCCTCATTTCAAATGTTTTTTCCCATGCCATTGCACCTCTTAATCTTTCACCTCTCGCTATTCATTTGTTCGGGAGTGCTGAAGATATCTCAGAAGGCTCATCTTTTCATTCAAGATCCGTTCAACCTATTTCGAGATTGTTATCTCATTCTAGCAATTTAACTCAACTGGTGCAATCTCTCTTTTAAAATCATTCAATGGTGTATCTTTTGAGTGGCCCCTAACCCACATGTCTTTTCCCAGGATCTTACCTGACTCTTCTAATTTTACCGGAGCTATTTTCAAATTCTTTTCCAAGTTTGACGTAAGAATGAATTATCATCAGTCAAATGCCTTCTCCAAGATCTTTCACATTCTTTTCATCGTTGGCTCAACCTTTCTATTTTTCATTATGGAGTATCTCAACAATTCATGGTGGTGTTTCTCATCGTCATTCTCAACATTTGAAGACCGAAGAAGAGTTTTTCCTCCATATCTTATTCGTTCTCTCAGAGATGTGTAGTTTAAGCTTGCTACCATCCTCTCATAATTGTTTTTGATTGTGAGAATCCTTTTCACCCATCCGAAGCAATTCAAGATTCTTTTCAGTTTGATTCTCCGAAGGCCATCATTTCGGGTTTATTCATTCTCAGCTTTCAACTCTCATCCTCCAAATCATACCGGTGCATTATTCAAGTGTTATCTAATCGGCTCGTCATCTCTTCGTTCTCTTGTATCAATTCCCTCAAGTATCAACGTCATTCTCTAATCCCTCCCGGTGAATTGTTCATTTTTCTTCAATCATTTTCAATGCTTACATTGGTTCGTTCAAGAGTTCTTTTCCTTGGTTATCGTATCAATTTATTCGTTGTTTCAGTCCTACCGGTGGTTCCGTGAAGACCGTCGCAAGTCTGTGTTATATCTCTCTTCAATCCTTTGCAACAGGAATAAGTAGTATGCCAAATCTGTTTCTTGTCATCAATTTAAATTGGTGAAGGATAAGCATAATGTAATTCTTATTCTTGTTTCATCGAGTAAATTCAATTCCTGCTTTCCGGAGTGGTTCATCATATCACATTCTCGGTTCGAGATGCTTTATCTTTTCTTCCGGAGTTCCAAGTTTCCACTTTATCTCGTCGTGAAGCTCCATCTAAATCATCGCAAGGCTTCACCTTGTGTTTTCAACATCTCTTTCCTTTCGTTTGATCATCATTTTGTTTACCGGAGTTCTTCATGGAGGCTCTACATGTTGGTCCATCAAGGATTTAATTCCTTCTCGAAGTGTTCATCGAGATTGTTTTTAGAGGAGCTCAAGTATTCTTCATCTTGCATTCCGAAGTGCAATTCTTTCTACCTTATCTTTTGAGATGGTGTTATGTCATTCTTGACAAATTCCCTTCGCGTTTCACGATTCGCAAGTTGTCAAGTATGCGATAGTTAAACCCATCAATTTCTCGACCATGAGCTCTTCTCAACCCATCATTCTCTTCGGGGAGTTGTCTTGGGTTATATTTCACCTAAAGCTTTCCCTAAGGATTGTTGCTAATTATGGTGTTTATAAATGACCCAAGTTCTTCATTTATCCTCCCGGTGAAATAAGCTTCTCGTCTCCTTGTTGACATCAATCCAATCTATTATTTCCGTTAGTGGCAGAATTTCACCTCATAGTTTTGATATGTTTTCCATAAGCCCACAACAAGCTTACTCTTTTCGTTGTTGATGATCCAACAACTCCGTTCTAGCATTTGTTGTAAGGGTGCTCTCTCAAGATCTTGTTTCCCTCTGTTCATTCCATTCCTTTCTTTCATTTCTTTTGGAGGCATTGTGATGTTTATCTCTTCACCCGTCACCTCGTTGTGTCAAGATCATGTTCTTTCCTTTGCTTATCCAATTAACCGGAGTGTTGTGTCCTCTGCTCAAGTCCTTTTCATCCTATCAAGTTTGGCATCTCTTTTCAACTGGAGTGTTGTACGAATTTGTTCTTTCTTGTTCCTCTTTTCTAATGGAGTGTTTTCAACTTTGTTCATCTTCGTTGTATTCTTTCTTTCAATTTGTTCAACCTTCCAAGGTTCTTTGGTTTCACTCGTTTGTCAAAGAAGCAACTTAGTTTTACCTCTCCTCTTCCCCTTCCATTTTCTCTCCGGTGCCATCCCTAGGATCTCGGGTCGAGACCCTCTCGTAGTGGTGGAGTGTTGTGACGCCCCGAGACCGTTGCGCCAGTTGTCTTCCAGTTAGTCGCCGTCTTTGCCATGTCATTCGCTTGCATGTTGCATCTTGCCATGTCATCATCTGCATTACATCTGCATGTTTTCAAAACTTGCATCCGTCCGGTTTCCCCCAGTTCCGTCTGTTGTCCGTTCAGAGGCCAACCACACTCGCACGCGCATGCGGCATGTCCGAAATAGTATTTTATAAGTGGCCGGAAAATGTTCTCGGAATGGGATGAAAGTTGGCATGCGGTGTTGTTTTGTTGTCAGTAGGTCGCCTGCCAAATTTCATCACATTTGGAGATCGTTTGATGCCCCAACAGATAACTATAACGACATTATAGTCGGTCAAATTGTCGGACGTTTTCGGTCTCCGGAAACCTTGCCGGGCTGCATTTCCGTCCCTCTCTTCTCAGCCTGGGACCTCTCCTACACAGCCTAGGCCCAGCCTACCCCCCTCTTTGCTCAGTGCATCGAACCCCTCGCGCGCGCGTCCGAAAGTTGTCCCGGACCCGACCCGGGCAGTCATCACCGTTGGATTCGGATCATCCCCAAACATCTATAAAACATCATCATTTTCTTATTTGAACTCCATAGCCTATTTTTCGCGATCTTCCGATTGCGATCGGAGGGACGAGGTAGCCCCTAACCTAATATGTGATGTATGTATAGCCCCCCTTTTATCCATTTTAGACAAACCCTAAAATCTAGGGACTTGTCCCTTCAGCCGCCGCCGCATCTTCCTCGGGATCCCCGATCCAATCCATCCACTCCACCCGGCCGACCTAACCCACCTTCTCGTTTTGCATCCCCGACCAACCACTGCAGTCCCCATGCGCCCGTGGATCCCCTCTGCCTCGCCTGAGCTCGCCGGGGAGCAGATCACCGCGACACCCGATCTCCTGTGCCTCCCCTCGTCCAGGAGCATCTGCTCCTCTGCCCGAGCACCCCTGCCACGGCCTCGCGACCCCGCGACTCCCTCCTGCAGCCCGTGCAAGCCACCAAGAGGCGGGATCCCATGCTGCAAGGAGCTCCTCGCCGCCCGGATCTTTTCCCCAGGTCGCCGGACCTCCCTGCAAGCGTCGCTGCCAGCGGCCACAGGTCCAGCGCCTTGCCTTGCCTCCTTCCCTCGTTCTTCTTCCTCCCTTGCCTCTCTCTCACAGCGTGCTCCCTCTCTCTCCCATGTCTCTGCAGGAATCGAACTATGCCGCCCTGCATCGCCTGAAGCCGCCGTCCAAGCCCATTCCTAGCCAGATCCGCCGTCCTGGAGACCCGCGCCCCTGCCGGACCTCCCCTGCTTCGCCTTGGTCCCCGCCGGTTCCCCACGTCGCCTTCCCATGCCCTGGAGACCGCCCCCACTTGCACTTTTTCCGCCTCCAGGTCCCGTTGCGCCTCTGTTCAAGAGGAGGACGACGCGGTCGACGCCCGCGTTGACTGCGCCTCGCCCGCGAGTGGCTGCTATCTGGGCTCCAAGGTCCAGCAGCCCCCATGCCAGCGCCCCGCCGCCTGCCTCTTCCACCGAGTGGGCCTCAGCCCACTAGGTGAGGCCACCCCCAGCGCCCACTGCACTATTGGGCTACTTCAGTTTCAGCCCGTGAACATTTTTTTCCTTGGACGTTTTTGCTATTTCCTGGCCTTTGCATATTTACAGAAATGCCATCATATTGATATGCTCATAACTAATTAACCGTGCATCGGTTTAAAACAAACTTTATATGTAAAATGTCTAGAATTTTGTCTAGTTTAATAATATCCAACTTTCATCTATGTTTAAAATGTTGTTTGTCTAATTTTGTTTAAATGCCATGCTAAAATGATTTAATTCATAACTAAATAACCGTAGCTCCAAACTTAACAAACTTTATATGTAAATTAGGTAGAAAAATGCCTAGTTTAACATGGTGGCATCACTTTACATGTTTAACAACTCTAAAATATGGTTTAGAGCAGAACAGTACCAAACCTAAAATATGCACATGAGGAGTTTCCGGACTTGTTGTTTGTTGTTCCAGCCTCATTTAGACTTGCCTAGTTAAGTAGTTTTATTATGTTTCACCCCTTGCCATGCTAACCAACATTTAATTTTGTTGGATACCTAATCGGGAGAGAACTAAATAATAGTTGTGGTGCTTCATCAATATGCAACTCGTTGCATATTGAGGTCCACTTAATTTGTAGTTTTGCTTGTGCACTTTGCCATCCCATGCCTCATTAAACCGGACATGCATCTTACTTGATTGTGCATCATGCCATGCTTATGTGGTGGTTGTTTACTATGTTGTTTGCTTCTTTCCGGTGTTGCTTCTTCGGGTTAGTTCCGATAACGTCGCATTGTGAGGATTCGTTCGACTACGCCCGTATGTCTTCTTCATGGACTCGTTCTTCTTCGTTGTGGGATCTCAGGAAATATGACCATACCCTCGAAATCACTTCTATCTTTGCTTGCTAGTTGCTTGCTCTATTGCTATGCCGCGATACCTACCACTTGCTTTATCATGCCTCCCATATTGCCATGTCAAGCCTCTAACCCACCTTTCCCAGCAAACCGTTGTTTGGCTATGTTAGGCTCAGCCCCTCTTATAGCGTTGCTAGTTGCAGGTGAAGATGGAGTTTGTTCCATGTTGGAACATGGATTTTGTTGGGATATCATTATTATATATTGTTTACTTTAATGCATCTATATACTTGGTAAAGGGTGGAAGGCTTGGCCTTTTGCCTGGTGTTTTGTTCCACTCTTGCCGCCCTAGTTTCCGTCATACCGGTGTTATGTTCCTTGATTTTGTGTTCCTTACGCGATTGGGTTATAATGGGAACCCCTTGACAGTTCGCCTTGAATAAAACTCCTCCAGCAAGGCCCAACCTTGGTTTTACCATTTGCCACCTAAGCCTTTTTCCCTTGGGTTCTGCAGACTCAAGGGTCATCTTTATTTTAAACCCCCGGGCCAGTGCTCCTCTGAGTGTTGGTCCAAACTAGAGCACCATGCAGGGCCGTCCCTTGGCAACTTGGGTTACGTTGGCTCCTGTACGCTTAGCTTATCCGATGTTCCCTGAGAACGAGATATGTGCAGCTCCTATCGGGATTTGCCAACACAGCGGGTAGTCTTGCTGGTCTTGTTTTACCATTGTTGAAATGTCTTGTAACCGGGATTCCGAGTCTGATCGGGTCTTCCTAGGAGAAGGAATATCCTTCATTGACCGTGAGAGCTTGTGATGGGCTAAGTTGGGACACCCCTGCAGGGTTTTGAACTTTCGAAAGCCGTGCCCGCGGTTATGGGGAGATGAGAATTTGTTAATATCCGGTTGTAGAGAACTTGACACTTAACTTAATTAAAATGAATCAACCGCGTGTGTAGCCGTGATGGTCTCTTTTCGGCGGAGTCCGGGAAGTGAACACGGCTTTGGTGTTATGCTTGAACGTAAGTAGTTTCAGGATCACTTATTGATCATGATAGTTTATCGAACGTGCTTTGCTTCTCTTCTCGCTCTCATTTGCGTAAGTTAGCCACCATATATGCTAGTGTGTGCTGCATCTCCACCTCACTACCTTTTCCTACCCATAAGCTTAAATAGTCTTGATTGCGAGGGTGTGAGATTGCTGAGTCCCCGTGACTCACAGATTACTTCCAAAACCAGTTGCAGGTGTCATTGATACCAGTGCAGATGATGCAGCTTTGCTCAAGTGGGAGCACGATGAAGATCGTGTTTGTTGGGTTGTTTTCGTTTCCTTTCGATCAGTAGTGGAGCCCAGTTGGGGCGATCAGGGACCTAGCAATAGGGGTGGTCTTTCTTTATTTTGGTTCCGTAGTCGGACCTTGATTGTATTCTAGATGATGTAATGCTATACTTATGTATTGTGTGAAGTGGCGATTGTAAGCCAACTCTTTATCCCATTCTTATTCAGTACATGGGATGTGTAAAGATTACCCCTCTTGCGACATGCCTACTATGTGGTTATGCCTCTAAGTCGTGCTCCGCCACGTGGGAGATATAGCCACATCATGGGTGTTACAGTTATGCCTTTTGGATTAACAAATGCACCTACAACTTTCATGAGATTGATGAATCATGTGCTTAGATCCTTCATTGGCCAGTTTGTAGTGGTTTACTTTGATGACATATTGATTTATAGCAAAACTTTGGCGGATCATGTTGGACATATAATGTGTGCTTGCTGTCCTACGGGAAGAAAAGTTGTATGCTAACATGGAAAAGTGCACATTATGCACAAACATGGTTGTGTTTCTTGGCTTTGTTGTTTCAGCAAAAGGTGTGGAGGTCGATGAAGAGAAGATCAAGGCTATTCGTGAGTGGATGCCTCCACAAAATGTGAGCCAAGTACGTAGCTTCCTCGGACTTGCGGGTTTCTACCGCCGGTTCCTGAAGGATTTTAGCACCATTGTTGCACTAATGAATGAGTTAATGAAGAAAGACACTCCATTCCAATGGGGTGATGCCCAAGACAAGTCCTTCCAAGAACTGAAGGTGAGATTGACACCAGCCCCATTGCATTCACTTCCTGATTTTGGTAAGACATTTGAGATCGAATGTGATGCAAGTGGTGTTGGCATTGGTGGAGTACTAATGCAAGAAGGTAAACCCATCTCCTATTCTAGTGAGAAGCTTAATGGTCCAACTCTTAATTACTCTGTCTATGATAAAGAATTGTATGCACTTGTTCGATCTTCAGAAACATGGAAGCATTACTTGTGGCCAAAAGAGTTTGTAATACATTCTGGCCATGAATCTTTAAAACATCTTAAGGGCCAACTTAAACTGAACTGTAGACATGCAAAATGGAGTGAGTTCATAGAGTCTTTTCCTTATATTATCAAGTACAAGAAAGTGAAGGATAATGTTGTTGCCAACACATTGTCTAGGCGTCACATTTTACTTTCCCAACTTGATGTTAAAATCCTTGGTTTAGAAAGCATCAAAGAATTGTATGCTAATGACTCATACTTTGTTGAACCATTTTCAAAGTGTAACAAGGGAAAGGGATGGGAGAAGTTTCACTTGCATGATGGATTTCTATTTCGAGCTAACAAATTGTGCATCCTTGATTGTTCTGTTCATTTGTTGCTCTTGCAGGAGGCTCACACTAGTGGTCTCATGGGACATTTTGGAGCCAAGAAAACTAAAAGTGTGCTCATTGATCACTTCTTTTGGCCGCGAATGAGACGTGACATGGAACGCTATGTGATGAGATGCGAGATTTGCCAGAAAGCTAAGTCCCACTTGAATCCTCATGGTTATATACTCCTCTATCTATCCCGAATACTCCGTGGGTAGATATTTCTATGGATTTTGTTCTTGGTTTACCATGTACTAAGAGGGGGAGTGACTCGGTGTTTGTGGTAGTTGATCGTTTTAGTAAAATGGCACATTTTATCCCATGTCATAAGAGCGATGATACTTCACACATTGCTGATCCATTTTTCAGGGAAGTTATGCGGCTACAGGGAGTAGCACGCATGATTGTGTCAGACCGTGACACCAAATTTCTGAGCTACTTTTGGAAGACCTTGTGGGGAAAACTTGGCACCAAGCTCCTATTTTCCATGACATGCCACCCACAAACTGATGGACAGACTGAAGTTGTCAACCGGACGTTGTCCATGATGCTGCGAGCAGTCCTCAAGAAGAATTTGAAGATGTGGGGAGAGTGCCTATCTCATGTGGAGTTCGTGTATAACAGGGCGGTACATTCGACCACTAATTTTTTCCATTTTAACTTGTTTATGGCTTCAAACCTATTGCTCCCATCGATCTTTTGCCTTTGCCACTGCAGGAACAAACTAGCCTTGATGCAAGTAAGCATGCTGATTTCATCAAGAAACTTCATTCCCAGGCAAAGGAGAACATTGAGAAAATGACTGAACAATATGCGAAGCGGGTAAACAAGACCAGGAAGAAGCTGGTGTTCGAGCAAGGCGATTTGGTATGGGTACACCTTCGGAAGGACCGTTTTCCTGAGCAACTCAAGTGCAAGTTGCAGCCATGCGGCGATGGACCATTTGTGGTGCTCGAGAGAATCAATGACAATGCTTACAAGATCGATCTTCCAGAAGAATATGGTGTTAGCCCAACCTTCAATGTCTCCGATCTTTCCCCATATTTTGGGCCTTTAGAGTCGAGGACGACTCCTTCTTAAGAGGTTGAGGATGATGAGGACATCCCAACCATGGGCACCACACACCACCAACCATCAACGGTCCAATCACAAGAAGCCACGCAATGCAAATACATGATCAGGTGAACGCTAACTTAAGTCTATCATTTGACCTTGAAAACATGGTTGTGCCTTCACCTCCTTTGTTGTTGGTTGAACTCAGGTGCGATATCAAAGAAGGCCAAACACATTTCAGTCCGTGCAAAACAATGTTTTATGGCAAGGAAACAAAGTTAGGAATTCATGAAGAACGAGTTGTTTGCTGACGAAACAATGTTTTGCACGAGTTTGGATATCCCAACTTGCGAAAGATTTCCAAAACTCAAGTTTTCCGCTGAAGGAAACATTGTTCGACCGCAATGAACAATGTTTGGTCGGGAACTGCCAACCACCTCCAACGAGAGTTTTCCACAAGCTACCTCATTAAGTCTTGAAGCCATTTAGTCAAACAAAGCTGGTTCACTTTCACACCTAAGCTGGTTCCAGAAGCTAGTTCTCTTTCACACCTATCTAGGGGGGTTGTCCCGATTATAAATAGGCTAGCTCTTCCCTTCGTTGGGGATTTTTGCCATTTCTATCAAAGACCAAAGACATAGACTCCTTCTGAGATGGGAGAGCTCTTGTTACCCTTATTCTCGTGATTCCTTGAGAAATTGCTCCTAATTCGTGCTCCATGACTAGATCGTGTTGTGTGGGTTAGAGTTCATGGTTTCCCTTACGGATTGCACCTATCCCGTGCTCCACGACTTGAGCGTGGTTGTGTGGGGCAGTATCGCAGGTTGTGGATCGACGAATGTTCGGATTGCAAGCTTCAGTGAGCATCCTCCTCGTCGGGTCATAATATCTTATTTTCCATTTTTCGACTGCTTGCAGCTAGTTATCCCCATCCATTAATCGATCCTACGCCGTGAAGATCGGACCTCCCCTTGAACACCCTCTTCTCCGAAGAGGGTGTCGCATCACGCCTCATCTGTTTTACAAGTGTCGCTTCATCCTATGTGTTTGGTGTTTGGTCAAGGAATGACTTGGCTTAGGGACTCTAAAGTTGGATCGATGGGTGGCCGAGCGCAATATTAAGGGATGGTGGAACAATATGTGGTGACCCACCACTACTAACAAGAAGGCCATGGCTTTTCTTACTATGTTTGTCAGTTGGGTCATTTGAAATGAGAGGATCGCTCGGGTCTTCAAGAAAAAATCGACACCACCTTTCTATATCCTCAAGCATATTTAGGGTTTGGAATGAGAACAACCCATCCATTGGATGAAGGACCGGTGGGCTAAACCCTCCACATGCTTCCCGTCGCCCCGTCATCTCGCCAAGACAACCTACCCCCGAGAAAAAGTGTCATTCCCACACCCGCTGGCACGGAGTTGAATTCTAGCGCATCTCCAAAGGCTATGAGAGTCTTTGGATGCTAGGTAGACAAGCAAGCACACCTAGGGCCCGGGGCATAACCAAATCACTAAAGACCCCCCGAGTCTAGGGTTTATTGAGAGATGTGGTTGGGAAACACCAGATGATTTGATTGGCACCAAATCAACCCGTCTTTTGGTAAGGTCGTCTTCTTTGCTTGTAGTGTGACCGTGAGAAGGAACTCGAGATTTTGTTGAAGCATTGTCTCAAATCACTCATGCATTTCCGTGTTGGCAAGGCTGGCCTTGGGCCTTGGAAAATCTGGGCTCATGGCCTCATGCCCATGTTCCTGTAACTAAGGGTGGAAAGTGGCATTGGATAATTCAAAATATTATGTATTTGTATTTGGTAATATGTCTATATAGCAAGTCAACGTCCACATCCGAATTTATATGGAAATGGATATGAGAAATATTTGCATTTGTTTTACAAATACAAAACCATGTGCGGGACTTCTTCTCTACTTTACTTGAGGCGAAACCTCCTTCGGGCCTCTCGATCTCCCCTTCTCTCTGGAACATGGGTTTAAAAGTTTCAGCCGAGGACAACGCCGCGTTGATGATCCCCTTTTCTGACCAGGAAATCTGGGACATAGTTAACTCCGCTAACCCGAATGCGGCCTCTGGGCCTGACGGCTTTTCTATTCCTTTTTTCGAAAATTCTGGCCTCAGTTAAAGCAGCTGGTTTGCAGGGTCATACAGGGCTTTTGCCTTGGCTATATCGATATTTCCCGATTGAACTATGCCGTCATTTCTCTGATTCCCAAGGTCAAGGGGGCTGAACTAATCTCTCAATTTTGTCCTATTGCATTGATTAACAATTTTGCCAAATTCCTGGCTAAGGGATTCGCTAACCGCCTCTCTCCGGTTGCTCATAGAGTTATTAGTCCCTTCCAATCTGCTTTCATTAAGGGTCGTTTTATTTTAGATGGTATCCTCTCTTTGCACGAAATTGTGCATGACCTACACTCTCGGGGCTCTAAAGTGGTTATTCTTAAGTTAGACTTTGAGAAAGCATACGACTCGGTCAGCTGGTCTTTTCTTAAGCAGGTCTTGCTCGCGAAAGGTTTTGATGGAGCTTATGTGCATCGTATCATGCAGTTGGTTACTGGGGGCCACACTGCCGTTTCGGTGAATGGGCATATTAGTAATTTTTTTGCCAATGGCAGGGGTCTTCGTCAAGGGGATCCTGCCTCCCCTATCCTTTTCAATTTTGTAGCCGATGTCTTTTCTTGTATGCTCACGAGGGCGACTCAATGTGGTCACATTAGCCCGGTGGTCTCTCATCTCCTCCCGGAACGGGTTTCGCACCTTCAGTATGCCGATGATACGATCATTATGGTTGAGTTGGATGATGCGTGTATTGCTAATTTAAAATTCATCCTTCTTTGCTTTGAAGCGGTCTCTGGCTTGAAGATTAACTTTTCCAAGAGTGAGGTTCTAGTTACTGGTGTGAATGATGCGGAAGCCCTGCGTGTGGCCAGGCTTCTTAACTGTTCTTTAGGTTCCTTTCCTTTCAAATATCTGGGCCTCCCAATTTCTCCTTTTAAACTTCTTGCTAAGGACTTTGCCACGGCCGTTGCTAAAGTGGGGAACAGGGTCCTTCCTTGGCGAGGGAGATAAAATACTAACACTGGTAAGGTGGCCTTAATCAACTCATGTCTTTCTTCCCTTCCTATGTTCCTCATGGGTTTCTCTCTCCTTTCAGCGGGTATTCACGCTGGCTTTGACAAACACAGGGGTGCCTTTTATTGGAATGCGGCTGATAATAAGCGGAAATATAGACTAGTCAAGTGGCAGCTTATGTGTCGGCCTAAGAACCTTGGGGGGTTAGGCATTATTAATACCTTGGTGATGAACAAATGCTTATTAATTAAATGGTGGTGGAAAATTATAACTACTAGGGCCGACTCACTTTGGTATTCTATCCTCAAGGCTAAGTATTTCCCTCAATCTAGCCCCCTGTTTGCTTCTGCTGGGCGAGGGTCTCAATTCTGGAAGAACCTTGTCAAAGTCAGACCGATCTTTTTGGAGCATGTTAAGTTTATCGTGGGCACTGGTAGTTCTGTTCGTTTTTGGCGGGATTGGTGGTGTGGAGATGCTCCTCTGGCTACACAATTCCCGGTTTTGTTTTCTTACTGTCCTAAGCCGGATATCTCCATCGCGGAGGTGGCGGATAATAATTGGGACCTGGCTTTTCGCCGCTCCCTGTCTCCTGAAGAGTTGGAGGATTGGCAAAGTCTTTCTGCCCTCTTCCCTGTGCTCTCGGAGGCTCCGGATTCTGTAGTTTGGCCTCATTCGTCTTCTGGCAGGTTTTCGGTCAAGTCTCTTTATTCTAGGCTTATCGGAGGTACCCCCTCGAACAGATTCTCTAACATCTGGAAGTCCAAAGTGCCTCCTAAGATTAAGATATTTCTTTGGCAACCCTTCAGAGGCCGCCTCCCTGCGGCTGATCAGATTCACAAGCGCAATGGTCCGGGTTCAGAATTTTGTCACCTTTGTGGTGCCTTGGAAAATATGAACCACATCTTTTTTTCATTGTGTCTTGGCTAAGTTCGTTTGGAGTTGCGTCAGATCTTGGCTTCAAGTCTCTTGGAATCCCTCGTCCTTCTCTGAGCTTAGAACCCTAGCCAAGGTTCTGGTTGGGGTTACTAAGAGGGTGTTCTGGGTTGGCTTGGGTGCCTTATATTGGTCTCTTTGGACTACTAGGAACAAATTTACTATCAAGCATATCTTTCCATCTAAACCTGCTGACGTTCTTTTCAAATCTTGTATCATCTTGCAGCAGTGGAGATTATTGACTAAAGAAGACGATCGGGATGCCCTGGACGCGCTCATCGCCAAAATTCGGGCTTCGGCATCCTTCTTCTCCGGGCTGGGTCCTAACGTCTGATCTCTGTTGCGGTGGTTTTATCGGTTGGTCTTAGTCGTCTCTCCCCTCCGGCCTGCGCGCTGTGTATGGCAGGGTGCCATGTATCGCTCTGAACTTCTTTTGCCTGTTCTAGGCTTTTGGTCGCTGGATTTGCGGTTCTTGTTATCTGTTTGGGTGTTCGGGTCTGTGACGCTGCCGTGTGGCTTTATTTATAAAGTCGGGCCAATGCCTCTTATCTAAAAAAATATATTGATGTTAGCATATTTAAGAAAGTCTAGCTATATGTGTCATTTATCTAACATCAAACTCTAAAAAGTAGTGAAATTTTACATTTGTTGTGATTAAACTCATAAACTGTTATGCATTATAGTAGTGTTTATGTGTCTACCACTCTGTCACTGACTTACTAGATATCGCGAGTCAGATTATTTTGTGTCACATAGTTGCCACCTTCAACAGGAAGGTGGTTCCACTGAAAATTCCTATTACCTGTTATAAGTTGAAATCCCCTTCAACAACGACTGGAGATTGCCCATGAACAAGAAGTCCGTGCGGCTCATATATAAAGTCTTGCTTGCCCTTCTCATAGGGTAAACCATAAACGACTAGTATAATTCTAGACACCAAATATGTTGGTTTGTTCTTGATCACTAAACTAACAGAAAATAAATCACATTTGACTCCCGCCGGAATGCCACCTCCAACAGGAAGCTGATTCCACTGAAAATTCCTATATTACCTATAACAGTTTTCAGAAAAGATTCAGCGAAATCCTCTTTTGGTTTCCTATACATGGCTCGATTGATCTTGCTGATATATATGAGACGGTCCATTAAAACTTTACAAATTCTCGTGTGATCTGCATTAGCAATTCTGAAAATTCCAAGGCCGAGGAAGAGCTTGGTTCATACGCGTGTCTGCCAGGTGGCACCGGCCGGATAGCCGCCGTGGGGCTGGGGCTGCGCCTGGAAGTAGGGCGGCGGCTGCCCCAGGGCGATCTCCGGCTGCTGCTCCCGTGGCGGCGCCGACGCTCCGAGCAGGAAGTAGGAGCCGATGCCGAAGCCGACGACGATGAGGGACAGCGCGGACGCGGTGGCGAACACCCCAGTTTGCAGCACGTAGCAGTCCTCGCCGGCGCTGGTCCCTTCCGCCGGCTTCCGCTTCCCGGCCGTGTTCCAGATCGCGCCGATGTAAAACAGCACCGCCGCGATGAACATCAGGATCCTTCGTTCGCACAGCACATGCGTGCACACTACACGTTAGACACGAGAGAGAAAGTCTAGAGAGAGAGGGGGAGGGGGGGGGGGGGGGGTAATGCGTCGTACCATGAGAGGATGTACATGGCGACGGCGAAGACGCGCTTGGTCTCGGACGGGATCTTCCGCGTCTCTGGCCGGCAACAGCCGGAGCAGCCGGTGGCGGCGGCGAGGAGGACCTGCGCCGCCAGGAGGAACAGCGTGGCCGTGACGCCGCAACCCCGCGCCGCCGTGCTCCGGTACACGCAGTGCACCCCGTCGAACCCAGCAAACGACTGCACGACAGCACGAGCACTACTGTGTCAGCTCTGTTCGTGATCCGCGGCACCTGTCCTACTGCATACTGGAGCTAGCAAAGCAAAGCTAATTATCATGCCTACCTGGGACTTGGTGCCCTCGCCGACGAATCCTAGGATGGCCGCGAGGAGGCCGAGTAAGCTCGCCGTCCCGCAGATCACGGCGGCGGCCTTCTTCCCCATGGCCGGCAGCTACTCTATCGATCGACACTGGCCGGAAATGCTCAATCGGCACGCACTAAGAACAGTCTAAAATGCGTGATGTACAGCTAGGGTATGTATATATATATAACTACATACACAAACAAACTACCAGCGTCGAATAAGCGAATATAATTTGTGATTGGTTCGACAATTCTAAGAAGCTTAGCTTGTCTGGTCTTTGTATTCTCAGCTATATGGCTGAAGGTGTGGGTACGTACGTACAAAATATGGTGGTCATCACTATGTGTTTGTCACTTGTCAGATTGATTAATTTGAACTTAACAAGGTGAGATCGAGAGGATGTTAGAGGGCATATATGGCCTGTCTCGAGGGGTCATGGCGGATGGGCGGCGGGCAACCAAGGTAACAAATCAAGCACACGGTCCAATTCCGACAATTTTTTCTTGAGAGGACCCCCCCCCCCCCCCCTCCCCCGCAGCAATTTGGTTGTTGATAACTTTCGGTTCTGGCAATTTTAGAACTTACTTACGTCCCTCTTGTTTAGAAACATTTGGAATTTAAAAAATTCAGAAATTTTGAGGTTTTGAATTTTGTACCTTTTCACATATATTTGCAGGAAATAGCTAAAAGAGAAAAACTACGACGTGTGCAGGCCTCACCAGGTGAGAGAGCTAGCGTGGCAGACCGTCGTCACGTGGATGGCCCCACTCACGTCCCCTGATAGGATCGTTGCCTCCCCCAAGAAGCGGGGGCAACTGCGAGGGAGCTCGTTTGGTCTTGAGGATTATCCAAGCCAACAATCGTTTATTTGTCGCTCTCGGACAATGCTTGTTAATGTTTGCGAAACACATATATGTAAGATGACTATTCCAATAGAACAACAGTCCTAGGTGGGTTTGTTTGTTCCAACAGAACAACAATCCTAGATAATACCGAGAATCCAACCGTAGCCACCTCATCGAAGACGTATAATATCTGGGATACACACCATTTTCTCTTATCACCTTGACAATCCACAATTTCTATTTGTTACTATTGATATATCTCGTGCACATATTTCAATTGTCTGTTTGTTCATGTTAATTGCAAATCTTATTTAGTCACAGGTTGTTGGTATAATTAGTGACAGAGCTTTCGCGGGAGAAGATATATCAGCCAGTCTTCTCGGATAGACCAAAGAAAGCTTGCCAAAATAACGGTAGCCTAGGTGGGTTCATTTCAGACTCCATCTCAAAAAACTCCTAACCAAAATGCAGGCGCAGTCAGGGGGCAAGGCCAAAGGGGCAACCACTTAGGGCGCCAGGTCTGGAATGTCTCCATCTGGCCAGCACTCTAATTATGACATATTGTTTTTAAATAAAAATTACAATTTGTGTGCATGTCATTATTGCACACGCTAGTAAATAGTTTCTAGCTATTCTGTGCAATAGAGACCACATTTATATAAGTGACCTTATAGAACATGATAATTGGATCGCTTGTTTATACTACTAATCTTTCATGCATGTTTGTGGTTGTTTACTCCCTAGCATGGTATTAACACACTAGTTCATGGTTGTTGGGCAATGTTCTTGTGCATTGATATCTCATGTGTGCACACGGGATGCTTTTGAAGTTTTGAGCTAATAATCTTATGTATTGATTTCCGATATGTGCATATTTGTTTAAACAAAAATGAAGCGTTGGAAGTTCTGAGCTAAGATATCTTTTAGTATCAGTCATGTTGACTATCAATGATTTCTCTTCACATTGCTCCACCAACAATCGTCACGGGAAGCTTCACAGCTCCAATTTATATTCGACTCGTTAGGAGAAAAGACTATTGATAATACTTTAGCAACTAAGTTGTCACTCTCTACAACGTCTATGACAAATAATTACTCCAAGAGAATTTATTACTACAATGACAATTGAGTGATTTGAGTGTTGAAGGTTGCAAACAAGTAAATGAGAGTACCAATTTCCCAACAGCTGCCAAGTAACAAGTATTAAGAAGAGCAAACAAAATTTAGAAACGACGCTAGAAATGATATGAATATTGCTTGGATAACATCAACCATATAATACTGCATAACAAAGCATATAATTCCCTGTTCACATGTTCCTTTACATATACATCTGTCATCCTCAGGGTTGCCGCTAGAGACAATAACAGATACATGCAACTTGTACATTTAACCCAAACAACACTATGGAAACATATATGGTTTTGGAACAAACCAAACAAGCTTACTTGACATTTTTAGTTGTTTACGAGTAGATGGATGGAATTGTGCACCCTTACCAAATTGCGTGCTCCACCGTGCATTTTTCTTAATTTTGTTTCGAGGAAAATTTTACTTCAAATTTTAGTGCACAAGAATATTTTGGGAAAGTATTCTCCACAGCTCCACTCACTCAATGAAAGCATTTACAGCCGGGCACCCCAAATCCGACCCCCCAAACACCCGTGGACGCGTTCGGGCGCGTCCACAGACAGTGGCTGGTCACACCTCAAATAATCCAAATAACCGGATACCTGAAATTAAAAACCTCAAATCCATACTATACATGCAACATAAATCTAATCTTAAGTGGAGCTCATCCGTCTCAACCGACCCCATGTACGGCGGCCTGCTGCGCTCCCCAGAGTGTTGGTCTGGTCGTCAGTGACGTAGAGTAGGACATGGGATACAAGCCGGCTCATGGGACTCAAGGTGCCACCGTCTCCCATGCCCTACTCTTCCTCGTCGAAGCCCGGAACGTTGACGGTGTCGATGGACGTGAGATCGATGATGGATCCGTCCGGGGAGGAGCTGACGACATCCACCCGACGCGGTTGTGGTGCCCGTACTAGTGCACCATATTGGGCGCCGGAGAATGCGACTCCGCCTCATTAACGTCCACCGCAGCTAGGGGTGTCGCAGCCTCCCGCGTCCACTGCCTCGCACGGTGGGCATGCTGAAGGAAATATGCCCTAGAGGCAATAATAAAGTTATAATTTATTTCCTTATTTCATGATAAATGTTTATTATTCATGCTAGAATTGTATTAACCGGAAACATAATACACGTGTGAATACATAGACAAACAGAGTCTCACTAGTATGCCTCTACTTGACTAGCTCATTAATCAAAGATGGTTATTTTTCCTAACCATGAACAAAGAGTTGTTATTTGATTAACGAGATCACATCATTAGGTGAATGATCTGATTGACATGACCCATTCCATTAGCTTAGCACCCGATCATTTAGTATGTTGCTATTGCTTTCTTCATGACTTATACATGTTCCTATGACTATGAGATTATGCAACTCCCGTTTGCCGGAGGAACACTTTGGGTGCTACCAAACGTCACAACGTAACTGGGTGATTATAAAGGAGCATTACAGGTGTCTCCAAAGGCAGATGTTGGGTTGGCGTATTTTAAGATTAGGATTTGTCACTCCGATTGTCGGAGAGATATCTCTGGGCCCTCTCGGTAATACACATCACATAAGCCTTGCAAGCATTATAACTAATATGTTAGTTGTGAGATGATGTATTACGGAACGAGTAAAGAGACTTGCCGGTAACGAGATTGAACTAGGTATTGGATACCGACGATCGAATCTCGGGCAAGTAACATACCGATGACAAAGGGAACAACGTATGTTGTTATGCGGTCTGACCGATAAAGATCTTCGTAGAATATGTAGGAGCCAATATGGGCATCCAGGTCCCACTATTGGTTATTGACCGGAGACGTGTCTCGGTCATGTCTACATTGTTCTCGAACCGTAGGGTCCGCACGCTTAAAGTTACGATGACAGTTGTTATGAGTTTTATGCATTTTGATGTACCAAAGTTTGTTCGGAGTCCCGGATGTGATCACGGACATGACGAGGAGTCTCGAAATGATCGAGACATACAGATTGATATATTGGATGACTATATTCGGACACCGGAAGTGTTCCGGATGAATTTTGGATAAAACCGGAGCACCGGGGGGTTACCGGAACCCCCCGGGGGGTTAATGGGCCTTATGGGCCTAATGTGGAGAAGAGGAAGGGGCTGCCAGGGCAGGCCGTGCGCCCCCTCTCCCCCTAGTCCGAATTGGACAAGGAGGGAGGGGCGGCGCCCCCCCCCCTTTCCTTCTCTCCCTCCACCTCTCCTAGTTGGACAAGGAACGGGGAGGGGAGTCCTACTCCCAGTAGGAGTAGGACTCCTCTTGCGCCCTCCTCTAGGCCGGCCGCACCCCCCCCCCCCTTGTGTCCTTTATATACGAAGGCAAGGGGTACCCTAGGACACACAAGTTGATCCTCGTGATTGTTCCTTAGCCGTGTGCGGTGCCCCCTGCCACCATATTCCACCTCGGTCATATCGTTGTAGTGCTTAGGCGAAGCCCTGCGTCGGTAGAACATCATCATCGTCACCACGCCGTTGTGCTGACGGAACTCATCCCCGAAGCTTTGCTGGATCGGAGCCCGGGGAGCGTCATCGAGCTGTAGGTGTGCTAAGAACTCGGAGATGCCGGAGTAACGGTGCTTGGATCGGTCGGATCGGGAAGACGTACGACTACTTCCTCTACGTTGTGTCAATGCTTCAGTTGCGATCTACAAGGGTACGTAGATCATACTCTCCCCTCTCGTTGCTATGCATCACCATGATCTTGCGTGTGCGTGGGAAAATTTTGAAATTACTATGTTCCCCAACAGTGGCATCCGAGCCTAGGTTTTATGGTTTGATGTTATATGCACGAGTAGAACACAAGTGAGTTGTGGGCGATATAAGTCATACTGCCTACCAGCATGTCATATTTTGGTTCGGCGGCATTGTTGGACGAGACGACCCGGACCGACATTACGTGTACGCTTACGCGAGACCGGTTCTCCCGACGTGCTTTGCACATAGGTGGCTTGTGGGCGACAGTCTCTCCAACTTTAGTTGAACCGAGTGTGGCTACGCCCGGTCCTTGCGAAGGTTAAAACAGCATCAACTTGACAAACTATCGTTGTGGTTTTGATGCGTAGGTGAGATTGGTTCTTACTTAAGCTTGTAGCAGCCACGTAAAACTTGCAACAACAAAGTAGAGGACGTCTAACTTGTTTTTGCAGGGCATGTTGTGATGTGATATGGTCAAGACATGATGCTAAATTTTATTGTATGAGATGATCATGTTTTGTAACCAAGTTATCGGCAACTGGCAGGAGCCATGTGGTTGTCGCTTTATTGTATGCAATGCAATCGCGATGTAAATGCTTTACTTTATCACTAAGCGGTAGCGATAGTCATGGAAGCATAAGATTGGCGAGACGACAACGATACTACGATGGAGATAAAGGTGTCGCGCCGGTGACGATGGTGATCATGAAGGTGCTTCGGAGATGGAGATCACAGGCACGAGATGATGATGGCCATATCATATCACTTATATTGATTGCATGTGATGTTTATCTTTTATGCATCTTATCTTGCTTTGATTGACGGTAGCATTATAAGATGATCTCTCACTAATTATCAAGAAGTGTTCTCCCTGAGTATGCACCGTTGCGAAATTTCTTCGTGCTGAGACACCACGTGATGATCGGGTGTGATAGGCTCTACGTTCAAATACAACGGGTGCAAAATAGTTGCACACACGGAATACTCAGGTTATACTTGACGAGCCAAGCATATACAGATATGGCCTCGGAACACGGAGACCGAAAGGTCGAGCGTGAATCATATAGTAGATATGATCAACATAGTGATGTTCACCAATGAAACTACTCCATCTCACGTGATGATCGGACATGGTTTAGTTGATTTGGGTCACGTAATCACTTAGAGGATTAGAGGGATGTCTATCTAAGTGGGAGTTCTTAAGTAATATGATTAATTGAACTTAAATTTATCATGAACTTAGTACCTGATAGTATCTTGCTTGTTTATGTTTGATTGTAGATAGATGGCTCGTGCTGTTGTTCCGTTGAATTTTAATGCGTTCCTTGAGAAAGCAAAGTTGAAAGATGATGGTAGCAGTTACACGGACTGGGTCCGTAACTTGAGGATTATCCTTATTGCTGCACAGAAGAATTACGTTCTGGAAGCACCGCTGGGTGCCAGGCCTGCTGCTGGAGCAACACCAGATGTTATGAACGTCTGGCAGAGCAAAGCTGATGACTACTCGATAGTTCAGTGTGCCATGCTTTACGGCTTAGAATCGGGACTTCAACGACGTTTTGAACGTCATGGAGCATATGAGATGTTTCAGGAGTTGAAGTTAATATTTCAAGCAAATGCCCGAATTGAGAGATATGAAGTCTCCAATAAGTTCTACAGCTGCAAGATGGAGGAGAACAGTTCTGTCAGTGAGCATATACTCAAAATGTCTGGGTATAATAATCACTTGATTCAATTGGGAGTTAATCTTCTAGATGATTGCGTCATTGACAGAATTCTCCAATCACTGCCACCAAGCTACAAGAGCTTCGTGATGAACTATAATATGCAAGGGATGAACAAGACTATTCCCGAGCTCTTCGCAATCCTGAAAGCTGCGGAGGCAGAAATCAAGAAGGAGCATCAAGTGTTGATAGTCAAGAAGACCACTAGTTTCAAGAAAAAGGCAAAGGGAAGAAGAAGGGGAACTTCAAGAAGAACGGCAAGCAGGTTGCTGCTCAAGAGAAGAAACCCAAGTCTGGACCTAAGCCTAAAACTGAGTGCTTCTACTGCAAGCAGACTGGTCACTGGAAGCGGAACTGTCCCAAGTATTTGGCGGATAAGAAGGATGGAAAGGTGAACAAAGGTATATGTGATATACATGTTATTGATGTGTACCTTACTAATGCTCGCAGTAGCACCTGGGTATTTGATACTGGTTCTGTTGCTAATATTTGCAACTCGAAACAGGGACAACAGATTAAGCGAAGATTGGCTAAGGACGAGGTGACGATGCGCGTGGGAAACGGTTCCAAAGTCGATGTGATCGCGGTCGGCATGCTACCTCTACATCTACCTTCGGGATTAGTATTAGACCTAAATAATTGTTATTTGGTGCCAGCGTTGAGCATGAACATTATATCTGGATCTTGTTTAATGTGAGACGGTTATTCATTTAAATCAGAGAATAATGGTTGTTCTATTTATATGAGTAATACCTTTTATGGTCATGCACCCTTGAAGAGTGGTCTATTCTTATTGAATCTCGAGAGTAGTGATACACATATTCATAATGTTGAAGCCAAAAGATGCAAAGTTGATAATGATGGTGCAACTTATTTGTGGCACTACCATTTAGATCATATCGGTGTAAAACGCATGAAGAAACTCCATACTGATGGACTTTTGGAACCACTTGATTATGAATCACTTGGTACTTGCGAACCGTGCCTCATGGACAAGATGACTAAAACATCGTTCTCCGGTACTATGGAGAGAGCAACAGATTTGTTGGAAATCATACATACAGATGTATGTGGTCCGATGAATATTGAGGCTCATGGCGGATATCGTTATTTTCTCACCTTCACAGATGATTTAAGCAGATATGGGTATATCTACTTAATGAAACATAAGTTTGAGACATTTGAAAAGTTCAAAGAATTTCAGAGTGAAGTTGAAAATCATTGTAACAAGAAAATAAAGTTTCTACGATCTGATCGTGGAGGAGAATATTTGAGTTACGAGTTTGGTGTACATTTGAAACAATGCAGAATAGTTTCGCAACTCACGCCACCCGGAACACCACATCGTGATGGTGTGTCCGAACGTCGTAATCGTACTTTACTTGATATGGTGCGATCTATGATGTCTCTTACTGATTTACCGCTATTATTTTGGGGATACGCTCTAGAGACAGCCGCATTCATGTTAAATAGGGCACCATCAAAATCCGTTGAGACGACGCCTTATGAACTGTGGTTTGGCAAGAAACCAAAGTTGTCGTTTCTGAAAGTTTGGGGCTGCGATGCTTATGTGAAAAAGCTTCAACCTGATAAGCTCGAACCCAAATCAGAGAAATGTGTCTTCATAGGATATCCAAAGGAAACTATTGGATACACCTTCTATCACAGATCCGAAGGCAAGACTTTTGTTGCTAAATTCGGAAACTTTCTGGAGAAGGAGTTTCTCTCGAAAGAAGTGAGTGGGAGGAAAGTAGAACTTGACGAGGTAACTGTACCTACTCCCTTATTGGAAAGTAGTACATCACAGAAAACTGTTTCAGTGACACCTACACCAATTAGTAAGGAAGCTAATGATGATGATCATGAAACTTTAGATCAAGATACTACTGAACCTCGTAGATCAACCAGAGTGAGATCCGCACCAGAGTGGTACGGTAATCCTGTTCTGGAAGTCATGCTACTAGATCATGATGAACCTACGAACTATGAAGAAGCGATGGTGAGCCCAGATTCCGCAAAATGGCTTGAAGCCATGAAATGTGAGATGGGATCCATGTATGAGAACAAAGTATGGACTTTGGTTGACTTGCCCGCTGATCGGCAAACAATTGAGAATAAATGGATCTTCAAGAAGAAGACTGACGCTGACGGTAATATTACTGTCTACAAAGCTCGACTTGTCGCAAAAGGTTTTCGGCAAGTTCAAGGGATTGACTACGATGAGACCTTCTCACCCGTAGCGATGCTTAAGTCTGTCCGAATCATGTTAGCAATTGCCGCATTTTATGATTATGAAATTTGGCAGATGGATGTCAAAACTGCATTCCTGAATGGATTTCTGGAAGAAGAGTTGAATATGATGCAACCAGAAGGTTTTGTCGATCCAAAGGGAGCTAACAAAGTGTGCAAGCTCCAGCGATCCATTTATGGACTGGTGCAAGCCTCTCGGAGTTGGAATAAACGTTTTGATAGTGTGATCAAAGCATTTGGTTTTATACAGACTTTTGGAGAAGCCTATATTTACAAGAAAGTGAGTGGGAGCTCTATAGCATTTCTGATATTATATGTGGATGACATATTACTGATTGGAAATGACATAGAATTTCTGGATAGCATAAAGGGATACTTGAATAAGAGTTTTTCAATGAAAGACCTCGGTGAAGCTGCTTACATATTAGGCATTAAGATCTATAGAGATAGATCAAGACGCTTAATTGGACTTTCACAAAGCACATACCTTGACAAGATTTTGAAGAAGTTCAAAATGGATCAAGCAAAGAAAGGATTCTTGCCTGTATTACAAGGTGTGAAGTTGAGTAAGACTCAATGCCCGACCACTGCAGAAGATAGAGAAAAAATGAAAGATGTTCCCTATGCTTCAGCCATAGGCTCTGTCATGTATGCAATGCTGTGTACCAGACCTGATGTGTGCCTTGCTATAAGTTTAGCAGGGAGGTACCAAAGTAATCCAGGAGTGGATCACTGGACAGCGGTCAAGAACATCCTGAAGTACCTGAAAAGGACTAAGGATATGTTTCTCGTATATGGAGGTGACAAAGAGCTCATCGTAAACGGTTACGTTGATGCAAGCTTTAACACTGATCCGGACGATTCTAAATCATAAACCGGATACGTGTTTACATTAAACGGTGGAGCTGTCAGTTGGTGCAGTTCTAAACAAAGCGTCGTAGCGGGATCTACATGTGAAGCGGAGTACATAGCTGCTTCGGAAGCAACAAATGAAGGAGTCTGGATGAAGGAGTTCATATCCGATCTAGGTGTCATACCTAGTGCATCGGGTCCAATGAAAATCTTTTGTGACAATACTGGTGCAATTGCCTTGGCAAAGGAATCCAGATTTCACAAAAGAACCAAGCACATCAAGAGACGCTTCAATTCCATCCGGGATCTAGTCCAGGTGGGAGACATAGAGATTTGCAAGATACATACGGATCTGAATGTGGCAGACTCGTTGACTAAGCCTCTTCCACGAGCAAAACATGATCAGCACCAAGACTCCATGGGTGTTAGAATCATTACTGTGTAATCTAGATTATTGACTCTAGTGCAAGTGGGAGACTGAAGGAAATATGCCCTAGAGGCAATAATAAAGTTATTATTTATTTCCTTATTTCATGATAAATGTTTATTATTCATGCTAGAATTGTATTAACCGGAAACATAATACATGTGTGAATACATAGACAAACAGAGTGTCACTAGTATGCCTCTGCTTGACTAGCTCATTAATCAAAGATGGTTATGTTTCCTAACCATGAACAAAGAGTTGTTATTTGATTAACGAGATCACATCATTAGGTGAATGATCTGATTGACATGACCCATTCCATTAGCTTAGCACCCGATCGTTTAGTATGTTGCTATTGCTTTCTTCATGACTTATACATGTTCCTATGACTATGAGATTATGCAACTCCCGTTTGCCGGAGGAACACTTTGGGTGCTATCAAACGTCACAACGTAACTGGGTGATTATAAAGGAGCATTACAGGTGTCTCCAAAGGCAGATGTTGGGTTGGCGTATTTCGAGATTAGGATTTGTCACTCCGATTGTCGGAGAGATATCTCTGGGCCCTCTCGGTAATACACATCACATAAGCCTTGCAAGCATTACAACTAATATGTTAGTTGTGAGATGATGTATTGCGGAACGAGTAAAGAGACTTGCCGGTAACGAGATTGAACTAGGTATTGGATACCGATGATCGAATCTCGGGCAAGTAACATACCGATGACAAAGGGAACAACGTATGTTGTTATGCGGTCTGACCGATAAAGATCTTCGTAGAATATGTAGGAGCCAATATGGGCATCCAGGTCCCGCTATTGGTTATTGACCGGAGACGTGTCTCGATCATGTCTACATTGTTCTCGAACCGTAGGGTCCGCACGCTTAAAGTTACGATGACAGTTGTTATGAGTTTTATGCATTTTGATGTACCGAAGTTTGTTCGGAGTCCCGGATGTGATCACGGACATGACGAGGAGTCTCGAAATGGTTAAGACATAAAGATTGATATATTGGATGACTATATTCGGACACCGAAAGTGTTCCGGATGAATTTCAGATAAAACCGGAGCACCGTGGGGTTACCAGAACCCCCCGGGGGGTTAATGGGCCTTATGGGCCTAATGTGGAGAAGAGGAAGGGGCTGCCAGGGCAGGCCGCACGCCCCCTCTCCCCCTAGTCCGAATTGGACAAGGAGGGAGGGGCGGCGCCCCCCCTTTCCTTCTCTCCCTCCACCTCTCCTAGTTGGACAAGGAACGGGGAGGGGAGTCCTACTCCCAGTAGGAGTAGGACTCCTCCTGCGCCCTCCTCTAGGCCGGCCGCACCCCCCCTTGGATCCTTTATATACGGAGGCAGGGGGGCACCCTAGGACACACAAGTTGATCCTCGTGATCGTTCCTTAGCCGTGTGCGGTGCCCCCTGCCACCATATTCCACCTCGGTCATATCGTTGTAGTGCTGAGGCGAAGCCCTGCGTCGGTAGAACATCATCATCGTCACCACGCCGTTGTGCTGACGGAACTCATCCCCGAAGCTTTGCTGGATCGGAGCCCGGGGAGCGTCATCGAGCTGTACGTGTGCTAAGAACTCGGAGGTGCCGGAGTAACGGTGCTTGGATCGGTCGGATCGGGAAGACGTACGACTACTTCCTCTACATTGTGTCAACGCTTCCGTTGCGATCTACAAGGGTACGTAAATCATACTCTCCCCTCTCGTTGCTATGCATCACCATGATCTTGCGTGTGTATAGGAAAATTTTGAAATTACTACGTTCCCCAACACATGCCGCACCATGTTTGCATCAAACGATGCCCACGGTGCGTTCACTTTCGCCTTGGCGCGCCAACGGAGGGGTTGTGCGTCCACTACCGCTTTCGGACACCAGACAGACCGCACCGCCTCCGGTGAGGCATCGGGGACACACCTCGCAGCAGATGCATGTGCCATTTGGGCATACGCAATGGAATCCCGATGGAAGGAGTCCAAGCACTATCATTGGGCGGCCTCCTCCCGGGAGCGGTGGAGTGCAAGCCTGGCGACCATCTTCTCCTCGATGCCTTGTGGGATGAGCTCGGGGTCGACTGATCTGGAGGTGTAGGAATCAGATCCGTTGCATACCATGCCGGAGATCGCCGGAAGGGAGTTTGGATGACGGAGTGGAGTGACTAGGTTTTGGTCCGAGAAGGTGATGGGAACAAATATATGTGGGATTGAGTGGGCAAACGTGGGCCCGATCCAACGTAGCGAACACGCCCGATCGCGCCCGGACCTCCCATATGAATATGAAGGATACCGATTATTCCGAACGTTTGAAGCCGGTTTAAAACAGTCATCTGGGTCAAATTTTTCTGACTGGTGCGTCTGTCGGGTCGTACCGGGGTTTTGCTCTCTCAACTCAAGAGAGAGAGACAGAGCGAGACTATCATGCTCTGAGGTCTGAGCAGCAGCTTCCTCTCCACTCCAAGCGAGCAGCACTGCAGCAGCACACGACCCCCTCTCCACTCTTCAGCGCTGCCGGCCGCCCCGCCAAATCTGGTCAAACCCTAACTACAGATCCCCTTCCTCTCCGCCCGATTCCTCCGCCCGTCATGGACTCGCCGGTGCTACCAACCACCGACCGCGGGACGCACCTCTCGCTCCTCGCGGACGAGATCCTGGAGGAGATCTTCCTCCGCCTGCCCACCCCGGAGGCGCTCGCCTGCGCGTCCGCCGCCTGCGCCACCTTCCGCCGCGTCATCACCGACCGCCCCTTCCTCCGCCGCTTCCGCAAGCTCCGCCCGCCGCCCCTCCTCGGCCTCATCAGCGACAGGGGCGGCGCCTTCCACCCCGCCCAGGCGCCGCACCCCTCCGCGCGGCTCGCCCGCGCCCTCCTCGACGCCGCCGACTTCACCTACTCCTTCGTGCCCAAGCCCAAGGAGGGGTGGCTCAGCCCCTGGCACCCCCGCGACGTCCGCGACGGCCGCGTCCTCCTCGACTGCAGGGTCCCGGGGAGAACCTTCAGATCCGCCCTCGCCGTGTGCGACCCCTTGTCGCGCCGCTACGTGCTGCTGCCGCCCGTGCCCGATGACGCCATAACCGCCCAGGAAGGACGCCCGGCTGAATTGGCGCCAGTCCTCGCCCCCGTCGGTGACCATGAGGATGAGACGTCGTTCAGGGTGATATGCATGGCGCACTACAGAACCAAGGTTGTCGCGTTCGTCTTCTCGTCCGTTACTCGGCAATGGTGTATAGCTGCATCTCCCAGCTGGAGCTCTTTGGGCACAGACCGCCCCCATGGGCTGCAGAACTGTTCTGATTCGAGAGGTTGCCGCGGCATGTCAAGTTTCGACCATGTGCGTGGCTGCTTCTACTCGGCATCGCCTTGGATGGACAAATTTCTTGTTCTGGATACACGGAGAATAGAGTTTTCCACCATCAGCGATCACAGTGGTTTCCACGAGCTGCTCAGACGTCTGCCTGGCCAGCCACTTGCAGAACACGGTATGCATCACCGAACTCGGCCTGGCCAGACCAGAAGTCTGCCTGGCTTTGTAGTTGGTAGAGAAGGATCCCTTGAGTTGTTGTCTCTTGTTGGTGATCACAGTCCAAATGGATCCTTTCGTCTTGTTTATACCACTCAAAATAACAGCGAATCTCCCAAGGAATGGCGGCTGGAGAGTGTTATACCCTTGCCTGGCCAATATGACTATTTCACCGTTGGCGCAGCTGCGGGATTCTTATTTCTCGGAGGCACTACAGAATCTCAGCAGGACTGTCATGAAACTGAATGGGTGGATACTTGGGATATAGATTATTTTTCAGTGGAGGTCCGGACTTCAGAACTTAAGAAAATCTGTACGATGACAAAGCCATGCTTCAACCACGAACGTGTCCACCCATACTTCGGCTTCCCACCATCGTTGTCAAGACCGACTATATGAAGTTGTAAGCTTGTTCTCATACCAAGTGCTTGCTTATTTTCTGTAGATTCTCTCCTGTGAAATGGTAAATCTTATTCTGTTTTCGTTTGTGGTGTTTCGCTGTCCTAATTGTGCATGTAGGACGTTATTGGTTGATTCTGTTTCTGTTGGGAGAATTTGTCAAAGTAGTGAAGATGGTCATGGTTTGTTTCTGACCTGTCCAACAAATGTCAAGTGACTGGGCAAGTAACGAAAAAATTTGTACTTGAAAGGCATTTATCCCACTAAATTTGCATGACCTGAAAAGCATTTTTGTACAAAATATATTACCTTTGAAAAACAGGGGAACTGGCTTGGTTTTCCTGGGTACACTACACCTCTGGTCCTCTGGTGGTAACCAGACCCAGACTGGTTTGATCATTGAGGAAATTGCACAAACCACCTACTTTTGGTGCTAGTTTTGCATAGAACACCTACTTTACAGATTTGTTGCACAAAACACCACATATTGGGGTAATTCGTTGCAACTAGGTCTAATCCACCATTTGGATGTGTTGACATGATTTCTGACAAGTGGGTCCAGTTTGTAAGTGCATCACGGCAAGAAAAACTTGCCGCATCAGCAGCCAACTGGAACTGTCAATATCTCACAATTCTTTGCTTCAATTGAGCTGGATTTTCCCCAGAATATTAGTGAGTGCATCTATGATTTATTGGGTTTTTTTAAATATTTTTTTAAAATGTTAAATTTCAACGAGTCAACTAACATTGCAAATATCTCACAAACTGTGGTCCAAATGAGCTGCCTTTTTTCGAGAGTAGTATTGCATACATGTGTGATTTACTGGAATTGTTCTGCATTTTTTTTTGAAAATTTTGATTTTTGAGTAAAAAAAATTATGAGCCAATGTAAACTGCAGATATCTCATTATAATGTGATCCAAACCAGCTGAAACTTTCCAGATTCATTACTGGTTACAAATAGCTAATAGCACACCACAAATTTTCATGTGAAAAACATAAGATTGCTACACAAATATAAAATGATTCATAAATAGGCACAATATTCATAAAATAAAATCAGTAGCACCAAGATATGGCAGATATTGTCGCTGTCAGGCTTTAGCATCCAAGTGGCTGCCATAAAGCCATTATTGACATCATCAACTCTCACGTACCAAAATATTGCCGCCATGAGGTGTTACCATCCAAGTAGTTGTCATGTGACCATTACAGACATCATCAAGTTGCACACACCAAAATATTACCGCCATGAGGTTTTAGCATCCAAATACTGGGCGATTTTGCAATGTTAGTTGACTCGTTTAATATTTTTGTTCAAATTTAACATTTTCGTAAAATGCAAAACAAACCAATAAATCATGTGTGCACTCACTAATATTCTAGAAAAAAATCAGCTCAATTGGGGCAAGAATTGTGAGATATTGATAGTTCTAGTTGGCTGCTGATGTGGCTGTTTTTTCTTGTCACGGATGCACTTACAAACTGAACCCACTTGTCAGGAATCCTGTCAACGCACCCAAATGGTGGATTAGACCTAGCTGCAACAAATTACCTCAGAATGTGGTGTTTTGTGCAACAAACCTGTAAAGTGAGTGTTTTGTGCAAAACTAGCACCAATAGTAGGTGGTTTGTGCAATTTCCTCTTGATCATTGGGTCTAACTTTTTGCTGTCCAACTGTCGGTCCATGCTGTTTTTGATTATGCTAGTTTGAATTCCACCAATTGAGCCTATCCATGCCAAATCTCAGATGTGAAAGCTTGATTGTAGTTTACCAGTGTTGATGTTATATAAAAACCAAGACCATCTATTGGAATGGTAGTGCATCTTATAGGGCTTAGTATTTACATATCTTTCGTTGGAAATGTTGATTCTTGAAAGAAGAATGTTGCTTGAGGGCCTTGAAGCTTTTATCTAGCATTGAAATGTTGCGTTTCTACTAATCTATTAGTAGTATGTTTCAGAACTAGGATTACATGTACCTGGTGCTCCTGTAACACAAATGAGCAGCATGAGCAGCTTATGTGCCGTTTACTCTTTACTTGCCAGTTTTGCATAGTTGGTCTAATTTTTTATATTGCTCCCAAAATGTCATAAGATGGCCCTGGGATTAATTTGAGAGCACAGCGGAAACAACTATTTTTATTGCACCCACATTGGTTTTATTCTTTGTTGTAACTATTGATATCTGCAGGGATGAACCCATTTTGCTTTCGAGGTCTGTTATCTGGGCCATGCGTCTGCTGCGGATATACGGAACACGGTACTGCGAAAATGTCGGCTCGATGTAGCAATATTTGTTTGCAAATAGTGTTGTGTTTTGTTTTTGCGGGGGGTGGAAATAGTGTTATGTTGAATGTATTTAAGCAAAGACATGCTGTGGCTTTGTCTAGCATTGATGTGTGCATATACTGTTGTTGTGCTGGGACAATGGGCTTCACCACTGCGGTGACCTCGTGTATACCACTAGTAAGAGACATGTTGTGTTGAGAGAATCGCTACTTATTATTGTACTCCCTTCGTAAACTAATATAAGAGTGTTTAGATCACTAACTTTAGTAATCTAAACGCTCTTATATTAGTTTACAGAGGGAGTATTTAATCTTCTCAACAAGTTTATCATCTATAGCTTTTATGCTCTAGGCCCCCATTTGCCTTTGGAGTGTTGTAGGAACTCTGTAATTTTCCATGAGGAATAGCTTGAGATATATAAAATTTTGGGAAATTTTGACATAAATTCTGACCTTATAGAAAATCCATGTGTGTCCTACATGTTCCTTATTTCTCAAATTCTCAAAAATAATCTTGTGAATATCTGAAGAAATCTTGTTGCTTTACGTTTCATTTCTATTTTATTCTTATGCTTGCAGTTTTTGACTCATGTGTGCTTTGGTACATGTTTGTCACCCCATACAATTTTTGCTGGAACTTAACAACGAAAATAGAAGCCACAAAGGAGTAAATACAACTAGAGATGATACCCCACTTGTAGCTACGGGAATCAGTTGCAATTATTTAAATGAGATCTGGTTGTATGAAACAATTTAGATTAACAATATGAGATTCGAAACTAAAATACGTATAAGCTACTGATTATCGTATAGTTGTAAAATATATATTGAATATGAGTATCATCCATGATGCATCTTAAAGGTGTCTTTTTCATGAATTGTTGCGTGTGCATTAAAAATGTATCTTTTTCGCGCATTTTGGCATAGTGAGTTGACATGGTTGGATGTTAAAAGAATTTGGAGTTAGTGAGGACCAACTATTTAGCTTGTCGACATATTTGCATGTACAAGGTGGAATTTACTCTAAAATAAAATAAAAAGCAGAGCACTCCTATGACGTATTACCCTTATTAAAATCTCGCTAGTGAATTATACTACTGTAAAGAGAGAGAGAGAGCGAGAGAGCGAGAGAGAAGAAACTTGCTATCGCTAGTGCATGAATCTGAAGTATTTGGCGACGATGGCGTCGATGAGGATCTGGTAGCCCCTCTCGGTGGGGTGGTAGCTGTCCCAGAACAAGTACTTGGAGGGGTCCTTGCAGAGCGGGCTGGCGAAGTTGCAGAGCACGGCGGCGGCCAGCCCGATGTAGCCGCAGCACGCGTCGTGGGTGTTGTTCAGCCCGAACGCCTCCGGCCGGTAGATCACGTCGGCGAGGATGGTGTAGATGTCGACGTTCACCAGCGTGACCCCGGGGAGCCTGACGCCCAGCTTCGCCATCTCCTGCCCCACCCTGTGGTTGAAGAGCAGGGCGAGCTGGTTGCGGTCCGTGGCGCACTGCTTCCGGAGCCCGCCGGCGATCATGCGCTGCGACGGCAGGCACCCCACCGGCGGCGCCCCCACCAGCGCGATCCGCTTCGCGCCCAGGTCCGCCAGCGACTGCACGTAGGCGATGGCCCGGCTCACCATGCTCTCCGCGTACCCGGGCTCCGTGATGCCGTCCGCGAAGGTGAAGTGCTCCACGATGTCGTTGCTGCCCGTCACGATGAAGTAGAGCGCCTTGTCGGGCACGCTGCCCCCGACCTTCTCCTTGTACTCCTGGAACAGCTGCAGCTGCCGCTCCATCGTCAGCGCCGACATGGTCCGGCACGTGGCGTTGTCGAAGCCGTTGCCCGCGGACGCGAAGCTCACCCCCGTCTTGAGCTCCTCGATGGAGAGCCCCTTCTTCAGGTACGGCGGCAGCAGCTCCTTCACGCCCAGCGCCGACGCTGCACGCACGCACGCATTTCCAAAACAAATTGATCCTTGGTTGTTTGGGAAAATATATTGTGAAAATACATTTCCATGGCAAAAGTACAGGGTAATGGATGGTACTTACCTAGGAGGTCGACGCTGATCTTGCCGTTGGAGAACCGGCCGGTGTGCTTGTGGCCGGGGAAGTCCTTGCCGTAGGGCGGGAAGTTGGAGCGGATGAACGTCCGGAGGTGGTTGTTGTTGCCCGTGTCGGCCACCGAGTCGCCGAACGCGAGGATCGCGGGGAACTTGGGCGGCCCGGCCGGCAACGGAGGCGCCTTGGGCGGCCCTACCGCCGGCGGAGGGGTGGCTCCCGCCGCCGGAGGAGGTGTAGCGGGTGGCCCTCCCGCCGCAGGATGTGGCTGCGCCGTGACCGCGACTCCGGCGAGAACCAGCAGGGCGGAGATCACGCCGGACGCGGTGGCGACCGCCATGTGAGTGACAGAGAGAGGGAGAGCTCTGAGCCGGAACCACCGTGGACGTACGTACACCGCCCGAGATTTGTGACGCGGTGTGCATAAATAGGCCGCGCTGCTGCTCGTTTCACCAAGTGACTTCGTCTAAGGGAAAACGGCAGTTGCATGCGAGATCATGAAGAAGACCCGGTGTGCTCGCATGCATGCATGTCCTTGGCAGGGTTACATTTGTGCAAGGATGCGATACATGCTCCCTGTCTCTCTGGGTTTTTTCCTTCTTCGTCTCTGGATGAAGGCTAAATTTGCTCAAGTCTAGCCCGGGCCAGGGCAAGATGGAATGGCACTCTATATTAAAGGAAGCAGGTTGTAGGAATTCTGTTATGAACGATGCTATAAGTAAGGCGGTTTCTGTACAAATCTGCCCATTCATGCATTGGGGCAAAGTGTATAAGGGCATGTATAGTGGATGATAGGACAGTCTTATCTTAAGTCTTGCATGTGATTTGGACATGAGAGTAAAAGTATGTCTACAATAAGTTATAAGGGCAGGTGCAGTGGTTGATAAGACAGTTCTATGTTAAGCCTTGTATGTGATTTGGATATGAGAATATAAGTATGTCTAATGATTTATCTCTTAGTCTTATCTTTAATAACTAGCTATTCTTAAAAAGTGGTGAGACATATTGTGTTAACACTACTAGAATTACACCCTGCGTCGAGTGTCAGAAAACGTCGAGTGCTACCCTAAGCAAAGATGCATTATCAGCATTGTTTTACGTTATCATACGCCAGAGAAGGCCCATGAATTATTCAATCTACTCTTCCTTTCAATCCTTTCAATCGAGGAGATTCTAAGGTATGAAATTTTTGAATATTCTAGGAAACCTGAACAGTTTTTTGAAAATTATGTCCACTTTCGAAAAAACGCAAATAAAATATGAAAGGAAACATCTTTTAAAATTCACAAACATTTTATGAGAACACCAACTTTTTTTATAAAAACATGAACATTATTTGAACATGTCAACATTTTTTTAAACCGGGAACATGTGTTGAAAATTCATAAGATTTTTAGAAAATGTGTATCTTTTATACACAAAAATTATTTTTAATTTTGAAAATTTTACTAAAACATGAATATTTTTCAAATTTGGAGCATTTTTACAAATGCCATTTTCTTTTTAGAAATTCAGAACAATTTTTGAAAAACAATAGTTTTAAAGAAAAAATTGCAACTTTTAGCAAGTTCCTAATATTTTTCAAAATAGCAACAAAATTTTGGAATTATGAACATTTTCTAATATTTGTTTTTTTAATTCTGATTTTTTTGAATTTTTTTAATTTATGAATAAATTCTAAAAGAAAAACAAACTTGGAAGGGAAAAAGAGATAAGGAAAGGAGAATAACATTAGAATTAAAATACATAAAAAAATAAAAATGAGCCAGCCAATTATTGGTTGTCCTGCGTGAAACTCCGACTATTTGTCGTCCAGTGCGGAAAATAGAATTTTCTTAGCTGCCTGGCCAGAAAAATAAGTGGGCTAACTTCGCTGGGCCACAACGCGTGGCCCACATACAAAAATTCTTTGTCTAGTAGACAAACACATAAGAATTTAGTACCACATCGGGTAGAAAAAAGATCTTTTCGGCGGTGAACGGATGAAAGAATGGGCGGAACGCACCTTGCTTTATTAGTAGGTATCCCAAAGTTAACATTAACCCAAATTCATTTAATCGGTAACAGTGTTGAGATCTCCATATAATCCAAATTCCAGTTGCTCAAATTGTTTGTAACTAGGGACACGGCTAATCGATTTACTTTTCCCCACAAGACTCGATCGCCTCCGTTATAGTCCTCGCATTGCCTGGTGTTTAAAAACTGGATGATCAAGACATAGTTTTTTCGTAGAGGTCCCCTTAACCATGGCCAGTACCCATTGTGACGCCCCCGATTTAATCGTACACTAATCATACACGCAAACGTGTACGATCAAGATCAGGGACTCACGGGAAGATATCACAACACAACTCTACAAATAAAATAAGTCATACAAGCATCATATTACAAGCCAGGGGCCTCGAGGGCTCGAATACAAGAACTCGATCATAGACGAGTCAGCGGAAGCAACAATATCTGAGTACAGACATGAGTTAAAAAAGTTTGCCTTAAGAAGGCTAGCACAAACTGGGATACAGATCGAAAGAGGCGCAGGCCTCCTGCCTGGGATCCTCCTAAACTACTCCAGGTCGTCATCAGCGGCAGCACGTAGTAGGAGGCACCTCCGGTGTAGTAGGGGTCGTCGTCGACGGTGGCGTCTGGCTCCTGGACTCCAGCATCTGGTTGCGACAACCAGAAAGAAGGGAAAGGGGGAAAAGGGGGAGAAAGCAACCGTGAGTACTCATCCAAAGTACTCGCAAGCAAGGAACTAACTACATATGCATGGGTATATGTGTAAGGAGGCCATATCAGTGGACTGAACTGCAGAATGCCAGAATAAGAGGGGGATAAGCTAGTCCTATCGAAAGACTACGCTTCTGGCAGCCTCCGTCTTGCAGCATGTAGAAGAGAGTAGATTGAAGTCCTCCAAGTAGCATCTCCAAGTAGCATCTCAAGTAGCATCTCGAGTGCATAATCCTACCCGGCGATCCTCTCCTCGTCGCCCTGTAGAAAAGCGATCACCGGTTGTCTGGCACTTGGAAGGGTGTGTTTTATTAAGTATCCGGTTCTAGTTGTCATAAGGTCAAGGTACAACTCCAAGTCGTCCTGTTACCGAAGATCACGGCTATTCGAATAGATTAACTTCCCTGCAGGGGTGCACCACATAACCCAACACGCTCGATCCCATTTGGCCGGACACACTTTCTGGGTCATGCCCGGCCTCGGAAGATCAACACGTCGCAGCCCTACCTAGGCACAACAGAGAGGTCAGCACGCCGGTCTAAATCCTATGGCGCAGGGGTCTGGGCCCATCGCCCTTTGCACACCTGCACGTTGCGAACGCGGCCGGAAGCAGAACTAACCCCCTTAATACAAGAGCAGGCTTACGGTCCAATCCGGCGCGCGCCACTCAGTCGCTGACGTCACGAAGGCTTCGGCTGATACCACGACGTCGAGTGCCCATAACTGTCCCGCGTAGATGGTTAGTGCGTATAGGCCAGTAGCCAGACTCAGATCAAATACCAAGATCTCGTTAACGTGTTAAGTATCTGCGAACGCCGACCAGGGCCAGGCCCACCTCTCTCCTAGGTGGTCTCAACCTGCCCTGTCGCTCCGTCACAAAGTAACAGTCGGGGGCCGTCGGGAACCCAGGCCCACCTCTACCGGGATGGAGCCACCTGCCCCTTCAGCCCCCATCTCCGAACAGTATCACAGGTAATGTAATAGTGTAAAGTAAATAGTATATGCCCGTGATCACCTCCCGAAGTGATCACGGCCCAGTAGTATAGCATGGCAGACGGACAAGAGTGTAGGGCCATTGATGGAACACTAGCATCCTATACTAAGCAGTAGGATAGCAGGTAAAGGTAACAACAGTAGTAGCAAGGACAGGCTATGCAGCAGTATAGGATTAACTGAAAGCAGTAACATGCTACACTACTCTAATGCAAGCAGTAGAGAAGAATAGGCGATATCTGGTGATCAAAGGGGGGGGGGCTTGCCTGGTTGCTCAGACAAGGAGGGGTCGCCGGTGACGTAGTCGACCACAAGGGCATCAGTATCGTCACGGGGTCTACCGGAGAGAAGAGGGGGGAGAAACAGTAAATACATAGCAAGCAAGTGCTTAACAGGACAACAGGCAAAGCTAGACGTGTTCTAACGCGGTTGAGGTGATACGATGAAGAGGGGGAAACATCCGGGAGAATATCCCCGGTGTTTCGCGTTTCGGACAGATGAATCGAGAGGAAAAGTTGCATGTTTGCTATGCTAGGATATGTGGCGGACGAACGGGCTGCGTATTCGAATTCGTCTCGTCGTTCTGAGCAACTTCCATGTATAAAGTATTTTCATTCGAATTACGGATTAAAAGATATGATTTTCTAAAGATTTAAATCATTTTCTGATTTTAACTATTTATTTAAACCCAACATTATCCAGAACAGTGAATGATGACGCAGGCATGACATCAGAGTGATGTCAGCAGTCAACTGGTCGGTTGACCAGTCAAACAGACAGGTGGGTCCAGTGGGACCCACATGTCATTGTTTGTTAACTAATTAACCAGGTTAATTAGTTTAGTTAACAGATTAGTTATGTTAATTAACAGTAGTTAATTAGTTATTAGGTTAATTAAACACAATTAATTTATTTAATTAATTAATAATTTTATTTATTATTATTTTTATTCTTTTTTATATAAAACGTTCTGGGGGATGGGGCCCCCTTGTCATAGGCCCCGGGGGGCCTTAGCGGGTTAGCGGGCAGGAGGGCGACGGGCGCCGGGGCGAGCGCTCACCCGCACGAAGTGTGGCGAGGCGAGGCCAGTGGCCAAGGCGACCGCGGTGGCCGGTCGGCGTGGGGAGACGAAGTGCGGGGCCGGCGACGAGCGAGCTCGCGGGCGGCAGAGGAGGCGCCGCCGGAGTGGGGCCGCGCGGACGGGCTGGCGTGAGGGGCGAGGCCACGACAGCTGCAGCAGTGGGAGGCGCGGGCGCGCGGGCCGGCGAGGCCACATCGCTGGTGAGGTGAGGCTGCGCACGCGCGGGGAAGCGGCATGCGGAGGCGCGGTGAGGAAGGGGGTGACGGGCTTGTCCGGAGCAGGTCCGGGCTCGGCAGCGTCGAGGCACAGGCGGGCGACGGCGATGCGAATCAGAGGAGAAGGGAGGGGACGAACGGCGAAGCTCACAGGGGGGTTCGTAGGGAACTGGGCAGCGGGGGTCGGGGACGATGTGCGGCGGGGCGACGAGGTCCGGCGGCGGGGTGGACGTAGGCGATCGGGGCGACGGCGACGTCGAGCTCCGAGGCGCAGTCGTGGGCGCGCCGGGTGCGGGACGACGCGGGCGCGCGGTGATGGGGAGTCCGGCGACGGGGTGGTCTTCGGGCGGCGACGGACGGCTTCGGGCGGGCGCCGGCGCGGCGTTGAGGCGACGGGGTCGGGGCGGTTCGAGCCCCGATCCAATCGGGGGGGGGGGGAGAGTGGGAGGAGTGGGGGAGATTGGGGATTAGGGTTTGCGGGGGTGTGGGGATAAGGTGTGGCCGGCTGGGCCAGTTGGGCCGGCCAGTTCGGACGGCGAAGGCCAGCTGGGCCACTTGGCCCAGCGGGGGGGGGGGGGCTTTCTCTTTATTTTTGTTTTTTTGTTAGTTTAGTTTTTCTCTTCTGTATTTTCTTTTCTTTTATTTATTTACTTTTCTGTTTTCTTTTAATTTCTCAGTTGTATTAGTTTTATAAATTATAAAGCAGTCACTAATTTAGAGTTAATAATTATGCTACTGTCCCATTAACTTAGGGGCAACTAAATAAACAGTTTATTATTTTATAAAATGCAAAAGACATTTATTTCATTGTTTTACCTACTGTTTTAATTATTCAAATGCATCTAAACTTTCTATAAGAATGTGGTTTCTTCACCTCAATTAGTTAGGGATTATTTGCCACATGATGAACAATTTAGTTTTAATGCTTGAAAACTTTTACTGTTTGCTTATATTTTAAATTTGAATTTGAATCGTTTTTGAACTAACTCGAGTTTATCAACAGTAACCGAGGGGACGTGGCATCCTTAGCAGAGGGTTACTGTAGCTTAATTACCCGGGCGTCACAATTCTCCTCCACTACAAGAAATCTCGTCCCGAGATTTAAGAGGGGGACTAAGGGGAAAATTCTGGTTATGAAATTCTAACGGGTCTTCTCGATCTTGGTTGCTCTTCTCGAAGAGGTCGATCCATTACGTTGAAGTCTTCATTTCTCTGTTTCAGGTCATCATGATGAAGTCGGCGCCCTTTCTTCAGGAACTCCATCGTACTTACGAAAGAATAAAGGGTAGGCATTCTGGGAGAACGGACATCGGCAAGGTTGACTATCAGGTCGACAACATCGAGGAAGGTGGCGGAAAGTAACTCTCGAATCGAATCTTAAGAAATTATCGAGAGCAAAGTAAGGAGGTAACCTGGGAAGTTTCGAGCGGGCAAGCAATCGTTCGATGTCTGTTATAGGGCGTGAAAGGGTCAAAACAACGGGAATAAGTATTGTGTCTGATATCAGAACTGAAGGTGGCTCGTGAATTACATGCAAGGTCACGTGCGAGGAACAACCTTGGGAACAGGGGGTGTACATGGGAGTCAGGTTTCGATCTTGTGGAACTGTGGGTTATGGGCCCACCATGTGGTCGAAAGTAGGAAGGGGGGGGGTAATGTCTCGCACGATCATGTAAGCAGAAATGTCAGAGGATAGCCTGTCAGTTATGTCGGCAACAACAACGGTACCAAGAGCGAGGGACGAAGAGAACCATTTTCCTGCTCGTTGAACGAGGCGGACCAATAGGCAAAGTTCTCGTCCATCGGCGGTTACCGGAAAGTCATCAACAGTAGAAACAGGGTCTCACTGACAGAGTTGTACACCGAGGTGTTTACATAAGCAGTGAATTATTACTGCTTAGATTATATAGATCACAAGAAAAGGTCAAACAAACCAATGGAAAGGAAAATCTGATCATCAGGTTATGCAGAACAATGGAAAGGGAAAAATGTGTTTAAACACATATTTCAGGGGTATATCCTTCCCAAGGACAAGCAGAGTATCATATCCATGATAGGATAGAAAGTAGAATACCATTTAGGTAAGGGGAGAGAAATTTCATGACATTACCCATACAACGATGTTTGGATAATTGATAAAGAAAATTTAGCATTTTGAAGATCGAAGTACCAACGACATGCTTCGAGATAGCATTGACATGGCCCTCAAGCAAAGGTCGAACTTTGGATACACCAGCATCCATCAGGATCAACTTATAGAATAAGCCTTACAACTTCCTAATGGAAGAATGGCTAATCTTGCTAAAAGGAAGAACTATAACAATAGGTCCTCCGTCCAGGTGTGCTAGGCATGACATGACCTTACCGGGTCATATAAGAACCAATGTTATAGCTATTGAAATTATGTTCCAACCATCATATCTGACCGAGGTTCAGATCGATGGCCGTCAGGATAACTCAGACTTAGGATGCCTGAGAAGAAAGGTGCAACACAAATTGTCGAGATGACATTGTAAGATTCTCAGGAATTGAACTATGCAAGCGAGTTCCGAAACAAGAGTTCATCAATAAACCAAGGAGAGGATAAGGAGGTGGCTGATGGACTCAACAACAATTCATTAAGATTTTCAAAAGATGGATGTCCACACTTATGTGAACAAGAAGATAACATTTGTCAGATCAAATGATATAACTAAGTATGTCTGAGGGAAAACATACACAATTAAACATTGGTTGAAAGGCGCACCCGAATATGGGTTGGGTTGCACGACCAACGTCGGAATGGTGATTCAATAATCAATAGTCAAACAATGAATGGCCGACCATTAACTTCAAAGCAATAGGATTGCTAGAAGGGCAGAATCCAAACAGCACCGTTCACTTGTTGGTACCCCGTTTGTAATCAACTCGAGGACCAAGAAAGAATGATGATGGGGAGAAGTATCACTATACCAAGAATTCTTGAGAGGTGGAGTAATCCTCACAACATCCTTGACATAAAAGATGGTAATACTCCATGGTAGAACATATCATAAGTCGGGTAGCAAGGAACTCAAGGTACAACACAAAACAGGAACAAGTTTTGTGTTGGAGAGAATGCAATAAAGTTGTCGATGATAACCCAAATCATCGAGGGCAAAGGATGCTATTTCTCATCAAGAATTCGATTGATATCCTGGAAACACTCAGAATGTTGATGATGATCACGACACACTTCTCGAGAGGTTTCATGAAGATGTAATCAACCAGCGACGACATCACACCAAGGGAATGGTGAAGCAAAAGGTTACTAGAACCATAGGTACGACACAAACTCGAAATCAAGTTTGTTGTTCAAGGAGAATTGATATGACGAGGAAGATCGATGCATGATTTGCTCATCATTGAAAAGTGTGCTCCGGGAAAAAGAACCAGGTAGCACAGTTAAAATTTAGCACGATAAGGATGTATCCTATCAGGCTAGGAATGACTTCAAGGATTATTAAACTCATAAGCAATGAAAATTACTTAGAGTTATCATATCAGAGTGCGGAATCAATTCACTTATCGATGTTCTCGGTTGACGACAACCCAGAACTCGTGGAGTGACTCTGATAGGGAAAGGTATTACTCCAGCACAAGTTCATAAGATGTAGTGCAATGGCAAGATATCCTCGAGATACCAGGGGATAATACTCGAAGGCATATCAAATGAAAGGTTGAAGTGGGGTGTATTGATATATAGAAGACAAGCGCTTAAACTTGCTCGAGAAATGGGATCAAAGAAGAACATATGGTCGGAACCACGATTACAAGGATCAATTCACAGATACCATATGATATTATATCAAGGGGATAGTTATTATTACAAGAAGCTCCCATGATAGGATATACATCGTGTCCATGGGCATGAACACAAGTTCAAGGTCGACTCCCACTTCTTCAGTGTATAACCTTTCATTCACTTCTCTTTTTCAAAGAAGTTGTAGGGTTGAATTATCTGGCAAAATACCAAACGACTATGACTCGTGAAAACTTTCGAGTTCACACATAATATGGAAGGCATAGGTTCAACCCATCGAGGCATCTTAGGAGCATATACCACACTTTCAGGAATAAATAACACAAGCTCGAGAGTAGAGCATGCTGGAGAAAGCAGATGATACAATTTACCAAAGGCATTATGTATCCGAGGAAAGGCTCACAAGCTTATAGAATATGAAGGAATCTGTCGGATAAAATCCAACAAAGGATCTGGTGGTCCACAAGGGGTCTGATGTGAGCATCGGTACTCAACCCGAGGAAGAAGGAATACAAGGAAATCAGTTTATGGAAACAACTGACTAACTCAAAGTTCAAATGCAAAGGAATTATCAATTCCAAGACAAGGGATCAGAAGCAATGCTCTGATTAGGGATGGATAAGTTGAATAGCCTTAGGGGTACAATCGTCAGCAATTTGATTGGTCGAGATCCAGCTCATGTTTTAAAATAACGTCTGAGCCGGAAAGATAATTTAAAAGGATCAACTGATGATTGCGTGCATTCGCACTCATGTTGAATCAATAGGATCAAAAAGACGATGCCTAAGGATACTAACGAATATTGCCAGACATATGGAAAGCATCCATAATGCAAGCAGGCAAGTATTGCAGAGCAATAAGCTACTAAGGACTTTTGGAGGATCGAATAGTATTTCGAAGACCATTGTGAAACACATGAACAACTGGGGGATGAGCGGATACTCGATAAGCGCGAGAATTATCCGTAGGGGTATTCGGGTGACAAAGAACAGCAAGGCAGTAAGCTCAAAGGATTATCGAAACAATAGAGTAGACTTCGGGGTATCTTGTAATAACAAGATCAATGGGGGATGATCGTATGAATGGCAAGTGTAAGTAGTTACATAAGGATTTATCGGTGGTCGGGAATAGCAAAAGTGATGGGCACAAAGTCTCGAGAGGAATAGCAAAGAGTATCTTCGGAATCTTCTGGTGAAGCAGGCCATCATCTGGAATGAAGGGGCTCTCCGGGAGAAAGTATTTACGAGAACCTAGAGTTAGAGTTAGCAAAACCATTTAACCCGAATAGAAGAGAGATCAGGGTCCCAGAGTAAAGGCGAGGAATAAAAGATCCTAATACCACCCGATGGCGACGTGTGCCCGTAAGACACACAGCCATGTTAGTAAAAGTTTTAGTAATGTCTAGACTCAACTTTGGCCAAGGAGTGTGGAAGGGGGATTCCTACAGGCAGTCGGCTCTGATACCAACTTGTGACGCCCCCGATTTAATCGTACACTAATCATACATGCAAACGTGTACGATCAAGATCAGGGACTCACGGGAAGATATCACAACACAACTCTACAAATAAAATAAGTCATACAAGCATCATATTACAAGCCAGGGGCCTCGAGGGCTCGAATACAAGAACTCGATCATAGACGAGTCAGCGGAAGCAACAATATCTGAGTACAGACATGAGTTAAAAAAGTTTGCCTTAAGAAGGCTAGCACAAACTGGGATATAGATTGAAAGAGGCGCAGGCCTCCTGCCTGGGATCCTCTTAATCTACTCCTGAACGTCATCAGTGGCCTACACGTTGTAGTAGGCACCTCCGGTGCAGTAGGAGTCGTCGTCGACGGTGGCGTCTGGCTCCTGGACTCCAGCATCTGGTTGCGACAACCAGGTAGAAGGGAAAGGGGAGAAAAGAGGGAGAAAAGCAACCGTGAGTACTCATCCAAATTACTCGCAAGCAAGGAGCTACACTACATATGTATGCATTGGTATCAAATGGAATAAGGCTATTATATGTGGACTGAACTGCAGAAAGCCAGAATAAGAGGGGGATAGTTAGTCCTTTCGAAGACTACGCTTCTGGCAGCCTCCATCTTGCAGCATGTAGAAGAGAGTGGACTGAAGTCCTCCAAGTATCATCGCATAGCATAAACCTACCCGGCGATCCTCTCCTCGTCGCCCTGTTAGAGAGCGATCACCGGTTGTATCTGGCACTTAGAAGGGTGTGTTTTATTAAGTATCCGGTTCTAGTTGTCATAAGGTCAAGGTACAACTCCAAGTCGTCCTGTTACTGAAGATCACGGCTATTCGAATAGATTAACTTCCCTGCAGGGGTGCACCACATAACCCAACACGCTCGATCCCATTTGGCCGGACACACTTTTCTGGGTCATGCCCGGCCTCGGAAGATCAACACGTCGCAGCCCTACCTAGGCACAACAGAGAGGTCAGCACGCCGGTCTAAATCCTATGGCGCAGGGGTCTGGGCCCATCGCCCTTTGCACACCTGCACGTTGCGAACGCAGCCGGAAGCAGAACTAACCCCCTTAATACAAGAGCAGGCTTACGGTCCAATCCGGTGCGCGCCACTCAGTCGCTGACGTCACGAAGGCTTCGGCTGATACCACAACGTCGAGTGCCCATAACTGTCCCCGCGTAGATGGTTAGTGCGTATAGGCCAGTAGCCAGACTCAGATCAAATACCAAGATCTCGTTTAACGTGTTAAGTATCTGCGAACGCCGACCAGGGCCAGGCCCACCTCTCTCCTAGGTGGTCTCAACCTGCCCTGTCGCTCCGCCACAAAGTAACAGTCGGGGGCCGTCGGGAACCCAGGCCCACCTCTACCGGGATGGAGCCACCTGCCCCTTCAGCCCCCATCTCCGAACAGTATCACAGGTAATGTAATAGTGTAAAGTAAATAGTATATGCCCGTGATCACCTCCTGAAGTGATCACGGCCCAGTAGTATAGCATGGCAGACGGACAAGAGTGTAGGGCCATTGATGGAACACTAGCATCCTATACTAAGCAGTAGGATAGCAGGTAAAGGTAACAACAGTAGTAGCAAGGACAGGCTATGCAGCAGTATAGGATTAACTGAAAGCAGTAACATGCTACACTACTCTAATGCAAGCAGTAGAGAAGAATAGGCGATATCTGGTGATCAAAGGGGGGGGCTTGCCTGGTTGCTCAGACAAGGAGGGGTCGTCGGTGACGTAGTCGACCACAGGGGCATCAATATCGTCACGGGGTCTACCGGAGAGAAGAGCGGGGAAAAACAGTAAATACATAGCAAGCAAGTGCTTAACAGGACAACAGGCAAAGCTAGACGTGTTGTAACGCGGTATGAGGTGATACCGGTGAAGGGGGGAAACATCCGGGAAAATATCCCCGGTGTTTCGCGTTTTCGGACAGATGAATCGGAGAGGAAAAGTTGCATGTTTGCTATGCTAGGGATGTGTGGCGGACGAACGGGCTGCGTATTCGAATACGTCTCGTCGTTCTGAGCAACTTCCATGTATAAAGTATTTTCATCCGAATTACGGATTAAAAGATATGATTTTCTAAAGATTTAAATCATTTTCTGATTTTAATTATTTATTTAAACCCAACATTATCCAGAACAGTGAATGATGACGCAGGCATGACATCAGAGTGATGTCAGCAGGTCAACTGGTCGGTTGACCAGTCAAACAGACAGGTGGGTCCAGTGGGACCCACATGTCATTGTCTGTTAACTAATTAACCAGGTTAATTAGTTTAGTTAACAGATTAGTTATGTTAATTAACAAAAGTTAATTAGTTTAATTAGTTATTAGGTTAATTAAACACAATTTATTTATTTAATTAATTAATAATTTTATTTATTATTATTTTTATTCTTTTTTTATACAAAACGTTCTGGGGGATGGGGCCCCCTTGTCATAGGCCCCGGGGGGCCTTAACGGGTTAGCGGGCAGGAGGGCGACGGGCACCGGGGCGAGCGCTCACTCGCACGGAGTGTGGCGAGGCGAGGCCAGTGGCCAAGGCGACCGCGGTGGCCGGCCAGCGTCGGGAGATGAAGTGCGGGGCCGGCGACGAACGAGCTCGCGGGCGGCAGAGGAGGCACCACCGGAGTGGGGCCGCGCGGACGGGCTGGCGTGAGGGGCGAGGCCACGGCAGCTGCAGCAGTGGGAGGCGCGAGCGCGCGGGCCGGCGAGGCCGCATCGCTGGTGAGGTGAGGCCGCGCACGTGCGGGCAAGCGGCGTGCGGAGGCGCGGTGAGGGAGGGGGGGTGACGGGCTTGTCCGGAGCAGGTCCGGGCTTGGCAGCGTCGAGGCACAGGCGGGCGACGCCGATGCGAATCAGAGGAGAAGGGAGGGGACGAACGGTGAAGCTCACAGGGGGGTTCATAGGGAACTGGGCAGCGGGGGTCGGGGACGATGTGCGGCGGGGCGACGAGGTCCGGCGATGGGGTGGACGTAGGCGATCGGGGCAACGGCGACGTCGAGCTTCGAGGCGCAGTCGTGGGCGCGCCGGGTGCGGGATGACGCGGGCGCGCGGTGATGGGGAGTCTGGCGACGGGGTGGTCTTCGGGCGGCGACGGACGGCTTTAGGCGGGCGCTGACGCGGCGTTGAGGCAACGGGGTCGGGGCGGTTCGAGCCCCCGATCCAATCGGGGGGAGGGGGAGTGGGAGGAGTGGGGGAGATTGGGGATTAGGGTTTGTGGGGGTGTGGGGATAAGGTGTGGCCGGCTGGGCCAGTTGGGCCGGCCCGTTCGGACGGCGAAGGCCAGCTGGGCCACTTGGCCCAGCGGGGGGGGGGGGGGGGGCTTTCTCTTTGTTTTTTGTTTTTTGTTAGTTTAGTTTTTCTCTTTTGTATTTTCTTTTCTTTTATTTATTTACTTTTCTGTTTTCTTTTAATTTCTCAGTTGTATTAGTTTTATAAATTATAAAAGCAGTCACTAATTTAGAGTTAATAATTATGCTACTGTCCCATTAACTTAGGGGCAACTAAATAAACAGTTTATTATTTTATAAAATGCAAAAGACATTTATTTCATTGTTTTACCTACTGTTTTAATTATTCAAATGCATCCAAACTTTCTATAAGAATGTGGTTTCTTCACCTCAATTAGTTAGGGATTATTTGCCACATGATGAACAATTTTGTTTTAATGCTTGAAAACTTTTACTGTTTGCTTATATTTTAAATTTGAATTTGAATCGTTTTTGAACTAACTCGAGTTTATCAACAGTAACCGAGGGGACGTGGCATCCTTAGCAGAGGGTTACTGTAGCTTAATTACCCGGGCGTCACACCCATCCCAGCTATAATCCCCTACTTTCGTAGTACCACCCAGTAAGGTTTCCTACAACTTACTCCACTATGTCAGAGCCCATAATGGCTTGTGATTGCACACGTAAGCTTCTAGTCTTGAAAGAGCCATATTCTCTTTGAGCCTAGGTAGCATTTCATAGGGTGATCACAGGTAGACACCAGGATTCCCTGGGCAAATCCTAATAGACATTAGGTGCCCCGGCAAATCCTGAGAGAAATCAGGTGCCCGCAACCAATCCACGCATAGGTGTGTTGAAATTATTGCCACCTTAAGGTTAACCCAATTTATTACTCTCACAACTTTCATAAAATTCAATCATGCCAACCCCGTCTACTGAAGCATAGCAACATAACTAATTCATCGGTTCTCGGGGCTTGGTAACAAAGGTATTGGATTCCTACGTTATGATACTACTCAAGGGCATAATTTCCACATACCTACTTGATGCAAGTTTAAGGGTGGACCTAATGCAATAAAACATAGGCAGTAAAAGTATGATCAAAGTGACTTGCCTGGTACTTGTTAGTGAAGTTCATCGCACTCACAATTCCTGACAATTCTACTCGTCACAGACCAAGAAATCTATTGTAACCAAACAATTGCATACATATAAACAATCACTCCAAAACCGAAAAGAAAGCATAAAGAAACATAAAGAAAACTAAAGGAAACTATGAAGAACTTAGGGGAAAACTCAAGAACATCAAACAAAAGCAAATAAGGCTCTCTAATCTAGAAATAAAACTTTAACAAAAAGTATTTGCAAAAAAATCAAATTAAAAGCTTTTATAAACAAAAATTATGGCCTAATCAAGTTGAAACATGGATCTGTTTTAAAAAATACTTTTATTGATCTAATGGATAGGTATATAACATATATAAATAGTAGGAAAAACAATTACTCAAAAATAAATTTTTTCCTACAAAAGTTAGGCCAAATTTAGTGTTTAGATCAAATCTGGTCAAATTCAAATTCAAAATTCTCATACATAAACACTTTCTGCACTGGAAGGATGACAAAATTTTCGAGATGTGGGCTTTGGAATCACTCAATTTGGATTTAGTATGAAAAAGTTATGGCTATATTAAAAACAGAACTTATGTGAAAGGGAAAACTTTGTTTTTGGCACTCTAGCTTTTGCCAATTTTTCTTATGCAACTCTAGAATTTGACATCTCACTTTTGCCACTCTTTGCTTTTGACAGTACATCACAAATGCCATTCCGTGGCAAAAATGATAATTTTTTATTTCACTTTTGCCACTCTTAGCTTTTGACAATGTATCACAATTGCCACTCTAATTTTTTTGCTTTTGCCACTGAATGACAAAAGTGATATATTGTCAAAAGCTAAGAGCGGCAAAAGTGAAATGTCAAATTCTAGAGTGGTGTAAGAGCGACACCTTCACCATCCTTCATTTTGAACTTGTCAAGTTGACTTTGAAGCACATCCAATTTGGATTCCTTGACGGAGTCGGTACCTTCGTGCATATCAATCAAAGTATTACAAATTTCCTTTGCATTCTCAAGACGACTGATTTTGCTGAATTCTTCGGGGCACAATCTGTTGAAGAGAATTTCACAAGCTTGAGCATTGTATTGCAGCATCTTCAACTCTTCCGCGCTAGCCTCACGGTTCGGTTCTCTCCCATCAAAGAATTCACCTTGCAAGCCAATACACACAATAGCCCAAACGGCGGGGTTATGTCCAAGAATATGCATTTTCATCTTATGCTTCCAACTAGAAAAATTAGTACCATCAAAGTAAGGACCTCTACGGTGGTAATTTCCCTCACTAGACGCCATACACTACAAAAAAATACACTTCCGTGATGATACGTGTTTGTCACAGTAGGTCGCGTTTTTGTCATGCATGTACATCCATGACAAATTTATGATAGAATCAAGATAGTCATACCTGTGCTGTCGTAGAAGTGTTCCATGACATTACCAAAATTATCATCACGGAAGTGCCCACTTCCATGACGATAAATCGCGCGTCACAGAAGTGCTTTCGTCAAGGGTGACCGACACGTGGCATCCACCATAATGGAACGCCGTTAAGCTATCGGGTCAGGTTTCAGATCCGATAACCCGTTAACAGCCCCGACCAATGGGGATTTTCCACGTGTAAAATCATCATTGGCTGGAGGAAACACGTGTCGGCTCATCGTCGGGACAGATGTCATCCACTCATTGGATAGAAGGTGCCTATGATACGTTGACACATGGCACGGCCCATTCCTGTGAAAAGGCCGGCCCGTTTGACTTGGTCAAAAGGTGGGGGGCTGGCCCATGGAAAGCCTGTTAACGGCCTGTTTGCATATAGCCCATTTACGGCCCGCTAACCCAAGACCCGTTACGCCCTATCCGAATTAGACCCAGTAGCGTCATCTGGGCCATCCAATATGATTCCAGCCCGTTTTCACTTCTGGCCCATGTATGGCCCATGACGTCTTTCGGCCCATATGAGGCCCTATGTAACTCTTTGTCTATTAACTGCCCGTGGTGAAACTGGCCCGTAATGAACAATGTATCACTTTACACCCATTAACGGCCCGTTGTGAAACTGGCCGGTAATGAACAGTGTATCACTTTATACCCATTAACGGCCCGTTATTCCGTTGGACTGTCTCCAGCCCATGTTATCTTTCGGCCTTCTCAGAGCCCATTTATTCTTGGGCTCATTTCCAGCATTCGTTTACTTACGGCCCGTTATTGTCATTTTCTGCTTGTGGGCCAAATTCAGCCCATGGTTACAGTCGGCCCGTTTGTGGTCCGTTAATACGTTGGGCCATTTTCACAGCGTCATCAAATACGGCCTATTAACGATGGCCCGTTATGGTCGGCCCATGAACGGACGATTCCAACTCTAGCCCATTTACGGCCAGAATGCGGTCTGTTTGGCCCGTATAAGGCCCATTGATGATACGGCCCGTAGAAGGCCCATTGATGATATGGCCCGTAGAAGGCCCATTGTTTCTACGACCATGGGCCTGTAGAAGGCCCACTGTTTCTACGGCCCGTAGGAGGCCCAGTGTCACTATAGTAAATATTAGCCCATGGTTATTGTGGCCTAGTTTTAAAAAATAGGTTATTGCAGCCACTAGCAAACCGCAGAAAAAGAACTGCACTGACTACAAGCAAACAAATAAACAAGACAACAAGGAAATAAATAAGCAAGCAACTTACACTGGGCTATCATGACTATTACACATATTACATCCACTGGGCATCAAAGTTCGCCACCAGTGCAAATATAGGGAACACAGCAGCATATAAACGTCGCAGCAAAACAAGTCTAGAACTGAAACCATTTCAGAAGAGCTCAAGAAACAATATCCTGGGTACCCATAATGCTGGCAAGATGCTTAGCAAGCTTATTAACTTTCTATTGTTTGGCGCTTAAGTCCTCCAGCGCTTGCTGTTGCACCAGAAAGTATGCATCTGAATTCTGCAGGGACTTCCTCAGTCCTTCGGCTTCCTATCGCATAACATCTGATCGATGTCTTTCAACTTGAAGTTGAGAGTCAAGAGGCCGAACTGATTCAGGCAATGAGTTCGAAGATCCGGTGCCAGCAGTGGTAGCCAGTAACTCGAACACTACATCAAGACAGGACTTTGGGGTTGTCTGAGTGTCTTCAATATAGTTTTTATCAGCTTTCTTGGAGACCAACAGGGATGTCTCACTATCTTGAACCTTATCTGCATTACTTCCTTTACCATTGCATAACAGGGTACTCTTCTCCAATATTTTATCACATTCTAAAAGAGAAACAAACAAACACATCTCAGGTTTACAATGTAGTATATGAAACTCATTTTGGTAAACCAGTTCAGTAGTAAGGTGGACAGGATAACAGCATGAAACAAACATATATCTATGTAGCATGGTCAATGTATGGTCTATATCATTCTAGTTTATGTTGCCAAATCAAGATAGATACAGTTCAAATCATATCTATTTAAGACAAAGCAGCATAGACAGAATATAAGTTTGGGAAACTACACAGCAATAACAACACTTGTAATGTGCATGGCATGAGAACATAACTGTTTATTCAATTGAAACTGAAATCAACATAGAGCAAGTTACAACAGCAAACAGCCAAACACGTTGAAGAAACAGGTTTAAAACATACCTGTTGCGCCATTGGAGTTTCAGTTGCATCCTTCAAATTTGAAATTAGTTGGTATCAGTAAATACAATAATGCAAGAGCAAAGTAGTATGAACCATAGCTACGGAACCTGACTTGAGAACAATTCTTCTTCTGCTTTAAGCGTTGACTTCGGGTTCGGAGTGGTGGTCCTCGTGATTTGGGCACTGTAGTTACCTTACTAACTGCTCGTGTTTGGGTGCTCTGTGGTGGAGACAGTGCTGTGTCAATAGGAACTGGGTGTCTATCTGCTGGGGTTGGGGTTAGAAGGGGTGTAGCTGGTTCTCTGTCCAACTTGGTAGGGGTACAATCTGCATGAGTGTGGGTTATGTGTGGTGGGGCTGGTTCTTGGGCAAGTACAACTGTCGTTCTATCTGCATCGACAGGTAGCATGATCTTTTCTGAAGACCGTGTTTTTACTCCCACAGATACTGCAATCACTCTCTCCAATTGAAATGGCTGATAAACAAGAAAAGTAATTGAATGTACAGACATTGTAAGATAGACAGGTGCAATGGATAGTAGGGAAAAAGCAGGGCATGAAATAATTCACATTTATGTTGTCTAAGCAAACAGAATAGGAGGACATAATTTCACATATATGATGGCTAATTAAACAGGATAGCATGACACAATTTCACATGTATGATGGCTAACTAAATAGGATAGAATGACATACTTCAAAATATGATGACTATGTAAACAGGATGACATGATATAACTATATGATGTGTCTATTAAAGTGGTTGGCATGCCATAAATCACAAACATGCCGTCGATGGAAACATGATGGCATGATATAATTCATGGATAGAATGACACAATTTAAATATTATGACTATGTAAATAGGATGCGATGATATAACTATATTATGTCTTTAGAAAATGGGTTGGCATGCCACAATTCAGATACATGCTGTCTATGTAAACATCATGGCATGACATAATTCAAATATATGATTTATATACTAAGGAAGTGAGCAGAGGGCAATCGCATATATGATGTGTCAACTAAGGATATGGCATTCAATATTGTGTATATGATGTAAAAACTAAGCATTACAATACAACATATGCATTATATGAGTAATATAACCCTGCCAAGTTTGAGCATACACCTCAGGGGGATAATAGGACTAGTCATCTGCCTCTGAATCCTCCTCTGAAGAGCTATCTGTAACCAGCAAGATATCTGCTTCAGCAGGTAGCATTGTCTGCTCTGAAGACCTTGTTTTCACTCCAGATTTCTCTATCACCAATTCAAATGGCTGATGCACAGGAAGAGCAGTTGAATATACAAACATTGTCGACAAAAGTAATGAGAAATACAAAAAAAAGGACGACATGATATAATTCACATATATGACGCTTGCCTAAACAGCATGGCATTGCATAATTCACATACATAATGCCTTGCAACAAGATAACATTGCATAATTCACATATATAATGTCTTGCAACAAGATGGCATTGCATAATTCACATATATGGTAATTAGACACTAAGCAGGTGGCATTCACACAAAGCATGTCTAAACTAAGCAAATGACATAGCAATGCAAGATACCATACGCACGATATGAGCAACATGGCATGCACCTCGGGGGGGGGGGGGAATATGACTGGTCATCTATCTCTGAATCCTCCTCTGAGGAGCTATCGGTAACCAGCAAGACATGCGCTTCGCCAGATAGCATTGTCTGCTTTGAAGACCTTGTTTCCACTCCAGATTTTTCCATGACCGTGCCAAATGGCTGATGCACAGAAAGAGTAATTGAATGTACTAAAATTGTTGACAAATTTAACACGTAATAAAAAATGATGGCATGATATAATTCACTTAGAAGATGACTGGCTAACCAGGGTCGCATTGCAAAATTCACATATATGATGCCTGGCTAGACAAGATGGCATTGCATGATTCACATATACGATAAAGAAACTAAACAGATGGCATTGACACAAAGCATGTCTAAACTAAGCAGATGACATCTTTAATGTATACAGTAAGCAATGCAAGGCACCATATGCATGATATTACCAACATCAGCATGCCAAGTTAGAGCGAAGACCTCATGGGGTAAATAGGAGTGGTCTTCTCCTTCTGAATCCCCTTCATAACAGTTATCTTCCTCTTGATTACGATCCGAAATGGGTGGAGGGGGGCTGCCTTTGCGCCCACCATGGAACGACGTCTGCATGAAATTTTATTGCCACGCAAGGCTCGTCTCTTTTGCTCTACATGATCAGTTCCATTGTGTACAATAACTAGCATGCATAGGAATAAAACATAGTGAGATTATGTAAGGAGTGCATGCACAAATCCAGAGTGATGGTAGCAAACTGTGGATAGACCCAAAACCAATGATAGCAGGCAGATAATAGCTTTAGTTAAAAAATACAGATAATGGCTCCTTTAATGTTTGTTTGCACCCAACATGAAACTCATAGTAGACACTGGAGATTAACCAGATAGTAGACAGATAGTACTGATTGCTGCCCCAATATGTACCCCACAACCATTTAAAAACTCAAGTTTCAACATTAGTTTGGACCTGACTCAGAGTCTAATAGGTGAACACGACGATAATGTAGCATGTCATCATATTAAGCGACGCATAACATAAGCAGACACGGAAGAGTGCGACCTCTCTTGCGGACCCATGTAGTCCTCAAGGTCATCTGCTCAGTTGATGATGGTAATGTAGTTGTCGTGGCTGCCGGCGGCGGGGAAGAAGATTTGAGGCGGCGAAAGACTGTCTGGAGAGTGGATCCCTGCTGTGGTGAACCCTTCCGTCGTTGGAGCAGCTGAGCTGGGGTGGAACACAACACCGCAGGAGCAGGACAAACCACACAAGGTTTTCTTTGACACATATCTGTAATAGAAGTAATTGAGTAAGGACTTGTTTGAATTTTAGGATTCTAACAATGCAGGGATAGGAAATAGACAGGAATAGGATAGGAATGCACGCGCAAAATAGAGAATTTAAAAACACAGAATTTCTGCCAATCTGGGTGTTTGATTCACAACAATTGGAAGATCACAGGATGCAAAAAAGCATGGCGAGATTAAGTCAAACCACAAGAAAATGTACGGTTATAATGCTATTATGCTACTATCTCTTAGTCTTGTGCTTGATGAATAGGAATATGAAAAGGAGGAGAAGTGGAAATTAGAATTCCTGCGGTTTTTCTTTCAAGGAGACACTAAAGGAACAAATCCTGCAGTTTTCCTTTGCTCCATTCCTTTGCACCAAATTCATGAAAAGTAGTACCATAGGAAACTTTCCAATTCCGATGTTTTTCATTCACTTTTCCTTTCAAGCACTGGTGATTCTAGTAGGAAGGCTTGAGCAAGGAAAATCCTACACTAAAAAATGTTTTTGTGCTACTTCTATTACTTTGGACCCAGGCCATTGCCATACTAGCTCAACTCCCAGGCCCATCGACAAATGCACAGCTCAAACGCGCAGAGATAAATAATGATGGCGTTCAAGAGAGTCCATCACGGATAGCTAAGTTGCCTGGTACCTCATTGCTTGTCATATAGTAGGATAAAATAATCGTATTTCCTGTTACTACGAGTGCTTAGTGGACAATATATATAACATGTAGAGTAAAAAAGAGATGCAACAAGTGTACAACCTCTTTGGCGAAGCCATGTTGATCTCAGCGTGATTGGGTTGGCCGGTGAGGATGCTCTGGCTGACTTGGCTGTCGGAGGAGGGGAAGAAGATCTTAGGCGTCTGGAGATGGAGCCCGAGGTACTGCTCCGCTGTGATGGAGGGTTTCGTTGTTGGAGCAGCTCCGGTGAGTTGTACGACACCGAGGCTGAAGTAGGACAAGAGACACAACGAACAATATTAACCTCAGTGGAATTCTAATAGCATCTTCAATACATGACGTAAAATACATAACCACAAAGTGCTAGATGTAAAATACATCAGCCGCTCATCTCTGAACTTAACTGTCGAAACTGAATTTAACTGTCGAAACTGAACTTAACTGTCGAAACTGAACTTAACTGTCGAAACTGAATTTTGCTGTCGAAACTGAATTTTGCTATCGAAACTAAACGCACTAGCAAGGTGAGGCTACACATCGGTCGACTGACTTTTTCATCTCTGGTCAGTCGATTTTGCAACCATTGGATATGAAATCAAGGGCATGCGGTTCATCTTCAACCTCCACCCCCCTGAGCCGGCCAAACAGCAGCCCCCCGCCGCCCGCGGCCGGTGGTGCACCGCCCCGCCCTCCCCGAAAACACTCCCCACCGCCGGTCCACTGTCGCCCCGGCCATCCCTCTAGCCCCCCCCCCCCCGTGCCGAGTTTTTTCTCCAGCGATCCCGATGCCACCGCCCCGCCAACGCCCCGCCACCGCCGGCGACCACCTCCCCCATCCTGAACCCTAAGATAGATAGTGGGGTAACTCCCCGGCGAGCCTCCCTCCCCGCTGCGGCTGGTTCTTCCTTCACCCCGGCGGCATCAGAGTGAAGTGTAGCTAAATCGAAGCAGCATCACAAGCAAGAGCAAGAGCGAGAGCAGCAGCGCGAGCAAGAGCAATAGCAAGAGCAGACTAGGCAGGGGACTGAGAGCAAGAGCAGAGCAGCAGCGCGAGCGAGAGCTAAAGCAGTAGCAGGTCCTACTGATGTGGACGTCGCCGCCGAGGGAGCGACGCCGTGGAGGAAGTGGCCGGCGATGCCGCCGTGGATGGATCCACACCGTGTCGGCTCGGGACCGAGCGCCGGCAGCACCGTGAGATCGAATCAAGAAGAAAATGCGGTCATTAGTGTACAACCTCTTTGGTGGCGCCAATTAGGCCACAACTTCATCCGAGGAAACGGTGACGATGATGCTCTTCCGGTGGTGCAGGTGAAGACGGCGGTGTGGGAATGGAGGTGGCGCGAAAGACGAGGGGAACGTCGGGGCAGCTCCTTGGAGGTGGAGGACGGGGTGGCTGAACCGGCGAGACGATGAGATTGACGACAGATCCTCATCCGGTACGGTGGATGAGGGACGTCGAGGTGTTGCTGTGGACGACGTCGTCAAGGAAGAGGCTCCGGCTGGATGGCGGACGGAGCAGGGTGTGGGGTTTCGTCCCGGGTTTTCACGGCCTCAGTGTACGAATGGGTGGGTGGATGGGATGGCAGTGGGGAACCATGGCTTAGAGACGTGCTTGTCCGAAATGTGGGGTAAGTTACGAAAGTACCCCCACCAATTTGAGGCAGTTCTTTTGGTTCAGGGGTACCACAGGCATTTCACGTGTCGGGATTTCACAGGAGGTGGGAGTTTTTGCGCGCGTTGTAATTTCGGAGTAGCAAGGCGCGGGTTGTGATGGAGGGAGTTGTCGGAGCATAACAAGACAAAGATATATCTTAAATATTTCGGGCTAACAAGGCGCGGGTTGAAGAGGCGGGAGTTTCGCAGCACGATAGACAGAGACGCTAGCTTGAATTTTCGGCATAACAAGGTGCGGCTTGAAATTTCGGAAGAACAAGCTTAACGTGTACCCCAAAAAAAGACAATTTGCACCTCAACACGCACAACACACACACAAACACCATTTGGACTAGAGTAAGGTACACGTGCATTGCACGCATGAGATTTGGCAACCAAATTATGAATAAATACCACATTATAGCATGCAAGCTTTGAGTCATATATGCATGATGTAGATGTTCGTTTAATTCTTATAGTTCATTTCATTCAAAATCATCTAGTTTTTATAAGAAAGCTAATCTATTTTAAGATTCATGGAATTGTGCGTCGTAAGACATAAAGTAAAAACAAATAATGGCAAATCATGTAGAAAAACATTTGGGCAATTCTGATACGGAAGATTCTAGAACAAATAAGAAGTGCTTGTGTTTTGATGTTTCTGCATTATGCTTAAGTTCAACCATGGAGTCTTCTAGATTATACATGTGACGAAATCTGGTGGAATCTAGATGATATCCAACGGCCAGTAGTGCTCAAATTTGCTACTTGAAATTTATGTTCCGCTAAACTCATCGGGAGCCGTTTCGGGCCTCGAAACCAAAACCATTAATTAATCTTTACCTTGTTCCCATCACATTCGGAAGTCTGCTCACACCTACTAGTAGAACGTACCAAACCTGAACGTGTTCCCACTATGCAGGTATTAGTACTAGTGCTAGTACTTAGGTTATAAAAAGGGGAACTACCTAACCGAAAATCACTCTACCTTTACTCCTCATAAGTGCTTCTTCTTCGTCCGTCGTTGCCATGGCCGGTGAGCAGAGCTCTAGGTCGAGAACTACTCGTAACAAGGGAGCGGCAACCAAGCCTACAGAAAAAAAAGAGGGCTCGCCGCCACGCAGAGACCTCAAAAGATCTCTCACGGGCAGGCGATGGCTCCCAGGAGCGCCCTAGCCGCGGAGGCGAACATGCCGAGCCAGAGGAGCTGGAGTCGTTATCCCTTGACGGCATGCCCGATTAGCTCAATAAGCAGAAGGAGTTCATCCAAGGCTTGATGGAGTTGCTGAAGGAGAGCCTCGACGACATGCCCGCTGAGCTTAATCAGCAGGGGGAGTTGACCGCCGGCTTGGTGATGCTGCTGAAGAAGAGCATTGCCTCGGAGAAGAAGGCGACCGACGAAATCCTGCGACTTCGGGAGGATAATGCGAAGCTCTGCCACGAGATCGACCTGTTGAAGGAGAAGAACGCCGGCTGGAAGAAGCTGCATGATAATAGTAGTTCCTCGATGAAGATGCTGCAGGCCCTCGCCATGGAACAGAAGGAAGAGTTGGTGAAGCTCCGCATCGAGCACCGGCTGCTGTCAAGGTACGTAATATTGCCGTGGAACAGATGATGAAGGCTCGCGTCGAGAAATGCCGCGCCATGGACACAATGATGAAGATGGCGGAGGAGACGCGCAAGGAGATGGAGGTCGTGGAGGCGATGAAGAAGCAGTTACGACTCCGCGGCGAATTAGATCATCTGGGGTGATAATCTTCCTTCTTATTTTGCTCCTGTGTTTTATCTTTTTTTTCGGGTGTTTCACCGCACGTGGCACGTTCTCTGCGAGGCTTGAATAGAACAATGTTTTTTTGAGGGAATGAATAGAACAATACTAACAATGAGATGACTAGCAAATTAGATCATTTTTATCGCCATATGGCACTGGGCTGCCGTGTTTCGTGCTCCTCCGTCGCAGTACTACTCCAGTGGAAAACTTGAGTATACCGCACGGTTCTTTGCTCCTCCTCGATCAGGTCGTCGGCGCATTTATACGAGCAGTCAAATCACAAGGCCCCGCCTTCCAGCAGTAATGAGCCGTCAAATCACAAAGGCCCTCGCCTCTCGTGAAACCGACCAAGCTAGACTGCCCCGCCCTCTAGCCTTTTAAAAAATGTATACTTTTGTACAGCAGTAGTATCGATGGATTGCGCCATGGAGCAAAACTTGAAATTAAAAAAAGGTGGTACATATAGAGAGCGCTCGTCGCCAAATTATGCATATAGTACTATTAAAAAGGCTAGTCACAATAATGGTGTCCAGCACAACCCACCCCTCAAATAAAACTAAGAGGGTGCTTGGATACGTTTTAGTCCCATGACTAAAAGTAGTGGGACTAAAACATGCTAGCCTCACCCATGCTTGGATCCAAATACTAAAAAGGCTAAAATCAAGTTAATGAGCATTTATTATCCTCCAAACCCTCCAATCCAGAACTCGCCTGTGTTAAAGGAGAGGAGTTAAATGAGTAGAGAGAGGACTAATCCACATTTTAGTAGGGGTACCCCTGACTAAAAAATTTTAGTCTCAAGACTAGTTTTAGCCCCTCTTTAGTCAGGGGTGCTTGGAACTTTAGCCTCTTAAAGAGACTATTTTTAGTCAGACTAAAATAAGTCCCTTGGATCCAAGCACCCTCTAAGCATCCTGGAATTCTTTGACAAAACTAAGCACCCTGAAATTCTTTGACAACTAAACTGCTGGCTATATGATGTTGGCCATATATATTGTACGTATATAATGTGAAGAAACGAGTGGTAGTACTATACCAACTAAAAGATGAAATGTAAGAAATACTAGTATGTACGTACTGAAGAGTTAAAGTAACGAGAAGAAACATAACATAGTTCTGCTGGGGGCTCAGCACAACACACCCCTCAAATTAAATTAAGCACACCTGAAATTAAACTTTGCAACTATTCCGGTAGACACTGCATTAGAACCACCATGAGCAACGACACTGCCACCTTACTCGGAGTCCTCGTCCACGTCCTCGACTTCGTCCTTGTCCCTCTTCCTCTTGGCCGATACTTCTTTGCTTGAACCGCACACTTGGCTGTTGCTCTTCATCCAACCCTTGTAGATATTGAAGCAAAGGTAGCCATCCATTGCAGCGTAGTGGATGTGGTCTATATCTAGTACATTCCGCTGCCATGCATGACGATGAAACGTGTAATGAGGTTTCTCCAGTTTACCGTACGAAGGATGAACCATGGCTCCTGCCAGGGTCAGCATTGAAGGCTGACGAGAGGACACCAGCCGATTCTTCTGGAGGTCGAAGGTGTTGCCTACAACGAGGCCTATCCGACGCAGGACTTCTTTGTCGTTACCAAAGTCTACAGTAACGAATTTCACTGTTTTGTCCTTGAGGAAGTTCTTAAAATCCTGGCACTCAACGTCGGCATGGCATATGTGGTAGACCAAGCAAACGTTATGTACGCAAACCTGGATCACGGCGGGCTTCTTCCTCTCTTCGTCCTTTAGATCCTTCTCTCGTCCCAGGACTGTGGTGTACTCAACATCTAGCCCAGCGACCCACTCATCATCTGAGTTTTCGAACATGCGTCTGAAGCGAGAAAGGCATCCTTTCACCGTCGCGGAAGAACGGGTGTAGATGACGTCGAACTCATCGCCGGTGATGGTTCTAACCTTGTACTCACCGCCGATCGTGGAGATTTGGGACGCCATGGATTTGGGAGGAGGGTTAGGATTAGTGGAACTGCCGTAATGTGAATGGACGGGACGACTAGGAGCGAACCGCCGTAGTATTGAAGGACGTGCGGGGACGAGTAGGAGCGAACTGCCAGCGTGCGAACGGCAGGGTAGTGGCTTTCCATTCTCCCATGATACGGGCTTCCGAGAGCCCTTGGATCTGAGATCGAACGGTTGCATGGCGTGATTCTAGACCTATGGGTGAATATCCTATCCTGGAGGGTTATTCTGCAAATTTTCAGCAACTTAGCATGCGACCGTTTGATCTCAGATCCAAGGGCTGCCAGCAGCCCGTATCATGGTCGCGCCTACCACGACCGTCGCGTCGCTCGCGCGGTCGCGCCCTTGGAGATTTAACACGGTGCGTTAGGCTATCTGATGTTGGCATGTCATACATAGTCATCACTTAGTCACTCATACTACAACAAGGTTGGCTATAAGTGTATTTTTTTACTCCTCTCTATCTCTTTCTTCGTACTCAAGGAAGAAACGGTGCTAAGCGCGTGTATTTATTGCATTTGCCAAGGAGTGACCTCTTCCAATGAAATGGTGTTGCTAAGTTTGCTTCATTTAATTAGCTATAGACTCAAAATTGTCTTTTCACCTAGGTACACGCGCTTAGCACCGTTTCTTCCTTGGGTCACCAAACTAGTCTCTCTCTTCTTGATTAACTTGCCACATCAGACTTTATGCCTATGTGGCAAGCTTAAGCACCTGTAGGAGCAAGTAAAAGTAAGTACAATAGTGCGCTTTACATGGCATTTTTGCATATGTGGAGGAAAGAGAGGCAAGGAAAAAGTGGAGAAGTGGGCTCTCATGCAAGAGCCAGCCTCTACTACATGGTGGAGCATTGGGAGAGGCACCTGTATGGAGGTGGTCAGGAATCTGGGAGACTCACGCCGGTCGTAGCGCCGCAGTTAAAATGATAATGGCAAGTCAAATCACGGGGCCCCACCTGTCCAGCAGTAACTCGCTGTCAAATCACACAGCCCTACGTTTGCAGCAGCCTACTCCCTCGTCTTCTCGCGTCTCTGTCGAACCGACTAGGCGGAACTGCCCCGCCGCCTACCGCGCAGGAAAAGCCCCGCCCTCGACTTTTAAATAGTATACAGTATACTAATTTTGTATCCATGGATTGCGCCCGCGCCATGGAGCAAAGCGTCTAGAAAATGGAGGAGAGACGGTGGTCTTGCAATAGAGAAGAGGGAGAGGCGAGACGGTGGTTTTGGAATGGAGATGATGGAGAGGAGAGGAGGTGGTTTTGCAATGGAGAAGAGGGAGAGGAGCGTGCGGCAGCGATTTAGGATTGGACGAGAGGGCCGGCGCGCTCTGACTGGATCAAAATCAAAATCAATTTACCCTTCAATTAAGAAAGCGACCCCACATTAACTAGTCTCCCTTTTATTCTGGGTCATAATTGACCATGATTTTCGCACATAAAATATATGTTATACGTTGTATACAAGGCCACTATCAAAATTACAATTTGCAACTATACAAGGCCACTAACATTAATCGAGGCAAAATTGATGGCGTTTGCCTCGTACTAGCACCCGAGGACATTAATATCCCTTGTGTGCATGCGGGAGTGAGAAGGTTAGCTTGCATTCCCAACATTAATCAACCAATGAGGAGTAAGAGGGTTGGCTTGTTGTGCTTGGGAGAGAAAAACCACATTAATTAACACGACAATCAAGGTGACAAGCTAGCTTGCAACATTGACTTAAACATAGCATTGATTTTTACCTTGGTACCTGTAATATGAGTTTGTGGCCTTGTATACAAAAATGGAGGGAGTATAATTTGAAAGTACATTCAGATACGAACCAAACGATACAATTTTTGGTGACATGCATTCACATTTTGCTTGTCAAATACAGTACGTGGTCAAACTTTGACCCAAAATACGCGAAACAACAAAAAAATACTTCCAAGACCAGCGCCGCTCTTCCGCTCTTCTCCTCTTAAACCACCGCCGCTCCTCTCCTGTTCCAATCTAAATGCAGCGCCGCTCCTCTCCTCTTCCATTTCAAAACCACCGCCCCTCCTCTCCTGTTCCAGTCCAAAACCAGCGTCGCTCCTCTCCCGTTCTAATCCAAAACCAGCGCTGCTCCTCTCCTCTTCCATTCAAAAACCACCGCCGGCGAGTGAAGGTGCTGTGGAGAAGTAGATCGATGGAGGAGTACAACCGATACGTGAGGATCGCAGACGGCGACCCTGTGAAGCTAGCTAGGATGTTGGAGATACAGTCTTGGTTTGACAACAAGGACCAACTAGCGGCGACGGCGACATCCATGGCCAAATATCTGCAACAGAGCGAAAAGGCGGCGATACTCCCGGAGGGAGTCGCGCCGGAGTACATAGAGCTGCTCCTCTGGGCCATGGAGCAAACAGATTCACCGAATCCGATCGTGAGGGAGCGGTGGTGGGAGTATCGATCCCAGATGGAGCATCCACCAGAGATTGAAGGATCGAGCATCTACAGGGTGCCGTTTGTGAGGGTGTCCTGCCAGAGCGAGCCGGTGGAGTCTTCGTCGACCGAACCCAACTGCAAGAGGAGAAAAGCAGTTGGCCCGACGACGCTTCCCCGCCATCGTCTCCCTCGCCGTTCACATCGTCTCACGGGGCGGCTGTCTGCCGCCGAGGAATAGGAGGGGGCTGCCCCCCCCAGCCCAATAGTCGGGCAGGTTGTGAATTGTCAGGAGGAGCTTAGGGTTGTCAGTATTTGCAGGTTGTGAATTGTGTTTTGTGTTGTGTATTTTGAGAGTACTTTCAGATATGAATGTCTTTTGAATTTCAGATTTGCAGTATTGAGCATATAAAGTATTTTATGAATTCTAGAGATCTATTTTTAGCACTTAAAAAATGTAGTTTCATAGGAGTATAAAAGTGCAGACAATGTGATTCTCAGAGAAGAAACTGCAAGTTTCAGTTTCAGATAAGAAACTGCAAGTTCAGTTTCAGATAAGAAACTGCAACTTTCAGAGGCAGAGCATTTATATTAACACGGCCTTTTCAAACAGGGTTAACATCATGTTGGAAGTTTTATTCATGGTCGAAAATGGAACTACCAGCCAGTTAACATCATGCTGATCAACATTCATGCATAGCACATCTTCATATGATGCACAGTCAAAATGCCCACACAATGTCGAGTGTGCGAAACACAGAGAAAACGAGGGACGAAGTTTTGGCAAGTGTTGGACGTGGTTTTGGGCTGCCCCGTCTAGGCTTTCATTTTTAACATGCGCAGCCCACGACCTCGGATGGGAGGTCCATAGGCCTGTTTGTATTTTCTTAGGGCCGTCATGTATCGACCGGCCTATGGACCTCCCATCCGAGGTTTTATTTTGGCAGCCCAATTTATGTATCTTTTTGAAGAAAACGCAGAGGTCTGTTCTATTTTTCTATATAAGAATAGGAACGCCAGGTCCAACTTATGTTTCCCTTCTAACTATATTATATATATTTAAATTATTTTATATGTTGACTGTTTAGTTCACATACTCCCTCCTTTTCGGTTTATAGGGCTTATCTCAAAATTTTAGTTTTTCCATTTTATAAGGCTCAATTTGGTTGTTTTCCATCACATGTTCAGATTCCAAGGTGCATTAAATCATTGCATGCAAGTATTAAGAGAAAATTGACCAATGCATGTACTTTATGCATGCATGCATTGCAATTTATGCATTGATAAACATAATTTTTTGAGGAAAACAAGTGCATTAATTAGGTGCTTTTGCAAACTACAAAAAGTATTCCACCATTCATCATCTACCTTGGTTGGTGAGATTTTTGAATTGAGCCCTATAAACCGAAAAGGAGGGAGTAATTGGCAAATAGATCTCGCCGCCACCCCCCGCCTCCTGACTCCGGGCGCGCCTGCCCCCCTCAGCAAGTTCGCTCGCGCGCCCCATGGAGTCACCGGCCATATCCACGGGGGAATGGCTGGAAGACAGGCAGATGTACAAGATGCATCTCCCACATGTCTACAAAGCCTTCCCGCGGATGCTCCAGCCGCTCGACTCCGTCGCGCCGGCGGTGCTGCGGGAGACTCGAGGGAGGAGATGGAGGGAGCGGGCGATGCGGATCCGCGACGACGCTCTCTCCTGGACCCAGTGCACGCGCGAATGGAGGGAAGCAGAGGAGGAAGCTGCGAGGGAGGAAGCCGAGGAGGGACCGAATCCGTTCTCTCACTCGCGCAGGTATGCTCGGATGTGCAAGGATCATGTGGATTGGGAGCTGCTGAATCTAGCCCTGCGGATCTACTTCGAAGGAGATTTCTCGGAGAAGCACAGGATGCCCCACCCCAGTGAGCCGCCGATTGCGTTCGTTCGATGGGCGAAAGGAGAAGTGAATTCAGGAGATCCACGTCGTGCTGCGAGATGGGAATGCTTGACTGGACTCCTGCCCACCAGCACGCCACCGGAGCCGGAGCAGGTGGATCCCCTACCTTACCTCTCCCCAAACCTGCAGAAGATTGAAATTAGGCTTGCAATCTGCTTCAATTGAGCTGTCTGGTGGTTATTTCTGCTTCCTGAGAGACAACATCTGGCTGGAGGATGAGAAGGAACCAGGAACTCCGATGAATTTCCCCTATCACAATGGGGGGGAGCGCCGGTTGGGCAGTGGTACGGCCCACCTCCGCCCCAAATGGGGGCACAATCTGGGCAGGCTCCTGTAATTGCCCAAGATCAATCTGCTGGTGGTTCTGACTCTCAGATCAGTGGGAAATCTCAAGGCAAGAATCAGCAAAAGAAGAGATAGGACATCCAGAAAACTGCTCCTGCCCCTGCTTCGGGCCTTATGGCATACTCTGAGGTGATCTGCTACAACTGTGGGGAACCAGGGCATCATTTGGATAAATGTGTCAAGCCCAAGAGTTGTTTTATCTGCAAAATGGTTACCCATAAAGTTGAGAATTGCCCTGTCAGAAGGAAAACCCACAGTTCTGCTAGATATGTTGGAAGTGCTGCTCCAGGATTATGTCCACCATTGACAGAATTTTCTGTGACACAGAATTAGATAGTTTCTTTCCCCTTTCTAGTTGTAGAGCTCTGCCCAGATGTGGTAGTGACCACACTCCTTTGCTCTGGGACTCTGGTCTTAACCAAACTCCAAAGAGCAATAGTTTTAAATTTGAAAAGTGGTGGTTGCTTAGAGAAGATTTTACTGAGCTAGTCAGGAAAATCTGGAATGAGCCTACTGGGAGCAGCTGCCCCCTAGAAAATTGGCAGATCAAAATCAGGAGATTTAGAAGAACTACCAAAGGGTGGAACTCCAATGAGGAAGCTAATCTTAGAAGATACAAAAGGCTTCTCCTCCTTGAGTTTGATTCTCTAGATATTAAGGCAGAAACCACTGACCTCTCTGAGGCTGAGACTAATAGATTAAACTTTGTCCATGGAGAGCTCAAGAAAATTTGGCTTCAAGAAGAAATCAAAGCCAAACAAAGGTCTAGAGATAGGAACATTAAGGAGGGTGATAGAAATACTGCTTACTTCCATGCAGTAGCTAACCAGAGGAGGAGGAAAACCCTCATTCACTCCCTTGATGGCCCTAATGGCCCTGTTACTGAGGTAGATGAGATGCTGAAAGTGGCTAGTGACTTCTACAAAGACCTGTTTAAGAAAGAAAACCCTTCTGGGTTCTCTCTACAAAACAATTTTTTCTCTGCTTCTGAAAAAGTCTCTCCTGCTGAAAATGAGCTGCTAGAAGCCCCTTTTTCAGAGACAGAGGTGAAGGAAGCCATTTTTAGCTCTTATCCTGATGGGGCTCCTGGTCCTGATGGGATTCCCTTCTTGTTTTACCAGCATTTTTGGGACTTGGTGAAAAATGATCTCTTAGATCTTTTCCAAGCCTTTCATAGAGGAGAGTTGGATCCAGCAACTTACTCATGGGGGGTCTGTTGGGGTCAAGTTAAATAACTGTGAAAGTGATTTTTTCCTTGCTGGTAAAGGCCTTAGGCAAGGTGACCCCATCTCCCCGCTTTTGTTTAATTTAGTAGTGGACGTTCTTACTAAAATGCTGAGCAAAGCTGCTGATCATAGTCTGATTGCAGGGCTCTGTCCTGAGGTCTGCCCTGGTGGCATCATCTGCCTTCAATATGCAGATGATACCATCCTTTTCTTAGACAATGACTCCACACATGCTAGCAATCTGAAAACTGTTCTAACCTGGTTTGAACAAGTCTCAGGCATGAGAATCAACTACTCTAAAAGTGAACTCATCCCTATCAACATGGATGATCAGGAGTTAGCTGACTTCCTCTCTATTCTAGTCTGTAATAAAGGTAACTTCCCCATTAAGTACCTAGGTATCCCTCTCCACTATGATAAACTGAGGAGAGAGGATATCCAACCCTTCTGGATAAAATCATTAAAAGGATTGCTGGGTGGAGGGGCAAACTTCTCTCTTACAGAGGTAGATTGATCCTCATACAAGCTTGTTTGGCTAGCATTCCAGTGTATCTCCTCTCCTTCTTCAAGTTCCCTAAATGGGCAGTGAACCTCATCAATTCTCAGATGTCTCATTGCTTGTGGAATGATTTTGAGGGAAATAGGAAGCTACACCTTGCTAATTGGGCCCTAGTCTCTATGAAAAAAGATTTTGGAGGCCTAGGCATACCTAACCTCCAAGAAATTAACATCTGTCTTCTAGGGTCTTGGATTAAAAGATTCTATGAGGAAGACCTGAAACCCTGGAAGCTTCTTATTGCCCATAAATACCTAGGAAATAAACCTAATATTTTTGTCCCTTCCTCCAACCCTAAGACCTCTAGATTCTGGAAAGGATTAAAATCTATTATGCATGCTGTGAAATTTGGCTACAGATGGAACATAGGGGATGGGAGCAGAACCAGGTTCTGGGAAGATACTTGGTTTGGCACATCCCCCCTAGCAGTCCAATTTTGGCCTATTTACTCTGTCCGCAATGAGCTTAACAAAAGTGTCAATGAAGTTTGGGACGGTCAATGCCTAAAACTCTCTTTTAGAAGGAACTTTAGTGATAGTCTCATGGAACAATGGTTCCAGTTGGAGGAAATTGCCAAAAGCATTACCTTTACTGCCGAGCCGGATGCCCTGATTTGGCAGCTGGACAATAAGGGGAAGTATTCCTCCAGCTCCCTCTATCATGTTATCAACTTTAGAGGGGTTCAACCCGTGTTTATCCCTGCTGTCTGGAAATTGAGAGTTCCCCCTAAAATTCATGTATTTCTCTGGCTTCTCTCCAAAAACAAATTGATGACTAGGGATAACCTTAGGAAGAGACACATCATCAAACCCCTTGATTGTGTTTACTGCTTGGAACAAGAGTCTTGTTCTCACCTATTTTTTGAATGTATAGTTGCTAAACATCTCTGGGCCCACATTGAGGAATATTTCTCTAGTCAGATTGGCTCATCCTTCGAATCTGTCGCCAGATTCTGGATTGCTACCAAAAAGTGCTCAGTTTTAAACACTGTTAGCTCAGCTGTCCTTTGGTGCCTCTGGAAATATAGAAATGCTATGATTTTCAGTAACACCTCCTGGATTTCCATTCCGCAGGTCTTGAGGTTGATCAGGAACATGGTGAGGAACTGGGCGATTCTCTCCTCCGGATCGGACAAGGACAAGTTGACGAGCTTCGTGGAAACCCTAACAAGATCCCTCCAGAAACCGTTGGCGATCACTTGTGGCTGAACAAGGCTCGACCTGCTCTGGGGCTGGACCCGTGGGCTCGTCTCAAGATCTCTGATGAAGATGATGGGCACCTGGCGCCGAAAAAGAGGGACATCCACCATGCTACGCCTTCCAGCCCGGTGTCTCCGCTTGCTTACTGGTCGCCGCAGGCTGACACGGCCCCTCGGCTGAAGACCATGAAGGCTTCGCTGGACCCTCCTTGTGTCATTTGAGTGCTCTATCCGCTCTGCCTTTGGCACCGCTCGGGTGATTTGTGTTATTCAGAGAACTTGTTCATCCACCCCCCTAGTTTGTAGCTTTTCTACCTTTGCTTTCGAACTGCTCTTTGAGCTGCTGTATCAGAATATGTTGTGGTTTCGTTCTCAGCAATGGAACCGGGGAGATGCTCCCTGTTTTTCTAAAAAAATATTTTATATGTTATTATATATTATTTTTATTGTCATCATATATTTAACAGATACTTACATATGTAAGAAAACAATATCCCACATCTTATTAACTTATAAAAATAATTTCTTAACAAATAAAATCCTGGATTGTTTTGGCACGAAAATCCTAGTGATTGTGTACAAAAGCTTGGTAAGATTTAAGGACGAATGTAATAATATCACTTATTATTTAAATATATTTATAACAAAATGCTCAGCCCCTTTTTATTTTTTGATAACATTGCTGGCCCAACCCAACATTATAATTAGAATCAGCCCAGCAAAATTGTGTATTTCGAGAAAGTGCAAATGACCTGTAATTTTTTAGGAAATAAAATAAACGGGCCACATGGACGCTACATTATTTGTTCACCCAGCCCAGCTAATGGCTGTAATTCAAAAAAATATCAAATTGACTGTAAATTCTACCGCGCAAAAAAGACTGTAAATTCTGAAAAAATGGGTTGAATACGTGCCATATTTTTGAAGGCTGAAATGTGGGCCAATAGGTCGAAGCCAATGCAAGTCGTTGTCAATTTAGTCAACAAATGATTCTGACATGTTAGCCATTGGATTTACATCCAACGACCGACATCCATCTTCGATCTCTCATCCTCTTCCTTCAGCGCCGCCGGGACCACCTCCTGCCTCCTGCTACTAGCAGCTCTGCTTAGCACGCTTCGCTATGAAGTGCTACTCCACCGTTGGCCAGGCCATCCCTCCACACCTCCTGTTCTTCTCCATCGACTGCCGAAACACACCGCACTAGAACCAGTTAACCCTCGTACACCTCTCTGTCTACGACTCTACTCCCGCATCTTCCCATCTCCAGCTCGTTGTTGTCCGGGGCCTCGCCGTCGTCCACCACCTTCGATGCGCTCGGCGCGGCGTGGTCAACATGGTCAACGAACGACACCATCGGAAGTAGACTGTGCGTGGAGAGGCTGACAGCTGGGTCCACGGCCGCACACAAGGAAATGCCTCCTTATTACGCGCAAAATAATGATTCCTTCACCTAACATCTGGGACCCACCGAAAGGGCCTCTGTATTTCGTGAAAATAAGTGCCCCCCGCTGACATGTCGGACCCACCAGCTATCTTCGCACACAAGGAAGTGCCTCCTTATTACGCACAAAAAAATGAATATTCCCCCTGCCAACTAGAACCCAGCATAGTGGGAGGCTGACTTGTGGGCCTACCAAGTTGAGGGGACGGAGGGCTTTGTCAACTTAGTCAATATGAACAATTCTAGCTCCTATTACCGTACGATGTTCATCCAACAACCGTAGTGCTTCTTCAACCTCTGGTCTTCTTGCTCCAGCCGCCCAAACCAGCGCCGGTCGTGCCGCGTGCTCCTGCCTCCCATGGCCGGCTATGATGCCGCGGAGGCCTCACCGCCCCCTACTACTCCCACCGCTGGCCAGGCCATCCCTCTACTCACCGACACCCCCTGTTATTTTGCGACGACAGCAGCCTCACACCGCAGCCGAACCAGTGAACCCTCGTACTCCTCTTCGCGTGGGCATCCACTGCTGTGTCTTCCCCGACTCCGAGTCGTCCCCTTCCTAGTCCTCGCTGTCGTCCACCGCCCTGGTGCTCTCGGCGCGGCGTGGTCAACGTGGTCAACGACCGACTTCCATCGGAAGAGTACAGTACGTGGAGAGGCTGACAGCTGGGTCCACGGCAGCCGCAAGGAAGTGCCTCCTTATTACGCGGAAAATAATTATTCCTCCACCTGACAGCGGGGACCCACCGGACGGGCCACCAGTATTTTGCAAAAAAATCATTTCCCCCTGACTGCTAGGACCCACCGGACGGGCCACCGTATTTCGCGAAAAAAACGTTCCCCCCGCTGTCAGCTCGGACCCACCGGAAGTGCCTCCTTATTACGCACAAAAAAATGAATACTCCCCCGGCTAGCTGGGACCCACCTTGCTGGGAGGCTGACTTGTGGGCCTACTAAGTTGACGGGGACGAAGGGCTTTGTCAACTTAGTCAATATGAACGATTCTAGCTCCAGTGACCGTACGATGTCCATCCAACGGCCGTAGTGCTTCTTCAACCTCTGGTCTTCTTGCTCCAGCCGCCCAAAGCAGCGCCGGTCGTGCCGCATGCTCCTGCCTCCCGTGGCCGGCTGTGCTGCCGCAGAGGCCTCACCGCCCCCTACTATTCCCACCGCTGCCAGGCCCTGCGGCGACGGCAGCCTCACACCGCAGCCGAACCAGTGAACCCTCGTAGTCCTCTCCGCGCGGGCTTCCACTGCCGCGTCGTCCCCTTCCTAGGCCTCGCCGTCGTCCACCGCCATGGTGCTCTCCGCGCGGCGTGGTCAACATGGTCAAGGAACGACTTCCATCGGAAGAGTACTGTACGTGGAGAGGCTGACAGCTGGGTCCACGGCCACAGCCCAGTTTTTTTGTGATTTGCCAAGTAAGTCGCTTTGTCAGGCCTGTTGGGCTGCAAATCTTTCAAGACGAGGAGAGCTTTCATTCGGCTGGCCGAGAAAATGGCCCATCAGTAATGAGAAATGGGTTGTACATTTTTAAAACACATCAAACCGGCAATTAGTTTCAAATATCTTTTTTTCATTTCAAGATTTTAAATTACATTAATTTTTATGCGTGGAGAATTTGTTGGATTTTATATTGATATACATTTATTTATAAAATCAGTTTGAATGTGAGTCGAAATTTCGGGATTAAAAACAGTTCAGACCGCACCGAAATATGCAAAATTTCGTATAATTTTTGAACCGTTGCCACAATATGGGCTGTAATGCTAACAAAAAGAATATGGGCTCCAAAAAACCCTTAAGAATTAGCAAATGGGCTGTAAATTATTCGAAATAATGGCAGATGGGATGTATGCTGTTTTCCATAGATTTGAGGCTTTCCTAAAAAAAGGTTGACGCACAAGCACTGACTGTTGGATGTCCATCCAACGGCCGTCATGCCTCTTCAATCTCTGCTCTTCCTGCTCCAGCCGCTCAAACAAGCGCCGGCGGGACTGCCTGCTCCCTCCTCCTCGCGGCCGGCTGTGCTGCCGCGCAGACCTCACCGCCCGACCATCGCTAGCCTAGCCATCCCTCTACTCACCCACACCTGCTGTTATTCTCCGGCGATGGTAGACGAACCAGTAAACCCTCGTACAGTCGTACTCCCCTCCGTGTGGGAAACAACTACCGAGTCTTCCCTGCCTCCGTGTTGTCCCCTTCCTAGGCCTCGACGTCGTCCACCGTCCTGGTGCTCTCGGCGCGGCGTGGTCAACGTGGTCAAGGAACGACTTCCATCAGACATGGACTATACGTGGAGAGGCTGATAGCCGGGTCCACGGCCACAGCAAGGAAGTGCCTCCTTATTACGCGGAAAATAATGATTCCTCCACCTGACAGCTGGGACCCACCGGACGGGCCACTGTATTTCTTCACGAAAAAAACATTTCCCCCTGACTACTGGGACCCACCAGCTACATCTTCGCACGCAAGGAAGTGCGTTCAGGCAAAAAAACGATTTGCCCTGTGACTGCTGGGACCGACCAGCTACATCTTCGCAGGCAAGGAAGTGCCTGACAGTCGGGACCCACCTGGTCGAAGCATACATAGCGTTGTCATTCTGGTCACGAATGTGTACGTACATACTGGTCGATGTTGCTCATGGGGAGGCAACAGAATGCGTCGTCTTCATGGGGAGGCAACGGAATGCGTCGTGTTCATCGGGAGGGCTTGGACGGAACATGCGATGGAAACGAGGCCTGGCGTACCGCAGAATGGAGGAAACGGCCTTGTGTTCGACCGGCCACGTTGGAAACGGGATCCTATTCATCAAGAGGGGTCTGGCGTACCGAAAAACGGAGGAAACGGACCTCCTATGGTCGAAACGGGGGTCCTGTTGATCGGGAGGGGTGTGGAGTACCGCAAAACGGAGGAAACGGACTTGTGTTGGAGTGCTACGGTCGAAACGGGGGTCCTGTTCATCGGGAGGGGTGTGGCGTACCACAAAACGGGACTCCACGGGATACTGTTCATCTCCACCGTCGACCTCCTCCAGCCTCCACGGGCTCCTGTTCATCCAGCCTCCACGGGCTCCTGTTCATCCAGCCTCCACCGCACGCTACTCCACCGGCTACTGTTCAACCACCCCTCCACCGTCTACTGTTCATCCAGCCCTCCACACCACGGGGTCCTGTTCAACCACCCCTCCAAGGGCACCCCTCCACCGTCTACTGTTCATCCAGCCCTCTACACCACGGGGTCCTGTTCATCCACCCCTCCACGGGCACCCCTCCACCGTCTATTGTTTATCCAGCCCTCCACCACACCACGGGGTCCTGTTCATCTAGAGGCAGCGCCACCGCTCACTGTTCATCCAACCCCCCCCCCCCCCCGCAACGCTCACTGTTCATCCCATCGATCGGCTTCAGTTAGCAGCAGTAGCGAAGGAATCGCTCGATCGGGTTCAGTTAATAGCCATCGATCAATCGCTCGAGTTTCGCTCGGGTTCAGTTAGAGCCCAACGCCTCGCTCGGGTTCAGTTAGAGCCAACGCCTCGCACACACGTGCGTACATGTATGAGAGAAACGCGCATCGCCCGGCCCCCGACCTCCCACCGTAACCGGGAACTCCCCGAAATTTTCCTCCCCCTTGCTTCTACCACGGTTTTTTCCGTCATGGACGGCCCAAAGAATGTCATGCAGCTGCGTCTCCGGCCCGCCCAGGACGAAAAGCCCATTTTCTGTCATGATTTTTTGTCATAGAAGTAGGAGCCCACCACATCTATGATGATATCGGGTTTTGTCACAATTATCGTCATAGAAGTGTCATATGTATGACAGAAAAAAAATTCGTTCGGTCCAAAATGTCACGGATGTGTCTTTTTTGTAGTGATACTCTCCTAGGTTGTGAAACCAAGGCTATGATCACCAAAGCTATGGAAATCAAGGCAAATGGAGACCCAAGCTCTGATACCACTTGTAGGATCGAAAGTATGTCTAGAGGGGGGTGATTAGACTACTTGACCAAATAAAAATCTAGCGTATGGGCCATGCAAAAGGAATACAAATGGGTTTTGATCTGCCCAATTTAATTCAGAGAGTTGATGGTCTGGAAGAATTATCTTTGCCATTCACGGATTCTGAGGTCAATGCTGTAATTAAGAACATGCCGTGTGACCGTGCTCCAGGCCCCGATGGCTTTACAGGTCTTTTCTTAAATAGGTGCTGGTCTATTCTCAAGGAGGATTTTATGCAACTTGTCAACGAATTCTATGAGGGGAGGTGTAATTTGGCATGTCTTAATACTTCCTTAATCACCCTAGTACCCAAGAAGCTAAGCCCAGAAGTGGTTGGTGATTTCAGGCCCATATCCTTGACAAACACGTGTTTGAAGTTTTTGACTAAGCTGCTAGCCAATCGGCTACAAAAAGTGATCCTGAGATGTATACATCACAACCAGTACGGTTTTCTTCGTTGCCGCTCTATCTAGGATTGTCTAGCCTGGTGCTTCGAATATATACATCAATGCAAAGCATCTAAAGGGCCCATCATCCTACTCAAGCTTGATTTCACTAAGGCCTTCGATACAATTGAGCATGAAGCTATCCTCAGAATCTTACATTGCAAGGGTTTTGATGTTCGTTGGACTAGCTGGATTAATAGCATTTTGTCCAAGGGTTCTTCATTTGTCCTCTTAAATGGTGCGCCAGGTAATCATTTTGTCTGCATATCTGGTGTATGCCAAGGAGACCCACTCTATCCATTATTATTTGTCATTGTTGTGGATTTGCTTCAGTCAATAGTCAATGAGATGTGCTCGAGAAACATACTGACTCTGCCAATTCCAACAAACTCCAATGACTACCCGATCGTGCAATATGCGGATGACACACTCATTGTTTTGCCTCCGATTGATGACCAGCTGATTGCCTTCAAGGACATGCTCACCACCTTTCCAGAATCAACTGGTTTACGTGTCAACTTCAGTAAGTCATCTCTTATTCCAATCAATATGAGTGATGAGGAGGGCGCTAGGGTCGCCAACCTGCTAGGTTGTGATGTGGGATCTATGCCTTTCACATATCTAGGGTTACCCATGGGTACTTCCAGGCCCACGATCTATGATCTGCTACCTCTTGTTGATCGTATTGAGCGACGGTTATCTACTTCCTCGTGCCTACTAAATCAAGGCAGTCGGCTATAACTGTTGTAGTCTGTACTTTGTTCAATGCCAATCTACTTCCTATGCACGCTATCTCTACCCAAGGGTATCTTGCAACAGATTGAGAGAATCATGCGTCAATGTCTGTGGAGAGGCAACACACATAATCCTCGACAATCCTTAGCTGCATGTGGTCAGGTTTGTCGACCTAAGAAGTATGGTGGTTTGGGTGTGCTTAATTTGAGACTTCAAAATGAAGCCTTGTTACTCAAGCACCTTTTCAAGTTTTTTAACAGATTGGACGTGCCTTGGGTCACATTAATTTGGGACACCTATTATGCTGCTTCGCCACCACAAGTCACTCAGAGCTGTGGCTCTTTTTGGTGGAGAGATGTCATGAGCTTGTACACAAACTTCTGCAAGTTAGCTGTCCCACAAGTGCATGCTGGCAACACGGTGGTGTTTTGGCTTGATCGCTGGCAGCTGGGTAATAATGTGGTTCTTTTGTGCGAGCATTTCCCTAGGCTTCATTCTTTTGTCATTGATGACACAATCACAGTCAGAGAGTTTATGGAGCTTCCAGAGATCTCGGAGCACTTCCATCTGCCACTGTCACAAGAGGCCTATACTGAACTAACTCAGCTTCAAGATTTGCTGTCATCAGTCAGCTTGAATGGGGAGAATAAGGATATATGGAGGTGGCCATCTAAAACTGGGGAGTTTAAATCAAAGATATATTATGAGTCTTGCTTCTCCCATTTGGTGGTTGACCCCATCTTCAAATGGATTTGGAAGTGTGCTTGCACGCTCAAGTTTAAAGTGTTTGGATGGCTTCTTCTAATGGACCGTTTGAACACTAGGGATATCATGCAACGCAGGAACTAGATCATCCAGGATGATACGTGTGTTCTTTGCCTCTGTGCCTCACATGAGGATCGTGCACACCTTTTCTTTGCCTGCAACTTCAGCCAAAGGGTTTGGAATTACCTTGGGATTTTTTGGAATTCTCAACCCAACCAGAATACATATGAGATGGCTAGTGCTGCTAGGAGGGATTTTGGTCATCCTTTTTTCACCGAGGTGGTTTTTACTGCTACTTGGAATACCTGGACTCAAAGGAATGGGAAAATCTTTAGAAATGAGTGACCTACCTTCATTTCTTGGAGGAGAAATTTCATAAATGATATTTCCCTATTAGCTCATATAATCAAATGTAAATATAAGGATAGCTTAGTATCCTGGATAGCCTCTCTCTCATAGGTCTCTTGTAAGTATCTTTTTTCTTCTTTGTTTTCTGGTACACTGTAATTATGTAACTCTCTTGTTATTTTAAATAAAGCACTGTGAGGCTGTTGCCTTGCAATACATAGTCAAAAAATCTAGCCTTTTCCTAATTTTAAGTCTTGGCAAATTTTAGCAACTTAGCACAATTCAAGTAATCAACCTACACATGCAATTCTAAGAGTATAGCAGCGGAATGTAAAACAATTGCATATGAAGGTAAAGGGAGGAGTTTGGAGGGAGCAAATGCAATGTAGACAAGGAAATTTTTGGCGTGGTTCCGATAGGTGGTGCTATCGTACATCCACATTGATGGAGACTTCAACCCACGAAGGGTAACAGTTGCGCGAGTCCACGGAGGTCTCCACCCACGAAGGGTCCATGAAGAAGCAACCTTGTCTATCCCACCATGGCCATCGCCCATGAAGGACTTGCCTCACTAGGGTAGATCTTCACGAAGTAGGCGATCTCCTTGCCCGTACAAACTCCTTGGTTCAACTCCACAATCTTGACGGAGGCTCCCAAGTGACACCTAACCAATCTAGGAGACACCAATCTCCAAAAGGTAATAGATGGTGTGTTGATGATGAAATCCTTGCTCTTGTGCTTCAAATGATAGTCTCCTCAACACTCAACTCTCTCTCTCATAGGATTGGATTTGGTAGAAAGATGATTTGAGTGGAAAGCAACTTGATGAAGGCTAGAGATCAAGATTTATGTGGTTGGAATGGAATATCTTGACCTCAACACAAGTGTAGGTGGTTCTCTCTCAGAAAATATATGTTGAAAGTGTAGGCATATTCTGATGGCTCTCTCCACGAATGAAGAGTGGGTGGAGGGGTATATATAGCCTCCACACAAAATCTAACCGTTACACACAAATCACCAAACTCGGAGGGACCGAATCATATAACTCGGTCAGACCGATTTAGTTTAAAATGTGAACGTTAGGATTTTCGGTGGGCTGTGACAACCCACAAGTATAAGGGATCAATTGTGGCCTGTTTCGATAAGTAAGAGTGTCGAACCCAATGAGGAGCTAAAGGTAGAATAAATATTCCCCAAAGTTCTATCGACCACCAATACAACTTTACGCACGCTTAGCGGTCGCTTTACCTAGAACAAGTATGAAACTAGAAGTACTTTGTAGGTGTTTTTGGATAGGTTTGCAAGATAACAAAAAGCGCGTAATTAAAAAGTAGGGGCTGTTTACATAAAGACACAATAAAGTAAATATAGCGAGTTTGGAAAAGTGGTGGTAGGAGTTGCGAAATTGTCCCTAAGAAATTGACTACTTTACTAGACCGATAGCAAGTTTTATGTGGGAGAGGCCACTGCTAGCATGTCATCCCTGACTTAGAATTCTATGCACTTATGATTGGAACTATTAGCAAGCATCCGCAACTACTAATGTTCATTAAGGTAAAACCCTACAATAGCATTAAGATAAAACCCAACCATAGCATTAAGGGGAAACCCAAAGCATTAAGATATATTGGCAAATATGGCGGAGGTGTTGGTGAAGATCGCGGTGATGATGATGGCCCCCGGCGGCATTCTGGCGCCATCGAAAGCGAGGGGGGGAGAGCCCCCTCCTTCTTCTTCTTCCTTGACCTTCTCCCTAGATGGGAGAAGGGTTTCCCCTCTGGTCCATGGCCTCCTTGGCATGGGAGGGGCGAGAGCCCCTCCGAGATTGGATCTGTGTCTCTGTCTCTCTCTGTTTCCGCGTTCTCAGATTCTGCCCTTTCACCGTTTCTTATATATCCGGAGATCCGTAACTCCGATTGTATTGAAACCTTCGCTCCAATTTTCCCCCGAAAATTAGCTTTCTTGCGGCCGAAGAAGAGCACTAACCACCTTACGGGGGGGGCACGAGGGTCAGGGGTGCGTCTAGGGGGTGGGGCGCGCCCCCCTACCTCGTGGCTCCCTTGGGCACCGTCTCGCATTGATTTTCTTCCCATATTTCACATATATTCCAAAAATAATCTCCATCCGTTTTTATCCCGTTTGGACTCCGTTTGATATGGATTTTTCGCGAAACAAAAAACATGCAACAAACAGGAAGTGGCACTGGGCACTGGATCAATATGTTAGTCCCAAAAAATAGTATAAAAAGTTGCCAAAAGTATATGAAAGGTGTAGAATATTAGCATGGAACAATCAAAAATTATAGATATGACGGAGACGTATCAGACCGATATGTCAACTCGGTGGGACCGATTCCATTAGGGTTAGGGCATAACGTAATTCGGTGAGACCGATTACACAAACTTGGTGGGACCGATTTTGGTAATAGGCAAATAGAGAGTTGGTCAGGCAAACTCGGTGGGACCGATTCGCTCATCTCGGTTAGACCGAAACGTTACAAAGGGGAAACAGAGAGTTTGCATTACAATATCGGTGGGATTGATCGCTCATCTCGGTTAAACCGAAACGTTACGAAGGGAAACAGAAAGTTTGCAATCCCATCTCGGTGAGACCGAGATCCCTATCGGTGAGACCGAAGTGACTAGGGTTTCTAGCAGTAGCTATGTCAAGTGAACTCGGTGGCGCCAGATAAAAGATTTCGGTGGGGCCGAGTTTGACTTTTGGTTTGGGACATATGTGGATATGAGAAAGTAGTTGAGGGTTTTGGAGCATATCACTAAGCATTTTGAGCAAGCAACTCATTAAGCAACACCTCACCCCCTTTTAATAGTATTGGCTTTCCCTATGGACTCAATGTGATCTTGGATCACTAAAAGTAAAATGTAGAGTCTTGTGCTTTGAGCTTGAGCCAATCTTTTTTTCTTAGCATTTTGAGGGGTCCACTTTCTAATCCATGCCATGCCAATCATTGAGCTTTTCCTGAAATATTTATCTTCAAGTAGCATTAGCTCAATGAGCTATATGTTGTTAGGAATTACCAAAACCACCCAGGGATAGTTGCACTTTCAATCTCCCCCTTTTTGGTAATTGATGACAACATATAGATCAAAGCTTCGACAAATGATTATAAGATTGAAAAAACATTGTTGCTTTGAGAAGTATGTGATAAGCAAGAGCTCCCCCTAAATTTGTGCATTATTTAAAATTTGCTTTTGAATGCAAATGCACAGTCAATTAGGATCATGGGTTACTCTTCCATGTCACATACATCTTGGTGGAGCGCTCAAAATGATAGAAATTAAAAGCATGTACTCATCACCAAGCAAGTGAATGATCATATATGGAATATAAAGGATATCATCATTCAACCAAACATTAATGTAGCATATGATCAACCACATGATCACATAAGTATCTCACAAGGACATAAGGACATAAAGTATCTCACACAAGCACACAAAAAGAGTTCAACCAAAAGCAAGAGAGATAAAAAGCTGACGCTCTCTCTCGAAGCCTATGATCTATACATATTTATCCCCTTTTGGCAACAAGTTACCAAAAAGTTTGAAAATGCATAGTGTTATACATCTCTCAGGCTTGGTCTTCGGGAGGTGGTGTAGATAGAACTCCAAGGACAAAGGCTTCTGATGATGTAGTTGGAGCTGATGGAGTGGGTGCTGGAGGTGACACTGGAGCTGTAGCTGCTGGTGCTGACACTGAAGCTCTGGCATCTGAGACTGGCACTACAGCAGACCTTGGACCTCGTGGCACATGCTTAAAAGCATCAGTGGTTGCTTTTCCTCTCCTCTCTTCTGCTTCCTCCTGAAGCTGCTCAACTGCAGTCTGAATCTCAGTCACCTTGAGATCAAGATCATAGAATTTTGTCTCCACAATCCTCTCTAGGCTCTCCTGATTCTGAGTCGGGGTGGCCAAGCCCTTCCCAATCCTTAGTGTAGCTTTAATCAGATAGCCTAACTGATCTTGCTTGCTCTTCAGGAAGACTCAAGATGCCTCTTCAACACTTGGCATCTGGGCAGCTTTCTCAGCCTTTTCCTTGGCTCTCTTCTCCTGGACTTGAGCTGATGATGGTTCCTCCTCATTCATCACAATAGTGTTTTCTTCAAATTCAGGATGTAAGGGTAGGTTCTCCTTGTCCAGCAAGTAAGTCCCTGTGCCCATCTTAGAATTGATGAGCTCCTGAATATGTGGAGCATACCCACAACTCCTCTTCTTCTGAATCTCTCATAATGGAGGATCTACCAAGCACTCTGGCAGTGGTCTTCTTGACCCTTTCCTTCCTTTTCTTTCCTTCTCCAACAGCCTCTTCAGTTGGCTTGGAGGTTTCAGCAATCGAGGCTCTCACCTTTAAGGTTGGCACCCTCTTGGCAGGGGCCTTCTTTTGCAAGCCAGGCTTAGTTGATGCAACTGTGCCATACTCCTTCTTCAGCACCTTCTTCTTGGAGTTGACTTCCTCCTCAACAGCCACATAATCCTCATCTTCAGAATCTGAGGTCTTCTTCTTCCTTGTTCTGGTGGCTGCCTTAGGCAAGTTGCTTGGTGTGCTCCTGTTGCCATCATCAGAAGTGCTGGAGGGACTAGTACCCTCACTCAATTGTACTTGTTCCTCTGACTTGTTTTGGCTGTCGCTCTGGTCAGACATTTCTGCAAACTTAATGACATCAGACCCTGTGAATAGATATGGATGAGGTAGAGTGGATGAGCATCACAAAGTGCAGAGTTTTTGCAAAAAGAATGACTTAAAAACTTAGTTTTAGTTCTTCACAGAAAGCATTTCGGAGCTACCGACTTGTAAACTCGGTGATACCAAAGCAGCTTTTGGAACCTAAACTAGTGAACTCGGTTAGACTGAGTCACAGTTTGGTGGCACCGAGACTGCTAGGATTTCACAAAGAATCAAACTCGGTCACACCGATTTGTAGTTTTCGTTCAGACCGAAAGTGCAACTGCAATGGCCTAAGCCAAATTGGTGAGACCGATTTCTACAATTCGGTCAGTCTGAGATGAGTCCGGCGGAGACCTAACCCTAAATTTTCAAATCAAACCTAACCTAAGGGATGTTTTCAGTGGATAGATTGATTGCATATGTGGTCATGATGATGGCAGAGTAATGTGCTACGGATCGGAGTTAAAGGAATAGCACAAAAGATCGAACTCATACCCTAATTCGGCGGAGTTCGCTACGATGGCAACGGAGGGGCAGAAATCCGTTGACGGCAACGGAAACCAGCAGCGGGAGGTCGCTGGCAGCGAGAGGATAATCCGGAGACCCGAGGCGGCAGAGCAGGACACATGCAGGCTGAGAGGTTTTGAAGGAATTTGCAAGATCTCACCCGTGGGTATATATATCCCGACCCTGTCGGTGTGACCGAGTGGAATAACTCGGTGGCACCGAGATGCAGAATCGCAAGCGGTTGCTACAACTCGGTGTGACCAAAAAGTTCTAATCGGTTGCATCGAGATTGAAAACCTAGATCAACATAGTGATCTCGGTGTAACCGAAATGGATGACTCGGTCATACCGAAATGCACAAAGAGGCTTTGGAAGTTTAAGTCTATGACGAATTGGGGACTCCAAGTGCTCCTCACACAGAGTGGTTCAAATATGACTTGATCAAACTTTGTGATGTAGCATGAATAGAGTTTGAGACGAGAAAAGCATAGATAGCTAGAGGGATTTCTTAGGCATTCTTGTCCATCCATTTGGCAAAAGAGAAAAAGCCAAACAAGCAAAGCAACAAATGGATGTCCTCGAATGAGTAAAATATGCATCCAACATGCTCACACAATAAGATGGCAAATGAAATATGTGACAAAGCATGCACAAACACTCTAGCATCTATCAAGCAATTTGGCGATGACTAGGTCATCTATATATGAGTATATTGACTTAGGAGTCAAATGAGAACATTTGATCATAGGTCATACTCATCGTTTAAGCACAAGTGAGGTTGCCACTTTTACATAAAGCATTGTTGTGTTCACACCATTAGAGTTGCTTTAGCTCAATTTATTAAAGTAAAGCTCCCCCTAGATGTGATATCCCTCCTAAGAGGGATGAACTAACCTTGGGTTTTGTCGATGATGACTTCATGTAGGTGTTGAAGATGTAGATGCTCAATGTTGATGTAGATCCTTTGGAGCAATCCTTTGGAGTGAGTTGCAGTTTAAATACCTACACGGGTTAGTCCCACAAGGAACAAACAAGGATATCCATAGACATAGAGTGGTGTTTACATAGGATGATGTCCATGAATGCATTAGGTTACCTTGTCCCTTGTCTTACCAACAAGAGGGTTTGTGACTCTGTGCAAGATATGGAAGTTGTTTGCACTTGTCCTCGCCAAAATGATATGAGTGAAGTATGTTGGCGGAGTCACCCTCAAGAACTCTCTAGTTCTTCTTCTTCGGGATCCACACCATATTGATGGGAATCCTTGGAGTTGTATTCGTACTTGATTAAGTGGAACTTGATGTAGTCTTGGGAACCCACTTGACCAAGGCTTTGGGAGATTCCTCAAATGCATCAATCTCCTCTTGAAGCTTGTCCTTGCCTTTTTGCTTGTGGTCTTGTGGTGGAAGATCATCTTGAGTTTATGTTCCTTGAAAAGAAGTAGGATCATACTTCTCTTGTTGAGGAACAAATTTCGTCTTGGGGTATTGATCTTCTTCCCACTCAACTCCATTGGCATTGAGCTTTCGTTCAAAACCAACACCTTGATTCTTCCGGTGTCTTCCTTGCTTGTGTACAATTTTCTCAAATTGCTTACTTTTGGAAGGCTCTTGTAAACACCTTTCTCTATAATTCCCTTCAATAAGCTATTTTCTTGCTCAAGTGTAACTTGTCTAAGAGAATCATTAGTGGAATCAAGGGAACTACTAGAAGCAACATCATTGGGTTTAGCATGATTAGTGTTACTACTAGAAGAAGAATATTTCTTACTCTTGTTGCTAGATTTAACTTGTGGTACGTAAGTAGACAAGAGCAAACGCTTGGAAATGTAAGAAGAACTTTTCTTGCGAAGATCATCATTGATCGCTTTTAAGAACCCATGCTCTTGCTCAAGGTTGAGCTTTTCGAAGCGTAACTTCTCATGAGTCTTTAAAAGTTCTCGATGATTTTCCAAGGTAGTTTCATGAGCTAACTTAAGAGTGTTTAGCTCTTTAGTTAGACGCTCAATCTCCTTCTTATCATCGTCATTCATTTTGTCTTGATTAGCATGATTAATAGCAAGTTCATCATAGTTTTCATCACTAGAATTGTCAACAAGTAAATCATCATCACCTAGCAAGTCATATTCATCACTATTGAAATCCACATACTCGGGGTGTGATACCTTTGGGCCTTTAGCCATGAAGCATTTTCCAATTCCTTCATTTGGTGACTCAAATATGTCGTAGGAGTTCGTTGACACAAGTGCTAGACCGGCAACACCTTCATCTTGAGTATATTCGGAATCGGGGTGATAACTTCTCTCGGAGTGATCGTCGGAGTCGGAGCCGGATACCCATTCACCAACGTGAGCTTGATGTCTTCGTTTTGTGTAGCTCCTTGATGATTTGTCATTCCTTTTCGAATCCTTGCTTCTCTGTGATGTTCTTCGTTCATAACGATCATCTCTACTCCTTCTCTTTCTTGGTGGTGATTCTTCTCTCCTACTCCTTCTTTTGGGAGAATCTTATATTCTTTTGTAGGGAGCCGTACACTCATTGGAGTAGTGTCCGGGTCTTCCACAATTATAGCAATTGCGTTCACGACTTGAAGATCTTTTGTCATTGTAGGACCTTGACTTGGAACTTCTTTCCTTGCTTCTATTCTTGTAAAACTTGTTGAAGTTCTTCACCATTAGGCTCAATTCTTAATTGAAGTTTTGTTTCTCACTTGATGATGTGGGAGCATCACATGAGGCTTTGTAAGCACCTCTTGACTTATTGTGAAGCTATTCCTTATCCTTGAGTGACATCTCATGAGAAACAATCCTTCCAATGACTTCCGTTGGCTTGAGATCTTTGTAATTGGGCATCATTTGGATCAATGTGCACACGGTATCATATTTTCCATCCAAGGCTCTTAGGATCTTCTTGACGATGAATCTATCGGTCAGCTCTTCACTTCCTAAGCCGGCAATCTCATTTGTGATGAGAGCAAGCCTAGAGTACATTTCAGTGACACCTTCACCATCCTTCATTTTGAACTTGTCAAGTTGACTTTGAAGCACATCCAATTTGGATTCCTTGACAGAGTCGGTACCTTCATGCATATCAGTCAAAGTATCCCAAATTTCCTTTGCATTCTCCAGACGGCTGATTTTGTTGAGTTCTTCGGGGCACAATCCGTTGAAGAGAATATCACAAGCTTGAGCATTGTATTGCATCATCTTCAACTCTTCCGCGCTAGCCTCACGGTTCGGTTCTCTCCCATCAAAGAATTCACCTTGCAAGCCAATACACATAATAGCCCAAACGGCGGGGTTATGTCCAAGAATATGTATTTTCATCTTATTCTTCCAACTAGCAAAATTAGTACCATCAAAGTAAGGACCTCTACGGTGGTAATTTCCCTCACTAGACTCCATACTCTCCTAGGTTGTGAAACCAAGGCTATGATCACCAAAGCTATGAAAATCAAGGCAAATGGAGACCAAAGCTCTGATACCACTTTTAGGATCGAAAGTATGTCTAGAGGGGGGTGATTAGACTACTTGACCAAATAAAAATCTAGCCTTTTCCCAATTTTAAGTCTTGGCAGATTTTAGCAACTTAGCAAAATTCAAGTAATCAACCTACACATGCAATTCTAAGAGTATAGCAACGGAATGTAAAACAATTGCATATGAAGGTAAAGGGAGGAGTTTGGAGGGAGCAAACGCAATGTAGACACGGAGATTTTTGGCATGGTTCCGATAGGTGGTGCTATCGTACATCCACGTTGATGGAGACTTCAACCCACGAAGGGTAATGGTTGCGCGAGTCCACGGAGGGCTCCACCCACGAAGGGTCCATGAAGAAGCAACCTTGTCTATCCCACCATCGCCATCGCCCATGAAGGACTTGCCTCACAAGGGTAGATCTTCACGAAGTAGGCGATCTCCTTGCCCATACAAACTCCTTGGTTCAACTCCACAATCTTGACGGAGGCTCCCAAGTGACACCTAACCAATCTAGGAGACACCACTCTCCAAAAGATAATAGATGGTGTGTTGATCATGAACTCCTTGCTCTTGTGCTTCAAAGGATAGTCTCCTCAACACTCAACTCTCTTTCATTGGATTGGATTTGGTAGAAAGATGATTTGAGTGGAAAGTAACTTGAGGAAGGCTTCAAGATTTATGTGGTTGGAATGGAATATCTTGACCTCAACACAAGTGTAGGTGGTTCTCTCTCGGAAAATATATGTTGGAAGTGTAGGCATATTCTGATGGCTCTCTCAGAAAACTAGTATTGCTGTGTAATTCACGCCACCTCAAGGGCGCCTTGTATTCACATATATAGGAATTACATGCCTTGCTAATCAAGGTGAATCAGAGAGATCCCAACCGAAATATACAAGAAGGATTCGGTAGTATTACATTCCTATTACATGTGATTACATTCCTATTACATGGGATATGAACAAAAGGAAATACTTTAACATCCCCCCTCAGCTTGTGCGTCGTATGGTAGCAAGCATAAGCTGGAACGAAACTCAGAGAAGAGCTGCGAGGATAATCCTTTTGTCATAATGTCAGCATACTGATGCGAGGATGGTACATGAAGAACTCGGACCTCACCAAGCGACACCTTCTCCCGCACAAAGTGGATGTCAATCTCAATGTGCTTGGTGCGACGATGCTGAACCGGATTAGAGGCCATGTAGACAGTACTAACATTGTCACAAAAAACAACAGTAGAAGTCGTCAGGGGGTGATGAAGCTCACCAAGCAACTGACGAATCCAGCAACACTCGGCCACAACATGAGCAACTGCGCGATACTCCGCCTCGGCACTCGAGCGAGACACGGTGGTCTGTCGTTTAGACGACCAAGAGACGAGGTTATCACCAAGATAAATGCAGTACCCAGACGTGGAGCGCCTAGTGTCAGGACACCCCGCCCAATCAGCATCAGAATAAGCAGTAAGTGCCACTGAGGATGAGCTGGAGAGATGCAAGCTGAGATCAAGGGTGCCCTTGATGTAGCGGAGAATACGCTTGACCAAGTGCATGTGAGGCTCTCGGGGTGCATGCATGTACAGACAGGCCTGCTGAACCGCGTGCGTGATGTCTGGACGTGTCAGGGTGAGATACTGCAAAGCACCAACGTAACTCTGATACTCCATGGGATCGGAAAGAAGAGGGCCATCCTGAGCTGAGAGCTTGCACTTAGTGTCAATGGGGGTGGCCGACGGGTGACAGTCAATCATGCCAGCGCGCTGCAGAAGATCCAGTGCATACTGTCGCTGAGAGAGGACCATGCCAGAGGAGGTCCGAGTGACGGAGATGCCGAGGAAAAATGACAGGGTGCCGAGGTCTGTCATGGCAAACTCTACATGAAGCTGCTGTGTGAGACGTCGAAGGAGCTCGTTCGTGGACGCGGTGATGACAATGTCGTCCACATACAAGAGGATGTAGGCAAGATCATGTCCACGCTTGTAGATGAACAGAGAGACATCCGACTTGGAAGCAATGAAGCCAAGACGATGTGTAAACAGTGCGAACCGTTGGTACCAAGCACGCGGCGCCTGCTTGAGACCGTAGAGAGATTTGTGTAGGCGGCACACATAATCTGGGCAGCGAGCATCGACGAAGCCTGGGGGGTGCTGACAGTAAACCTCCTCGTTAAGATTGCCATGGAGAAATGTGTTCTTAACATCGAGCTGGTGGATCGGCCAGGACTGGGAGACGGCAAGACTGAGAACAATACGGATCGTGGTGGGCTTCACAACAGGGCTAAAAGTCTCATCGAAGTCAATGCCTGGTTGTTGAGAGTAGCCACGTACGACCCATCGCGCCTTGTACCGTGCAAGGCTGCCGTCCGAGTGAAATTTATGTTTGAAGATCCACTTTCCTGAAACAACATGAGCACGAGGAGGACGTGGAACAAGAGACCACGTCCGGTTAGCAACAAGAGCATCAAATTCCTCGTTCATAGCACGACGCCAGTGCGGGTCATGTAGTGCTCCCCGGTATGTTTTAGGAATAGGAGAAGGAGTGGAGTGGGAAACATGAAGGTTGAGATGGTCGATGGGCTGGAAGAGACCACGTTTCGCTCGAGTGACCATGGTATGGGTATTAGATGGTGACGGAGGCCTGTGAACTACAACCGGAGGAGATGGGTCGCTAGAGTTGGATGCGGCGCTAGAGGGAGAAGGTGGTGGACCTGGTGGGGTAGAAACCACGGCAGGAGTTGTGTTTGGCCGGTCATACACGGAGGGAGGCGAAGAGCCGTCATGCATGGCGGGTTGTGGGTGCGCATGCAGGGTGGGTTGCATGCGCGCGGGAAACCTGGGTGGTTGGGTGGGTTGCAGGCGTGCTGGGGAGTTGAGCGGGATATTGCGAGGTGTGGCCCCGGGTGCGGCGTTGTGGGGAGTGGGGCTAGGAGTGTGTGCAACACTGCTGTTGCCATGCATGGCAGGAGGCGAGGATGCATGCAGGTTTGGTGTGTGCTGCGTGACTGCTAGGTCTAGTAGAAAATCAAGTGCGGCGATGGGATCAGCTGGACGCTCCTGGGAGTAGGAGAAGGGAAATATGGTCTCGTCAAATACCACATGGCGGGACAGAATGACTCGACGAGTACTAATATCAAGGCAGCGATAGCCTTTGTGGTTGCTTGGGTATCCTAGGAAGACACAAGCTGTAGACCGTGGAGAGAGTTTATTTGTGGCTGTAGCAGACTGGTTGGGATAACAGAGGCAACCGAAGACACGGAGGGTGGCGTAGTTCGGTGCAGTGTCGTGGAGGCGTATGTAGGGCACCGCAAAGCCAATGGATTGGGAGGGGTGAATATTGACAAGATACGTGGCCGTGGCAAGGGCTTCGGCCCAGTAGGAAGGTGGCATAGAAGACTGGAAAAGAAGTGTACGAACGACGTCATTGATGGTGCGGATGGCACGTCCGGCCTTGCCATTTTGGGCAGACGTGTATGGACACGAGAGGCGAAGGTGAATGCCGTGGGTGGAGAATAAGTTGGTGACCGTGGAGTTGAGAAACTCGATTCCATTGTCGGCTTGCATAGCAACAAGAGGCCAGGAAAACTGTGTGCGTATATAAGCAACAAAGTTAAGTAGAGTGCTGGCGGTTTCAGATTTGTGGCGAAGGGGAAACGTCCACATGAAGTGGGAAAAATCGTCGACAATAATGAGGTAATATTTGAAACCAGAATTGCTTAAAAGCGGTGAAGTCCAAAGATCACAATGAATCAACTTAAAAGGTTCGACGCTTATTGAAGTAGACCTAGCGAAGGGCAAGCGCACGTGTTTGCCAAGTTGACATGCATGACAAACATATGTGGCTGCTTTATTACATGAGATAAAGGAGTTCTTATGAAGTTGGGACATGGCGTCGCGTCCCGGGTGACCTAAGCGACGATGCCATAGCTCGGTGGTGGTGGTGGCGAGGAGTCCATGGGCTTGGTGGTTGAGGACCGCGGATGGGAAGACGTAAAGGTCGCCGAGGCTATTGCAGCGAAGAATCACGGCCTTGGTGTGAAGGTCCTTCACAGAAAAGCCGAACGGGTCAAATTCAATTGAGCAAAGATTGTCAATAGTGAAACGATGGACAGAAAGTAAATTTTTGACAATAGTAGGAACAACTAAGACATTGCGAAGAAGAAGAGAGCAAGCGGAAGTATTGAGAGATGTGTCACCGGTGTGAGAGATGGGCAAGGTGGAGCCATTACCCACGGTGACAGTAGAAGAAGAGGAGGAAGGAATGAGAGTGTGGAGCATACCGGGGTCGGAGGCCATATGTGTGGTGGCTCCGGAGTCCATGACCCACTCACCAACGGTCGAGGGTGTAGCGGCGTTGTTCAGGGCAGCAAGAAGAGCCGAGCAGTCCCATGCTGGTGCACCGCCGTAGCCGGGAATCGGTGGAGCATTCGTGCCGAATGCCTGGCCATGCAGGGGCGCGAGAGAGGTGAACGCCTGGGCCGGCGGCAGCACTGGAGGGCGCGGCCCAAGGAGGCCTGCGCTGGAGTTAGCCCGTGTCATGATGGGGGCCTGGAACGGCTGCGACCCCGCCTGGAATTGTTGCCCCGTATACGGGTTGAAACAGACCCAGGGGCCAATCGAGGAGGACGCCCCGCGCTGGGAGTTGTTGTCGAGAGAACCGGAGCGGCCGCCGCCACTGTATCCGCCGCCAGTGTTGCCGCCGCCGCCGGACTTCTTCTTCTTCCAGTTGCCGCCGTTGCGGCTCCCACCAGAGGCACTGCCCCTGTTGTTGTTGCCATGCCGAGCGCCGTCGCCGCGGTCCGACCCGCGGTGGTGACCAGAGGTGTTGGAGCCGCCGATGACGTGGGAGGGCGTACTGCCATAGAGGGCAGTCTGGTTCCCAATCGCGATGGAGTTCGCGAGTTGAGTCTCACAGAGAGTCAGTAGGGACCTCGTATGGCTGAAAGACGGAAGAGGGTTCTGCATAGTCACCATAGTCGTGATGTCCGAGAAGCGCGGATTGAGCCCTCGAAGGCAGTTGAGGACGAGAGTTTGGTCAGAGACGGGAGTGCCGACATCGCTCAGGGCGTCGGAGAGTGCCTTCAGACGGTGACAGTAGGCGGTGATGGAGAGATCGCCTTGGACGAGGCCGCGGAATTCCGCCTCGAGGTAGACCGCGCGGGTCAATTGATTGTCCAGGAAAAGATTGGAGATGAACGTCCAGGCCTCCTGAGCAGTTTGGTCCTCCGCCATAATAATGTCCAGAATCTCGTCGGAGATGGACCCGTAAAGCCACGAGCAGACAATATAGTTCTCGCAAGTCCAGTCCGGGGTGCGGTCCGCCTCGGCAGTTACGGCGTTGACATGGGAGAGCAGATCGTACTTGCCGAGAAGGACGCGAACCAGCATCCTCCACTTGGTGAAGTTGGAAGCATGGGTCTAGGGTGACGGGAACGTGAGTACGCGCGCTGGCGACGTTCACGACCGGCGATGCAGCAGTGGGTAGGACGGCCGAGATCATGGCACCGGTGGTGGTGTTGGTGGTGGCGGGGAACGTCGGGGAGGAGAGAGAGCTGCTGGTGCTGGACGAGGTGGTCATGGTGTGGCGGCGAGAGGTCTGGAGGCTGGCGACGTGAGAGAAGGAGGATGGATCGGTGTAGTCTGATACCAAGAAAAACTAGTATTGTTGTGTAATTCACGCCACCTCAAGGGCGCCTTGTATTCACATATATAGGAATTACATGCCTTGCTAATCAAGGTGAATCAGAGAGATCCCAACCGAAATACACAAGAAGGATTCGGTAGGATTACATTCCTATTACATGGGATATGAACAAAAGGAAATACTTTAACACTCTCCACGAATGAAGAGTGGGTGGAGGGGTATATATAGCCTCCACACAAAGTTGAACCATTACACACAAATCACCAAACTTGGTGGGACCGAATCATATAACTCGGACAGACCGATTTAGTTCAAAATGTGAACGTTAGGATTTTTGGTGGGACCGATATGTCAACTCGGTGGGACCGATTCCATTAGGATTATGGCATAACGTAATCTCGGTGAGACCGATTACACAAACTCGGTGGGATCGATTTTGGTAATAGGCAAACAGAGAGTTGGTCAGGCAAACTCGGTGGGACCGATTCGCTCATCTCGGTTAGACCAAAACGTTACGAAGGGGAAACCGAGAGTTTGCGTTGCAATCTCGGTGGGACCGATCGCTCATCTCGGTTAGACCGAAATGTTACGAAGGGAAATAGAGAGTTTGCAATCCCATCTCAGTGAGACCGAGATCCCTATCGGTGAGACCGAAGTGACTAGGGTTTCTAGCAGTAGCTATGTCAAGTGAACTCGGTGGCGTCGGATAGAAGATTTCGGTGGGGCCGAGTTTGACTTTTGGTTTGGGACATATGTGGATATGCGAAAGTAGTTGAGGGTTTTTGGAGCATATCACTAAGCATTTTGAGCAAGCAACTCATTAAGCAACACCTCACCCCCTTTTAATAGTATTGGCTTTCCCTATGGACTCAATGTGATCTAGGATCACTAAAAGTAAAATGTAGAGTCTTGTACTTTGAGCTTGAGCCAATCTTTTGTCCTTAGCATTTTGAGGGTCCACTTTCTAATCCATGCCATGCCAATCATTGAGCTTTTCCTGAAATATTTATCTTCAAGTAGCATTAGCTCAATGAGCTATATGTTGTTAGGAATTACCAAAACCACCCAGGGATAGTTGCACTTTCAAGTGGCATAAGCAAAGTGGGTAAAAACTAGAGTGGCAAAAACAAAGTTTTCCCTATCTGAAAACGGGATTTTACTAGGGGTCGACCAGGGAAACGTGTCACATTTTGGTTGGCAGAAATAGTATTTGCTCGGGAGTTACTAGTGGATGGGCGACACTTAAGAAATCTGGAGTTAATTGCCTAAAAACCAGATCGGTTTAGATCTACAGTGAACCGGCCGGTTAACCCACATAAAGAAACGAAGAATAGAGGGATTTCAGAGAATAGAGAGGAGGAAGGACGTGCTCACCATGGGGAGGGAAGAGGGTGACGGCGGCTCCGGCAAGCAACGACGACCAGCGAGGAGGGGGTTGGGGCGGCGCGTCGAGGGAGTTCACGGGGTGGTGGAATTGGTCCTCGGGGAAGTCGGTGTAGAGCGGGGCGTGCTCATTTCTCTCGTGAACTCATGTGCTCCAGTGTTGACGGACGAGCTCGGGTAGGCTGTTTTGGTGTTTTTTTCATTTTCCAGTGTGAAATCTTCTCTCAATCCCTCCCTAATCTTTTCTTTCCTGGGCACAGGCTTACCTGGTTGACCGCCCACATTCATTCATTGTTCATTCTGTTGTGGAATCGAACCACAGAGCTAGCACAATTGTGATTTAGAGTCCCATGTGTGAGACTAAAGAGGATTTTTAGTCCTCTGCTCTACCAGTCAGAAACTAGAAGGACACTTCGCACCCGATTTGACACAGCCAGACTGGAAACACTGCTTGTCAACAGCATAGACTCTAGAAGCGACAAGTGGATGTCAAATGGGTGAGTTGCACGAAAGAAGTTGATTGGCAGAAGAAGAAAGCCTAGGGTGGCTTACCAGAGTCAGGAATGGCCGGCGAACTTTGATGATCTACGGCGAAATCCAACTCGTTCTTGCGGTTGAAACAAGAGGGTTTGGGCGAAGGGTTTTGGGGAAATCGGTCGAGGGGAGGCTCGGCTATTTATAGGAAATCTTATTAGAAGGAAAGGATGATTCGGAGATCGAATCCAACAAAGAACAAGATCTAGTTAGTGTACAGAAGGAAAGAACATAGAAAGAAAGAAGGACGAAGAAAGGAAAGAAAAAAATAAAGGGAAGGAAGGGTGATGGGCTCCGCCAGGAGGGAAAAAGGGGGGGGGGGGTGGACTAGGTCGTCCTGGTGGTGGGTGGGGGGGGGCTGCCTGAGTTGTGTTTTCCCTTTGTTTTTATATGAAGCACAAAAGTGCTAGAAAAAAATAGCAAACAAACTCAGGAAAATTTGAAATTTTGCACAAAAATACCAGGGGATATGTAGATCCCTCTGAATTATTTATTTTTTCAAAATAAAATATATAAATATTTGTAAAAAAAGTAAAGAGACAATCTGGTGCTAAAAATAAATTCAAAATGACTTTTAGAAAATATCAAATGGCTCCAAAATAATTACCAACTATTCCTCTCATGGTGGGATTCATTTCACCCTCACCCGTATTTAATATGTTTTAGAGGAAAATATTTTGAATAAAACCCAAATAAGCGAATATTCAATAAATCAAGAAAACAGCTATGCAAATTATTTCAATTTTTTTTCAAATTTGATTTGTGTGTTTCATAATTCATTTTCCCAATATTCTTACTGATGTTTGAAGGAGACATATTTGCTTCTCTCTTTATTTTATTTGAATAAATAAAAATGATTTTGAAACTCACATGGGAGAACTCCAAAGGGATTTTTTTAAAAGGTGATCCAAATGAACTTTCAAAATGATCCCTTTTAAACTTCCAACTCTCTTTCACTTATGTTTGAAGGAGTCCTTTTATCTTCTCCCATGAAATCATTAAATTGCATAAAGTTTCTGGGGTGAAATATTTTCAAATGGAATTGAAATCCCTTTTCATTTCTTTAGCGGAAGAAGTCATATTATCTTCACTCCATGGTTTTGTGTTGAAATTAATTTGAATTCCTATAAAGATACATAATGCAAGAATGAATAATAGGGAAAGTCATTTTATTTCCTCTCATTTAACTTTAATTTTTAAAAATTTCCACTCAATTTCAAACAACAACCACACAAGTAATCATTATTATTTGATTAATATAACATTTGAAAATTTAGAATTTTGGAATGTTACACTAGGTTACCACATTTACCGAGTAGCACTCGGAAAAGATAGTAGTGCTGAGTGGTACTCTCGGCAAAGATTAATACTCAACATCATTTAATTCCTCTTTTTCATGTAATCCTGCAGCAAAAACAGATATAACAATAATAAAATTATCTCAAAAATTGCAGACTCGTAATTTCCAGGGTGCTGAAATCCTAACAGTGCAATAAATGTCTCAAATATTGCAGGCGGGTCGAAAAAATGCGGAGGGCTTGGGACGTGTCATGCGATAGCCTCCTTTGAGAGCACGAGAAGTTTTGAGGCCAACGGAGCAACAATAGTCGCACTTTCTTTATAAACCGGACACGTTTCCTATCGATATCTAGAGATTAGCTCAGAGATATTATAGTTTACAAGCGGACTCTGATAAGCCTTATTCAAAACGCGTCCAAACTTTTATGAAGGGAAAGATGTACACAATCTGATGCATCGATCAAATGACGATACACCCATATGTGTGATGGTGCAAGAGGTGTTTCCAGTTGGTTGACCGGCATTGCCCTTTCACAAATAGCTTCGAGAACATACAAGTGATACATGTGGGAAGTAATTCAAATTATTTATATCTATATCTATACCAATATACAAAGATTCAAAGAGACAAATGCAATTAATCTTGACCATCAAATCATGTCAATCCAACGACCTAGACTGCTTCATTGCCGAGCGCTCGACACGTTTATCGTGTAGTTATTTTCATGCCAAATATAGTACTAATCACATAATAATATATAAATAATATCCTACTTAATATCCACATGCATTTAATATACTTTCAAATTAACGTGCATTTTTCTGAAACATAATTGACTTTATTCCTCAAATAATAGCGAGATCGTTTACATAAGTGTGAGAAATAAAGTTAGGGATGACAGAATCCCAAAACATAGAAGAATATTCTCTGAAGGAACATTGTGCTAACTCATGAGCCATCATATTTGCTTCACGTAGACAGTGAAAATACTCCACAATCGCAAAGTTTAAAGATAATTGCTTGCATTCCAGTACAGTAGCAACGTCACGCCCCACAAGTTCAATAAAAAAAACGAACCTTGGGGAACATTTTTAAGTGGGACGAGTCTACCTCGCGGCTAGCTGCTCGCTGGCCTGCCCGAGCGGCCGGCCTAAAATAAAAATTAACCTGAAATCTCTTCCTAAACGGAAGACTCTTGCGTTAGGTGCCACAACCGCGAACCGTCTGGCGTTAGCAGCCAGCTCCTCGCTGTCGCTGACCGCCTAGCCCTCATCCGCTTCATCGCGCTCGCCGACGCCTCCGGCAATGGCCTGTTCGCATCCCCGCTCCTCGCCGCCCGTCGGCTCCGAGCTCTACCTCTCCGTCTTCAAGCACTTCTTCTTCTCCTGTCTCCTCCGATCCCGCTGCCTCCGCGTACACCCCGATCCACAAACCGCGCCCTGCATCTAGTCCTGGGTCTCCACCCGCCCACTGCCGGCGGCACACGCAAGCCGGGGCAAAAATCAGAGCTCTGTCTGTATCTCAAGCTATTGTACGCCTGCCTTAGGGAGTTCGTGCCAACTGCGTGCAAGCCATTGCGCCGACTCATGGCACGCTCCTCCAGCGACCGACGCTGCCAACCCTTTCGCCCCCGCTGAGTTCTTCCTCCACATGCTCGTCGGGGACGACTTCTGGCCGCTGCCCGTGCAGACGTACCATGCCTTCATACTCAAGCTGCCCTCCCGTGCTCGAGCTGAGCGAGCGGTCAAGCTGCTCGTCAATGACGAGTCGTCATGTGCCTGAAGAGACTGTTGTGTTGGTGGTTCTGCACGCATGGCGTTTGAAGAAATGGCAGTGAGGAATGTGGTCTGCGATAGCCAGGTTTGATTCTGGAATCCCATGATACAGAGGCCTATGCATCAAGCGATGGTGTCCCTAACCAAAGCAACTAGGAGCTGTTGAACGACACATGTTGCACCGCACCGTTACCCATGTTCAGGTTGCATCGGTGGAGGAGTCCAAGCCAAGATAGACTAGGATCTCTAGTTAGTTATCATATGGTTGTAATCTCCTCTTATCTTTTTATCTCTTTCTCTCCAAGTCACAATGTAATTTGAACATCATTGTACGCTATGCCAGGAGTTGCGCCCTGGCCTATATTAACACGTAGCCGTCGCCCAGGATGGGTACGACGTTCCTCCACATGGTATACAGAGCCTGACTCTTCCCATCTAGCATTCCTCCTCTCCACCGCAGCCTCCTGCCATGGCTTCATCCGCCGCCGCTTCCTCCCCTCTCTCCGGCCAGATCACCGAGCGCCTCACCCGCACCAACTACGTCTTATGGCGCACCCAGATCACGCCATAGCTGAGAGGGGCTGGAGTCTTCGGATACGTTGATGGAAGCACGGCGGAGCCGGCCAAGCTCGTCGTCAGCAAGGACAAGGATGGAAAGGAGGAAGCCATCCCCAATCCCCTCCATGCCGTCTGGTTCAGAGAGGACCAGCAGGTACTTGGGTATCTTCTCAATAATCTGTCAAAAGAAGTATTAGTGCAGGTGACTTCCATCGCGCATGCACGAGAGCTCTGGACAGCGTTGGCGAGCATGTTCTCGTCGACGTCCCTGTCCCGCGTCAACAACATCCGAGCTGCCCTCACAAATGCGCAGAAGGGGACGCAATCGGTGGCTACCTTCTTCGTGTACATGCGTGGACTCGCCGACGAGCTCGCCGCGGCTGGCAAGCCGTTGAAGGATGATGAACTCATCTCGTACATCCTCAACGCACTCGACATGGAGTATCAGCCGCTGGTTTCCGCCCTCGACGCCAGAACCACTCCGGTCACCCTCGACGAATTGTTCGGACAGATGAGCAATTTTGATCAGAGGGTGGCTCTTTTCCAAGGTGCGGGAGGTGGCTTCAAGTCATCTGCCAATGTTGCCACCCGCGGCCGTGGCGGGGGCTCTCGTTACCGCGGTCCACCGCGGAACGGAAAGGGCAGGAGCGCCCACAACAGCAACAGCAGCGGCGCTACCAACACGCGCGGCGGCCGGCCTCCCTCCTCCAACAACAAAGGCCGCCGCAACAGCAGCTCCAACAACAGATCACGCCCTGACATCAGGTGCCAAATCTGTGGCAAGCTGGGTCACTCGGCAAAGGACTGCTGGTATCGTTTTGAGGAGGATGAAGATGACTCATCTCAGGATGAGAAGGTGGCCGGAGCTGCTGATGGCTCTTACGGCGTCGACACAAATTGGTACGTCGACAGCGGCGCCACAAACCACATCACCGGTGAGCTGGAGAAGGTGACCATGCGTGAGAAGTACCGTGGCAAAGATCACATCCACACTGCAAGTGGAGAAGGTATGAAAATTAGTCATGTTGGTCACTCAATTGTTAAAACCCCTCATCGAAAAATTCACCTTAGAAAAATTTTGCATGTCCCTAGCACCTCAAAGAGTCTTCTTTCAGTCCATCGTATTGCTATTGACAATCATGTCTTTCTTGAATTTCACCCTCATTTCTTTTTGATCAAGGATCAGGCAACGAAGAAGGTGCTTTATCGAGGTAGATGCGTTCGTGGGCTCTACCCTTTGATTCCGGAGATTAGAAGACTCAATAAACAAGTTTTTAGTGCCACCAAAGTGTCTTCAACACGATGGCACGATCGTTTAGGGCATGCATCTTTTTCTTTAGTTGAGCGTTTGCTTAGGAAAAATAAGCTCCCATATGTTGGAGAGCGGGATGTCAAAACAGTTTGTGATTCATGTCAAAAGGCTAAAAGCCATCAATTACCTTATCCAGTTTCTACCAGGATTTCTACAAAACCTTTGCAACTTGTCTTCTCCGATGTGTGGGGTCCTGCCCCCTCTTCTGTTGGTAGACACACGTATTATTTGAGTTTCATAGACGACTATAGCAAATTTTCCTGGATTTACCTTCTTAAGAAGTGATCCGATGTGTTTCAAGTCTTTCTGAACTTCCAAGCTCTTGTTGAGCGCCAATTTGATTGCAAAATTCTTGCTCTCCAATCCGACTGGGGTGGAGAATATGAAAAGTTAAATTCTTTCTTTCAGAAAATTGGCATATCTCATCATGTATCTTGCCCACATGCTCACCAACAAAACGGGTCTGCTGAACGCAAGCACAGACACATCGTTGAAGTTGATCTAGCATTACTTGCTGGTGCCTCTATGCCCCTCAAGTTTTGGGATGAGGCTTTCCTTGCGGCTGTTCACATCATCAACATGCTACCTAGTCGTGTCATCAACTATGAAACTCCTATTGAGCGTCTCCTTCATACCAAACCCGACTACACTACTCTTCGAGTGTTTGGTTGCGCTTGTTGGCCCAATCTTCGTCCCTACAACTCTCGCAAGCTCATGTTCCGCTCCAAACAGTGCGTCTTCCTAGGCTATAGTGCTCAACACAAAGGTGTAAAGTGCCTCGATGTTTCTACTGGTCGCATTTATATCTCTCAGGACGTTGTCTTTGACGAGACAAAGTTCCCTTTTTCCGACCTACACCCCAATGCCGGAGCCCTACTTCGCAAAGAAATTCTTCTCTTGCCTTCTAGTCTCACCGGCATCACCCAAGGGGAAAATAATTGCAGCGACTCAATGTTGACTAATGCTCATAACCACTTCCATGAGTTTTGTGATGATGCAGATGATGCAAACTCTGAAGAAAATGGTGCAGAAATCGACAAAAACAATGAAGAAAACGCTCCCAACATGCCACATTTTATGTGTCCAGGTTTGGGGAGCAGATCCTCCTCGGGATTGGTTCCCCTGCAGGCTGGCAGCGGATCGCCCTCGAAATCTGGGCCGTCCCAGACTGACAGGGCGCGGGATCCTGCCTCGTCTGGCGAGCGGCGCAGCCCCGCCTCCGCGCCTGCCACGTCGCGCCTCGCCACTGGCTCAGGGGCTCCCTCCGGCCCGCACCACTCGGACGCCCCCGCGCGGCGCACTGAGAGTTGCTGGGCCCCCGCTGGGCCCCTTCACTACGAGCGTCGCCAGTCGATTGGCGCACAGCCTCATCAGCTGGCGCCAGACGCGGCCCCCGACGTTGATTCAGGCCGGTCTCCTGATGCGGCCCCAGACGCGCGATCCGACGCGGATTTGGCCGGGCCCGCCTCATCATTGCTGCATGATGGGCCTGAGCCGGACGTGCTGCTCCACCGTGGATCTTCTGCGCCACGAACCGTTTCGCCCGTACCACCTCCCGCTCCCGATGCCGCAGACGATCCGTCTGCCCTGCGTGATGACGAGGTGGCCGGGGCAGGGGGCGCCATCGGGGGATCTACTGCGCCGGATATATATGTTGCGCCTCCTGTTGCTTCACGCACACGTCTCCAAAAAGGGGTAACTAAACCAGTTAATTACAAGCAAATAACAAAGTTTGGTCTTGCCTGCTCTACAGATGAACCACGCTCTGTTGGTGAGGCACTCAATGATACAAAGTGGAAGAAGGCCATGGAAGAAGAACACCTGGCTCTTCTTAAAAGTCACACGTGGCATCTGGTTCCTCCAAGGCAAGGTAAAAATTTGTTATTTGCTTGTAATTAACTGGTTTAGTTACCCCTTTTTGGAGACGTGTGCGTGAAGCAACAGGAGGCACACCATATATATCCGGCGCAGTAGATCCCCGGATGGTAAAAATTTGATTGATTGTAAGTGGGTTTTCAGAGTTAAATGGAAATCTGATGGAACCATAGATCGCTACAAAGCCAGACTCGTTGCAAAAGGCTTTAAACAACGATATGGTATTGACTATGAGGACACTTTTAGTCCTGTTGTCAAAGCTGCAACTATTCGTCTTGTGCTCTCTATTGCTGTTTCCAGGGGATGGAGCCTTCGACAGCTAGATGTGCAGAATGCGTTTCTCCATGGCGTTCTGGAAGAGGAAGTATATATGAAACAACCTCCTGGGTTTGAGAACAAAAACAAACCGTTTCATGTTTGCAAACTTGATAAAGCTCTATATGGACTGAAGCAAGCTCCCAGGGCCTGGTACTCTAGACTCAGTCAGAAATTACAAGCTCTTGGTTTTATTCCTTCTAAGTCTGACACGTCTCTGTTCATTTACAATAAACTAAAACATCCATATTTGTTCTCATATATGTTGATGATATTATAGTCACAAGTTCATCTGATGAAGCAATATCCGGGCTGCTGAAGGATTTGAGTGCTGAATTTGCTCTCAAGGACTTGGGAGACTTGCATTTCTTCCTAGGGATTGAGGTAAAGAAACAAGGTGATAGCCTCCATCTCTCTCAAGAAAAGTATGCTTCTGACCTGGTGAGAAGAGTTGGGTTGCAAGGTTGCAAACCTTCACCAACTCCGTTATCTAGCACAGAAAAATTGTCACTTGCAGAAGGAGAACTTTTGAGTCCTGATGATAGCACCAGGTACAGAAGTTTGGTAGGAGCACTTCAGTACCTGACCTTGACACGACCTGATATTTCCTTTGCTGTGAACAAGGTCTGTTAGTTTCTTCATGCACCTACTAAAAATCATTGGACTGCTGCTAAATGTATTGTGAGATATGTGAAAAATACCATGAACCTTGGTCTTACTTTTACCAAGTCCTCATCCACACTGGTCAGTGCTTTCTCTGACTCTGACTGGGCAGGATGTGTAGATGACAGACGCTCCACTGGTGGGTTTGCAGTGTTCTTTGGTCCCAACTTAATATCATGGTGTGCAAAGAAACAAGCTACCGTGTCACGATCAAGCACAGAAGCTGAGTACAATGCCCTAGCCAATGCCACAGCTGAGATCATTTGGGTTCAGTCCATGTTGAGAGAGCTTGGTGTGAGAAACACTCAAGCCCCATGCTTGTGGTGTGACAATCTTGGTGCTACTTATCTATCTGCTAATTCCGTTTTTCATGCAAGGACTAAACATATTGAAATTGATTTTCATTTTGTTAGAGAACGAGTTGCCAATAAGCAATTGGACATTCGTTTTGTACATTCTCGAGATCAGGTTGCAGATGGATTCACCAAAGCCTTGCCCACAAGAAACTTTGAAGAATTCAAGCGTAATCTCAACTTAACAAGGTTGTGATTAAGGGAGGGTGTTGAACGACACATGTTGCACCGCACCGTTACCCATGTTCAGGGAGGGTGAAAGCACCCGCTCATTCCCTCGCCCGCCGGTAACCCCGACGATCCCCTTCCTCCCCCGCCCCGGCGGCAGCCGGCGGCGGCCCAGCTAGCGCCGCACCTCGTCGACGAGATCCTGGAGGAGATCTTCCTCCGCCTTCCCACACCGACCGCGCCTCCACCGCCTGCGCGTCCTTCCGCCGCATCATCGCCGCGTGCTCGTTCCTCCGCGGTTACCGCACCCTCCACCCGCCGCCACTCCTCGGGTTCGCCACCGAAGAAGGCGGCTTCCGCCCGGCCCAGGATCCCCACCCCTCCGCCCCGCTCGCCCGCGCACTCGTCGATGGCGCTGGTTTCAGCTACTCCTATGTCCCAAAGCCCGGCGATGGCGGTGTGTTCACCCCTTGGTGCCCCCGCGACGTGCGTGATGGCCGCGTCCTCCTCTTGTGCAACCACTGGCTTCGCCGGTGGGCCATGACCATCAGCAGGTCAGTCCTCGCGGTGTGCGTGGGATCCCCTGTCACGGAGATACTTGCTGCTCCCACCCATACCTGTGGACACGACTCCTCACCCACACCAAGAGCATCTTCATCGATTCGAGCCTGTCCTCGCTCCCACCGGCGACAGCGATCGAGGATGAGACGTCGTTCAAGGTGATCTGCTGGGCGGACTATAAAAGCAAGTTCGTCATGTTTGTCTTCTCGTCTGCCACCGGAAAACGGTGTAAAGCTGCTTCTTCCAGTTGGAGTTCATTTGGTACGGTTAAGACATTTCGGGAATCATTGTCCTATTTTAACTACTTCTGCGGCCGATTGTACTGGACGGCACCTTGGGGCCGGGAACAAGCTGCTTTTTCTTGACACGTGCAGGATGGAGTTTTCCACTGTCGACATCCTCAACACCTCCCATATGCAGCTTATAGATCAGCCGGAGCAGAGCGGATGCATGTCTTCCATTGTTGTGGCTACAGAAGGAGCCATTGAGATGTTTACTCTAGTTGTGGATCGCAGTCCAAACGGCTCATTTTATCTCCATCATACAACTCAGCAAAATGATGGCCACTCTTCCAACAATTGTCAGCTAAAAATTGGCATAGCATTGCCTCATGGATTGCATTATTATATTTTGGGTGCAACTGAGAAATTCTTATTCCTTCGAGGTGTTTAACAAGCTCGGTGCGATGATGATTTACGAAGGTATGAAGATTTATTTTCGCTGGATGTCGAGACTTCTGAACGTAAGGTTCATGGAGGAGCACCATGCACTATCAATGCTGCCATGCCTGTTTACCCATACTTTGGCTTCCCGCCATCATTGTCAAAACCAACTTCATGAAGTGGCAAGTTTGTCGCTGTACTAAGTGTTTGCATATTTCTTTATATTCCATCTTCTGAAGTGAAAATCTTAGTTCAATTATGATTGTGGTAGATTTTTCAATCTTAATTGTAAATGCAAGTTGTGTAAGTAGTCAAGTACTCATCGTTGGTTTCTGTCCTGTTCAACAATTTCGTAGTGGCTAAGAAATAAGGAAAAAAAATCAGTTTCATACTTGGAAAGGGCATTTATATCCCTCTAGTATACCCAATGAAAAAAACGCTCCTAGGTGCTCACCTGGGTGTGCTTAAGCGCGGGGCGTTGGCATAATCGCTTGCTTTGGCCATAGGCGCTTTGAAAAGCGACTGACGAGGAATCCTTGAGCATACCGTTGATCATTTGTGTAGGTGATATATTACTCCCTCTGTAAACTAATATAAGAGCGTTTAGATCACTAAAGTAGTGTTCTAAACGCTCTTATATTAGTTTACGGAGGGAGTACCTTTGAAGAACATAACTGGAAAATAAACTAGACAAACGTAAACCCATAATTAACTTTAATACACTATATGTTCAAGCCTAGCTCTGAATGCTCTGTTTGGAAAATCAAACTTTCAATTGAGAGCCTCCATAGGTAGTGTATTGGGAAAAAAAAAATATGGAACAGCTCTGAAATTTGCCCACCTTATTGACAGCATGAAGCTTATAGAACAACCTAATTTGAAAAGGTCAGCTTTCCTATATCTTCTTCTCCTTTCAGTGTATGTCATCGCAGGTGAGGAAGACTAGCGCCAGAAGAAAAACTGAGGACAAAATTGAGGCAGTTAAATTTATGCATTCACTGAACCCATAGTATTTGATCAATACATGGTGTCGGTAGATAGGGAACAAATGAACTGAGATTAATCAGAGTCATAAGCTAAGGTTTCTTTCGAAATAGAACATCAAACTGTATGACAGCAACTTATTTCCACCAAGGAGATACCCAAGATTATGTCCTACACAGTAACAACAAACAGACCACAGTATATCGAAACTGTGCCATCCGGTGGCCAGTAATATCAAAACAAAAGCTTAGCTCACATCAGAACCAAGAAACCATAACCCCTCAACACCAACATATCATGCACCATCCTCCCAGAATTTACATGAACCAATTGTTAGAGCTAAACTTATACCCCCTCTGTAAACTTATATAGTGATCTAAACGCTCTTATATTAGTTTACGGAGGGAGTATTTCAGAACCAATTCCAATAATGGAGCATTGGATGGACCAAATTCAACTTATACTGTTCTGTTTCAGCAATACATATATGTTAACTGTTGAAGTGGCTTGCAATTACAGCTCTACGTTACTCCTACTGGCGTCATCCATGAAAGAACTTGTCTTGGTGTAAGGAAGATGAGATACTGTAAGTCCTACAACCACATGTAATTAGTGTGAATCAGTAAATCGTATATGTTGTTTGGAGCTTATTGTCAACAACAATAGTCAGTAGTAGCAGTGTTTGAGACTCTGGAAGTGTACACACGGTCAGCAGCATCAAATTTTACAAATCGTGAGCACAAATACGTGGATAATAAGATGAGATATGTGAGTACATGTATACTAACCTGCGCGGCAACCAATGCAAATCGTGAGCTTTAGAATTGCCTGAACTAACCACCAGAACCAGTTCAGCAGTTCCAATACCTCAACTGAGATGTGAGAGCACCTGCAGCAGAACCAGTGTCCTGCGAATTGGGAGCAAAACACACACACACACACACACACACACACACATACAAAACAGTATCAATCAGAAGGGATCCGACTCAGTATCAGCAAGTAACTGGATGGAAGATGTGAGGAAGGAGGGGCGGTAAACTGCAGCGGCAACCGGGTGAGAAGCATGGCTAGCAGAGGTGACATTGCCGAGTAGGGAGGGGAATGATCAGTAGAAGGGTGGAGATGATATAGAAGCGCATCAAATAAAGGAAGAAGATGAATCGAATAAAGGAAGAAACTGAATAAGAATCATAACCGACCTGCAATAATTGGTCGCCGGCTAGTGGTGCACATCGACTGTGATTATAAACCAAAGGTGATTTTCTTCTAAGCAAGCATAACAATCAACTTGTAACTGGAAAGTAACCCTTCCACAAACCGTGTAAGGATTGTATTGATCAGGCCTATAATGAAAGCAATATGTGTGATAATCCAACTTGGTAAGTGTTTTACATGCTTTTTCGTGCAATAAGTGGGCATCGGTGTATCAAATACCTAAATGGAACCCAACATGACCATATGGAAATAATAGAGGATATTGCAAGGCCATAAGAGCAGGGTGCAAGTTTGATATAGGGTGCAGACCTCTATCATGCACAATAATATCGCGTTTATAACTGTCTGGTGTGAAGCCACTAACAATTAAGAGAGCAAGATCATCGAATGTTGCTAAATTGTACCGGATATCAGTGTCTAGTTGAGGAGCTAATAGCCTAATTGCTTCACAAGTGGGTTTACATTAGAACATTCTCTAATTCATTCTCCAGCAATTCTAAATTGTTTCACAAGTGGGTTTACATCATTTAACATTTGCATTAGTTTTGCAACAATAGTGCGATCCAATTCACCATCAAAATCATCTTCTTTACACAATGTCTTTATTCTATTTTCATTTTCATGATTGGTATCATGTATATATAATTGAGCAAATTTGGGTGTACCATCATGTGGAACTAATGTACCCATTTTGTGGTGCACTTGACCGCTTATTCGGAAAACATATGGACCTTTACCGTCGTTGATACTTTTGTCTACATGGACTCCAAAAGAAGTGAAATTAAATAGGCAATTATACTGCCTTATGTGGGTCATGAATTCTCTACTCTCACGATTCTCTACTCTCACGACCACCATTGAAACGCATAAGCTGTGCCAGATATTCCAATCTCAAATTCTGAATTCCTACCACCACCAAAATATCTTGCACAGCTTATGTGTTTCAATGGTGGTTGTGAGAGTAGAGAATTCATGACCCAGTATAATTGCCTATTTAATTTATTAACAATGGTAAATGTCCATATGTTTTCCCAACAAGCGGTCAAGTGCACCACAAAATGGGTACATTAGTTCCACATGATGGTAAGCCCAATTTTTCTCAGTTATATATACATGATACCGATTGTGAAATTGAAAATAGAATCAAAGCATTGTGTCAAGAAGATGATTTTGATGGTGAATTGGATCGCACTATTTTCGCAGAACTAATAATGTAAATGTCAAATGATGTAAATCCACTTGTGAAACAAATTAGAATTGTTGGAAAACGAATTAGAGACCGTCCTGATCAACATGTGGCTATTAGCTCCTGAACTTGACATTGATATCCAGTATACAATTTACCAACAATCGACGACCTTGCTCTCTTACTTGTTGGTGACTTCACACCAGACAGTTAGAAACACGATATTATGCCAAGTTTGGGTTAAAACCCGCCTAGACCCATGCTGATTTGGTCCTTGGTTCTTCCTTTTCCTGTCCAACTGTCGGTCCATGTTGGGTCTGATCGCGCGGGTTCGAATGCCACCATTGAGCCTATGCTGGCCAAATCTCCGACTTGAATTATTGAACAGACCCTGTTGGAGTTTGCCAGTTTTGATGTTATATAAAGTCTCAGGTTTTGTTCAAACTTTAGCCCAGTGGTATTAATTCTATATTTGTGTTGATCTCTTGTTTAGCTCCCTCCAGCTGATGTTGTTTTCACTGCTGTGGTTAGAGTCTAGATCAGTCCGGCTTAGGTTGCTCATGAGCCTAGTGGTACTAGTCTGGCTTTAAGCATGAGTCTTCACACAAGATTTGCCTTACGAGTAGGATTCAATCTCTTAGGCCTTTGCCTTTTTCTTTTTTTTTTCAAGACAGGTCGTTCGTGTTAGAAGCTAAATATTTGGAAAGATATAGGAGGGTACATGTCTATTGGAATTGTAGATATCTTGTACAGTACATTCCATTCAGTGGGGCATATTATGTTCTCAATAAGAATGTGCCATTACCTGCCATAAGTTGGTGCATGTGTTTGGTCGCCTTGATACTTCTCCTTCACCATTCAAATGTTCGTTTTCTGCCAATTCTTGGGTACAAAACTGGAATTCATTGCCCTGGTATCTCTCCTGATGCATGAATGCGCAGCATATGTGCCTTTTGCTCTTAGCCTGGACTGTAATTTTCAACTGTGTATAGAAGACCTCATTTTTTTTCTCCATTGCTCCCAAACGGTTGTAACACGGCTCTAGGAGGCTTCACCGAAGCTGCGTCCATTTTTCTTGCATCCATGTCTGTTGCTTCTTTGTTGTAACTAAATATGCATGAATGCAGGGATGAACTCGCTTCTCTTTTGGGGTCTGTTATTCGGGCATGCATCTGGCCATCTGGTGCCGTTGAGGATAAATGAAAGATTGCCAAGATGGTGATAGGAATATGCTGGCAGGGTGTAGTACTATTTACCGAAAAAGGCTTTCGCCCCGCTTTATAGATAAAGCAGACCGCCAAAGGACAAACAACCACACCAAGTCCACACACACACACCCAAGTACCACAACAAAGTCATAAGGTTCTGCTGAGGGCACAGCTCAACAAGCCCAAAGAAAGAGAAAAAACAAAGTGAGACCCGCGCCGGGGATTTAGTCAGGCTCCGGCGGCGGCGGCGGCGGCGGTGGCGAAAGGCGGACGGCCATCGAGCGAAGATCGGCGATGAAGGCAGAGATGGCGTCGCGCTCCAGGGGACGGCTAAGCGGCCGCCAAAGCTGCAGGAAACCCGAGAATTTGTAGAGAGCGTCAGTAGCACGACGGAGAGGGGTACGCTCGATCACAAGCTTATTACGAACAGTCCAAAGAGTCCAGGCAAGGACCCCAACCTCCAGCCACCTAATGTGGCGGGAGGACGAGGGGGACGTTTGGAGTTCAGCAAATAAGTCGGGGAAGTTGGTGTGGGTCCAACCCCCCCTGACAATCTCGCGGAAGCAGCTCCAGAGGAACCGGGCGGAGGCGCACGCGAAGAAGATGTGGTTGGAGTCCTCGGGGACAGCATAGAGGGGGCAGATACCAGTGCCTGGGCCATTACGCTTGCGGACCTCCACACCGGATGGGATCCGTCCACGGATCCACTGCCACATGAAGATGCGGATCTTCAGTGGGAGACGGACGGACCATACCATCAAGAGGGGGGGGGAGCGGAGGAGGGGGCAATGGCCATGTAGAGCGATTTGGTAGAGAACTGGCCCGACGACTCCAAGTGCCAACGCACACGGTCTTGGGCTCCATCCACCATCGGCTCATGCAGAGCGACGCAATCAAGCAGCTCACGCCAGGCGGCGGATTCCGCAGGCCCAAATGGCCGACGGAAAGCGAGGCGCCCTAAGTCAATAAGGGCCCTATCAACAGAAATCATGGGGTCGACAGAGATAGAGAAAAGGATGGGGAAGCGAGCCGCAAAGGGGGAGTCGCCGGCTCATCGGTCAAACCAGAAGAGCGTCGAGAGGCCGGACCCTACCGAGATAGAGGTATCAATGCGGAGCACAGGGAGGAGCTGGACGAGGGACTGCCAGAACTGAGAACCTCCCGACTTCTGGCAGAAGGCAAGGGGTTGGCCGCGCAGGTATTTATTCCGGATAATGTCCAGCCATAGGCCACCTGACCCTGCGAGATGCGCCACAGCCACCGGGATAGGAGGGCAATATTCATCCGCTTAGAGCACATGATCCCCAATCCACCCTGCTCCCGAGGCTTGCAGATGTCAGGCCAGCTGACCATGTGATACTTCTGCTTGCCGTGCTCGCCAGCCCAATAGAAGCGGGACTGGATTTTGGCGATCTCCTTATGGAGAGATTCGTGGAGGCTGTAGAAACTCATAAGAAATAAGAGGAGGCTGGAGAGGGAGGAGTTGATAAGAATAGTCCGGGCCGCCTTGGAGAGCCACCTCCCCTGCCAGGGCTCGCATCTAGTCTGGAGCTTGGTCACGGAGGGGCGAAGATCGGCGGCCAAGAGGCGCGAGTCACTGATGGGCGTCCCAAGGTAGGTAGTGGGGAACGAGCCCAGGCGGCAATTAAGTCTATTGGCGATGGCCACTGACTCAGCGGGAGAGTATCCCATCACCATAACATCGCTCTTATCAAAGTTGATCTTGGGTGTAGTACTATTTATCAGAAAATAATCGTATGTTAAACGTATTTGAGCGAAGAGACGCTGCAAGCAAGGTCACTCTATCTTAATATGTAAGAGACATATTGTTGTTGTGCTGGGAGAAATTGCTACTTATTGTTGACTTGTTGTACTCCTCTGATGAACAACTTCATCATCTAGTTTTATATGCTCTAGGGTCACTTTGGACTGTATGGTTTTAAAGAAATTGTACAATTTCGATTGATAGGAAATTTGTCCACAGGAAGCAGGCTGTTGGATTTCCATAATTTGAATCTGGAACAGCTTGAGCTATATGAATTCTGGAAAAAAAATCGGACATCTTCCAAAATCCATTTCTGTCCTACCTGAGCTTTATCTCCCCGACTCGTAAAATTCTTGTGGAGATCTGAAAAATCCTTTGTTTTACTGAATTGGAAAATCCTTTATGTTCATTGTCCGCCAGGACATTCCCGTCGTAATACTTCTTATGCTTGTGGAACATGAATAATATCTTCTGAAGAGACGGTTCTTACTCGGTACATATATTGGGCCTTGCTTCGGTAGACCCCCCCCCCCCCCAACAAAACGTAGAAGGGCATAATGGTCATACGGAAGACCGACGTCCGTATACCTTGACGAATAAAAAAAAACCGCCGCACGTGTAGAGGAAAAAAGTCAGCTGCACGATCTTCTCGCCCGCCCGACGATCACGCACGTCGATCACGCCCAGTTTCCAACTGTGCGATCGCCGCCGACTGAACCCCATCCGACGCCGCATCTGAACGTCGCCGCGGATCCATCCCGCATCGACCTACGCCGGCGACATCTACACCGCGGCCCTCGTCTTCCACGTCGCCGCCGTCTTTCATCTAACCCTCGTCTTGCACATTGCCGTCGGACGGCTTGTCGGCTGCGACTGGCCGCGCTGTCGTCCGCACGCCGCGGATCCGGCCCTGCGTCGGCGACGTCTACACCGCGGCCCTCGTCTTCCACGTCGCTGCCGTCTTCCATCTAACCCTCGTGTTGCACGTCGCCACTGTCTACTCCGCGGCCGAAGGTATGCCATCTAATCTCCTCGTCTAAACCTAGCATGCTAGATGATATGAGTCACACATAGTGATCTAGGGTTTATGGTTGAGTAAACATGCCGTCGCAGCGGCGCCTCCCCGGACGACCGCATGTTGTACGCAGATAGAGTTGCACTTGGGCATGATCTACAGTACAAACTTAACACGTGATGAATTCACAATGTTATGCAGTTTGGTCAGTTAGGCGTGTTGCCATGGATGAACAAACCGCATTGAAGGGGGATGATAATGGTACTAATAAGGCGACTCGGAATGATAACGATATTTTTAATGAAGATGATGACAGCAGCGACAACGATTCCGTGTCGTCATTTGATATCTTGCCTCCGGAGGATTTTGATCATAATGAACATGGCGCAAATAGTGAAAACGTAAGTGCCGTATATTTTGATTTCATCTTTGAACCTGCAATGTATGGCATGGCTAACTATTTCTCTATGTATACAAATTTGCAGGAAGATGTGAATGTTGACAATGTGGAAAATAGTTTACAGGAATCATTCGCGGATAACTTGAGCCAGGTTCGTAGATAGATGTTGTACATCGATGAATATTATGAATTAAATGATAGTAGTTAACATATACATTTTCATATGAATTTTGTAGGAGGAGTCAGATGGTATTAGCGGTGATCACGATGAGGGGAAGATCGACATTGAGGAGGCTCGAAGGCAGCAGCAAATGGTGGATACACATTGGAAGGTGATGGCTATGACCTTTCGGTCGCAAGGTGATGCATACATATTCTATAACAATCACGCCAAAGAAAACGGGTTTAGCATCAGAAAACAGAAAGTCAAACGAGGTGCTTCAGGAATGATATGGTACCGGAGATTTTTTTGCTCCAAGGCAGGTAGAAGGCAGAGCAAGTTTATAACCATGGAGGGCCGCAAGCGCAGGCTTAGACCAGAGACTCGTTGCGATTGCGGTGCACATATGGTGGTGAAGCTGGACAGAGAACGTGGTGTTTGGTTTGTCGCGTCATTCGTGGATGATCACAACCACGCGATGGCTAGGCCCGATGAGGTTTGTTTTCTGTGGTCTCACAGACGGATTGGAGAAGGCACGAGAACAGAGATATTGGCGTTGGAAGCTGCCGGGATAAGAAAGCATATAATAATGGACAACTTTATCAGCAGATACGGTTCGTACGATAAGTGCGGGCTTTTCAGAAGGGATATTTACAATCTTTGTTGCAGAGAAAAAATGAAGCTCATCGCAAAAGGTGACGCAGAGACGGCAGTTGGCATTATGAGGAGCAGGAAGGAGAAGGACCCTGAGTTTTTTTTAGTATGTGCGTGACAAGGAAGGGCGACTGAAGAGTATGTTTTGATGTGATGCACAGTCGCGGAGGGACTATCAGGACTACGGAGATGTGGTTGTGTTTGATAGCACGTATAAGATGAACAGATATGGTATGCCATTCGTCCCCTTTGTCGGAGTTAACAACCACCGTTGCATCACAGTGTTTGGATGTGCCATAATTGCTGACGAGACGGAAGGGACATATGTGTGGCTGCTGCAGACATTTATGAAGGCAAACTGTCAGGTGAAGCCAAAGTCAATAATCACGGATGGTGATGCTGCAATGATCCGGGCTATTCGGACTGTGCTTTCAGATGTTTTCCATCGTCTTTGCTCCTGGCATATCGAGAAAAATATGCAGAGGCACCTGCATTACAAGTCACTGGATGAGTTCAGATCGCTCCTATACTATGCCATCTCTCAAGCGAACTTTGAGCAGAGATGGACCGCTTTCTATAATAAGTGGAAGACGGATAGAACTAAAGAGTGGCTTGACAGGATGTACAGGAAGAAAAGACTTTGGGCAGCTTCATATCTTTCCGATGGTTTTTTCCTTGGTATGCGAAGTAACCAGAGAAGCGAAAGCCTCAACTCCTGCCTTCACCTACACCTGGACTACGGTATGACAATAGTTGATTTGGTTGTGCATTATGAGAACTGTATAGTTCGCCTGCGTGAGAATGAGGCGTACGATGACTGTGAGGCACACCAAAAGAACCACCATCGGTTACTGAATATAAGGCACTTGAGGAGCATGCCGCCAAAGTATTCACACCTGCTAATTTTTACATCCTGCAAAATGATTTGCACAAGATGGGTCAGCTGTAGATATTTGAGACGCTCGTGGGAATTGAGGGTCAGACATACATGGTGACATGGAAGGATAACCACAAGTTCATGTATAATGTTGTTTATGAACCAGGTAACTCAGAAGAAACTATAACATGCAGTTGTCTTAGGATGGTTCGGAAAGGCCTGCCATGCAAACACATTCTTTTTGTTCTCCATCATCTGAGCATAACTGAAATACCAAAATGTTGTGTCCTTCATCGGTTGTCAAAAAATGCGAGAGATGGATTGTCTGTGCAGCGGAAGAGTGATATGTTTGGATGGGGTTGGTCAGGGCCATTAGAGAGAGACCGGTATAGTCAAATAAGCATAAAAACCGCAGAGGCAGCTCATGTTGCAGAAAATGATCCCTCCTTGTTTGACGAGTTGATGAAGTGTCTGGACAACATAATAGCGCAGAAAAAGATACCAGAGGAGGAACTTATAGGAAGTAGAAGGTATGCTAAGCTTAAGAAGGAAGCAAGTCAAGCGCAACAAGTTGAGCCTGGTATTGGTGATCCTGAGAAAGTTTCGACGAAGGGTGCACCTAAGAAGGGGTGGTCAAAGGGGGGCCCTGATGTTACAAAGAATGGTAGGCCAAAAGATTTTACAGAGAAAAAAAGTGGTCCTTTGTGCAGTCTGTGTAGTCTACCAGGTCATAACAAGGCTACATGTCGAAAAAACCAGAAGTAAGATGCTACCTTCTTATTTTTTGTTATGTTGGTACTTCGGTTTTACAAACTATATTTTCTCACCCATATTTTTATGTTATGTTCAGGAATTGGGCGTAGAGAAGCATCTTGCTATGTTGGAAGAATAAAAATGGTCGCATGAGTCTAGTCCAAATAAACTATGTTGTTTCTTGTTCGTATTTGTGTGGCAGAAAACTTTATGTCTCGATTTATTTATGTGTGATGAAAATACTTATGTGAACATATGTGATATGACACATCATATTTGTTTAATGAATTGCCATCTTATTTGTACTGCTATGTGAAAGAGTTCACAGTTTTAATATGCTGTGTTTTTGTTACTGTACCTGTTGCAAAAAACATGGCCGACCGTCGTTGTGCAAAAAAACATAGCCGACCGTCGTTGTGCAAAAAAATGCCCGACCGGCAGCTGGACCGCAAGTTGGGATATATTCCCAACCCAAATCAAGCCAACGAGGCGACTTGGGAGGTCCATATAAAGCCCATCAAGGGCCCAGCAGCCGGGTCCAACGGGGCGGCGATTTCAAGCAGTACTAGCAGAGGAGTTCGACCTGTGTAGCACGCCAGCATATTTAAGCTGGTCCTCACCCCCGTCAGCTTCCGAGGTGGGACTAAACTCCTTCGTCGGGCGCGCGAGGCGACGGTGACTGGGCCGGGGAGGGGCGAGGCTGGGCCTGTCGTACTGGGCCGACATGGGCCGGGCGGCGACATTGCAAGAAATGGAGCCTCGTCAGCGTTGCGTCGACCGCATCGCCTTATTTAGTCCCACCTCGCCAACGGAAGGGCGCACCGACCGGCTTAAATAGCCGCGTCGGCTGTTTCTCTCGAACTCCTCTGTTACAAGCTCCTTGTCAGACCCGTTGGCCTACTTGTGGGCCCTTGTGGGGTCCGCATCGACCGCCCGAGTCGCCTGCCGGCTAGATTTGGGTTGGATGCACAGTCCTTGGGTCCACAAGGGAAGGTCGGGCTGTTTTTTTTTCTAGTCAAAATTTTTTTAGCAAACGAGGAGGCGTCCGCCTGCATTTATATGTGCATCTAAGAGCCAACAAACGGCGGCTGGCATTATCATCACATAATAGTATTGCACATAAAGCCAGCCGTCTGCCTCCATTTATATGAAACTCTACGAGTCAGCAGACAGCGGCATCATCATCACATAAGCATATAGCACATAGCAGCTTAACATATATAGTTGGAAAATAAATATTGTAGCTAGTACCGACGACGACACCTTTATTTAGTTGTGGACGTGCATAATCATGCCCATTACAATAAGAAATGTCATAATATCAAAATTGTTCCTAGTGCCGTCAACGGCACGTTTATTTAGTTGCGATAATAAGAAAAAGAATCTTCTCGTAGCCAAAAACCCATCAACAAACTAATTTCTTGTCCATGATCTTCAAAATCTTCTCTTTCACAGTTTCCATCGTGTTGCACTCTGAAAAAAGTATTTCAGCTAGAATGTGTCCCCTTGAAGCATTCACCTCAGCTTGATCAAACTCAAATATCCATTCATCTCTGTTCCAATTTTGAATGCATTTCACCACAAACAGACCACAAGAAACTCTGTAAAAAAACCTCGAGTCAGGCATTGCTGTGTAAGAGAAGTACTTAGAACTTAAACAGTTGAACATACCCATCCTTTTGTAACGGCATATCGTACTCATTTATTGGCCACGAAGATACGTCTGGATGTTCCATTTGTACAAGGGAGTTCACCTCTAAGGTATCTTTAGCTATTTCTGCCCTCTGAAATATAAATGCGAAGTTCATATGAAGTACATAACTAATTACTACTGTCTATCTTGTTACATGTAAAGAAAGAAGCTTACCAGCTGCCTTATTTTTTTAAGAACTGCCTTGCTGCATTTATCAGTAGAATTTAAAACTTGAAACTCTTTTTTCTTGTTGTGCATGAGAATTGTTATCCAGTGACTTTCTTCCACATGAAAAGGAAAGTATGCCTACAACAAAGTTTAGTCAAGTTCTTGGACACACAATTAGTTATGTACTACGAAGGATCATACAAATGTGAAATACCTTATCTGTAATGAAATACTCCTCATTAACTCTAGACACCATTTTAGTTTGGTTTGTGAAATGCTCTATAAAATGGTGCTTAGAGTTCTTAACCTTTCCTTCAGCACGAAGAATAAGCCAGTGTGACACCCAAGATGATAAAATGTGATGGTCAGGACGAGGATTATGGGTCTGCATATGGTTGCAATAACTATTGATGACCTGGAAATAACATAACAGCAATACTCCTCTTAGAAAAAATTAAATATGACATGTACAACTTCATATAATTGTTGTAATACTTACACCGCCATGCAACCATTTTTTTGCAATGATGGATTGAAGCATATCAGGTGTACATGTTTCCCCAGCAATTCCTGTCATGTGCACGACAGTTTTCCTACTAAGCTTCGCCGAGTCTGATAGTGTCTTGATATAAACCTTCGCGGCCTCTATGTGATCCTCGGTAATGTAATCGGTATTAATCAGAACGTCTCTTATACCAAACAAACCTAAAATATAATCAAACAATGAGTAAATAAATTGTGCATGGAAGGAATGAAATATCTTCAAAACAAAGTACATAACACTTACTTTTCTTTGGACGTTTACGTCCACCGATCTGCTGGAAGGGTGAAAGAACGTACTTTGACTTTTTTCTCTTGCGTTTCCCATCATTCTCCTCAATGCCACTTTCTTTCGCATTCCCATCATTCTCCTTAGTGCCACTTTCTTTCGCATTCCCATCATTCTCCTTAGTGTCACTTTCTTTCGCTTTTTTAATACATGTGTTCAGACTATCCATACTAATCTCCTCAGATTTATCGGCGCTAGACCCGTCTGACACTGCATTTATATTCTTGGGGGTTGAAGTAACTGCTGGAAAGTCATTCGTGTCTGCCGTTGCAAAAGATGGGTCGGTTGAATTACCATTCTCGTCAATAACGAAGGGGTCCCTTTCATCTCCTGTACCAGGTGTGTTGAGATGCATACCTTTCTCACGTGCAGACTTCTTCCCGTTCCCATTGGTGAAGGATGCTTCCACCCCATTGTCCATATCGTCCTTTACAGGAGTTGATTTTACATCTGGAAAATATTTTGACGGACCATACCTCCTCATCCAGTTCTCACTGTGCTCCACAAACTCAACATCACTAAACCCTCTATTTGTCTTGAAGACAAGACCTTTGTTCTCCAGCTCCTCCAGTACTATCTGCAATAACACATGGGAAGCAGTAAGTACATGCAAAGAATATGAATAATCTCATGTAATTTGAATAACACATCACTAATTACCTCGGCACATTTTTTTAGGGACAAGGCGAATTTCTTTCTGCATATCTTTGATGCTTTTCATAATTTGATCTAAGGTCGTGTCCTTGCTCGATGAAGCCTCGTCTCTATTATCCTTCCTTTTCCGCAAACGACCTGTTCTATCAACTGGCTCAGATTCTTCCTCCACAAATTTCCCCTCTTGAGCAATTATCATCTGTCTGTGCTTCTCACTTATTATGTCATCAACCTATGCCATGTTAAATCATTTTAAATTACTCACCATGAAAAATGTTCCATAACTCCATGCATGCAAACCATAAATACTTACCCTCCCATTCCCGTGGACGTACGATGTGTCGTACGCATCATGCTTCATAGCCTCGACTTCTGGCCAGTTAAGCATCAGCGGATACTCATGTGCCAGTGGATCAAATGTCTCGTCATCAAGTGGCTGCACTTTCTCCCAAAATAAGTACTGCATGAACATGAAATATATTAGCAATCTTAACAGTCCAGACTATAGTTCGAAATAACATATATAACATACAATTTACCTGTATGGGAGCAAGGTTTCCCACCGGCCATGTAAATTTTGTACGATCTGATAAAGTCTTCGTGATGCCATCGACGCAAACGCGTAAAGTAAACGCGTTCCAGTTAAATGATTTAATGCTCTCCACATCCTCCACTAGCTTGTAAAAAGCATTAGGAACTTCTACCGTGGAGTGTGGTGCAAGAACAGTGCCTAGAAGAACCAACATAATTCGACGCAAGAAATCATCATCATACAATCCACTAGTAGTGATGTCATGTATAAGCTGGTCTATCATTATTTCATTCGTACTCGAATCTATGAAACGACTCGGCACCTTCACTTTCGCCTTTAGCCCCCCTTTACCTAAAGCTTTCATGGCATCTCTGCCCTTGTTCACTAGGCCAAAAATATCAAACACATCTTCAGCGCGCAATGATATCGCACCGTTTCTTGATGGCATAATGAACCTTTCCGTGTCCAATGCGTATGATTTAATCATAAACTTTAGCAGACACTTAGGCATGAGCACACTAGGAATCATCAACATTGTCCTAGTCTAGTGCTTGTAAATCGTTTTTTTTTTGCATAGAGGTTAGTTTGCTGACGAGGAGACACCACTTCTCAACAGAACAGAAAATTTGTCCGTAGTCCTCCATCACTACGAATAGGATCAAATAATATATTACCTACTTTTCATGTGTACATGATGAACATGATGAATGCATCGTTGAAAAAACATAAAAATTACCTCCCACCAGTACGGCCGTCGGTGGCCGCGGGGGGGGGGGGGGGGTGCTGGTGGTGATGACGACGCCGACTGCGCCCTGTGGAACCGCGGCCGCCTACGTCAGAATCTTCGGCTGACGTGATGTAGACGGACGACCACGTTGGATGGCGTGCTGTCGATCGGTGGACGGCGGATGAGGTGTTCTCCAACGGCGGCGGACGGACGGCGGATGAGGTGTTCTCCACCGGCGGCGGACGGACGGCGGAGCGGCGTCACGGGGCCAGAGGGGGTGGATGGACGGCAGCGTGCTGAAGAGGACAGGGTGAGGGGTGTCAGGGGATCGGGGGCAGATGGCGGCGTGGGTTAGGGCTTGAGGCAGGGCGTCGTGGGTGACGAGGGCATATGGTGGCGGGCGTGCCAGGTGCTAATCACGATAGATTCGGTCGGGCCCGCGTCGCTTCTGTCTCCACTGCCATCCGCAATGATTAGGCCGGGCCCTAGACGACACGGGTTGATTAGCGTCGGTGTGCAGCAGCCATTCTAATTTAGTCCCACCTCGGCAGCCGAAGGATGTCCAGACCAGTTTATATAGCCGCCTCCGGTAGTCCATGCATGGTCATATCTTATATTGTGATATGGCTCTACATAACTGCCCGGCAGTACACTGTCTGGTAGTGAACTGCCCGGGCAGTTAGGTAAAGTCACATCACAGTATTAAATATGTTTATTTTGTCATTTTGTTTATTTTTTTAACTTCAAAAGGAAAACAAATTTTTTTAAATATGGTTCCCAACTACGATTTTTTTTTACTCCGTCAAACATCACGACACTTCTTCCGCACGTTGCCATCACCATCCACAGCACCCACGCCAATTCGCGTATTTTTCCGGCGCTCGGCGCATTTTCTAGGGTTTTCCAAGTTGAAAATCGCAAAAACACTGCCCGGACGTGACGCAACGTCCGTTTAGTGTCCGTCTTCGTTCCAACCTTGCGTGGGGGCCTACGTTGGCCATGCCCACATGTACGCACACTTTGGTGCAATTGCATGCATGCGATCACGTAGCCCCAGTGCAACCAGCTACTTCTCGGTCTGCCGGGGAGTGGGTTCCCAACTACGGTTTTTTTTCTACTCTGTCAAACGTCACGGCACTTTTTCCACACGTTGCCATCACCATCCATAGCACCCACGTCAATTCTCGTATTTTTCCGGCGCTCGGCGCATTTTTTAGGGTTTTCCAGGTCGAAAATCGCAAAAACACTGCCCGGACGTGACGCAACGTCCGTTTTGTGTCCGTTTTCGTTTCAACCTTGCGTGGAGGCCTACGTTGGTCGTGCCCACATGTACGCATACTTTGGTGCAATTGCATGCATGCGATCACGTAGCCCCAGTGCAACCAGCTACTTCTCGGTCTACCGGGGAGTGGGTTCCCAACTACGGTTTTTTTTTCTACTCTGTCAAACGTCACGACACTTTTTCCACACGTTGTCATCACCATCCACAGCACCCACGCCAATTCTCGCAATTTTTTAACCCTCGACGCATTTTCTAGGGTTTCCTAGGCTAAAGTACCCTACACCGATGTCCGGACACACACCGAGCGACGTGTGTTTCCTGTCTGATTTCGTTCATATCATGCGTGTAGGACTACATTCGGGATGCACACACACTCACAAATTTTTATTCTGTTACATGCATGCAATCACGTACTTTAGCGTCTTACTATTTTATTATGTTTTAGCATATTTTCATGTACAAATTCATCATCAAATCAAAACTCTTGAATGAAATGGACAAAAGAAATTTCACTTAAATTTCATTCAACATAGATAAAATATTTTACATAGTCGAGCGAACTCGATGATTACAAGTTCATACATAAAGTCTACTACTTAGGCTTACAACGACATAACCAAATTAAATAAAAAACACAGTAAAAAAACTACTCGTTGTCGCTATCAACGAGGTCAATCACGGCCGGGCCGTCGCTGCCGTCAACATCGCTGCTGGACCAGTTGGCGAGGTCGTCCCAGTCCACCGGATCATCATCGGAATCCTCCTCCTCCGCCGGCGCCTGCTGCCACTCCGCCGGCGCCTGCTCCCACTCCTGCTGCCACTCCGGCGGCACCTGCTGCCACTCCGGCGCCGCCATCGCCGCCTGCTGCGCCGCCTCGGCCGCCTGGATTGCGGCCGCAATCTCGGCGGCCTTCATCGCCTCCGCCGCCGCCGCTGCAGCCTCCGACGCCCGTACGGCCATGTGGTACCCCGTCGTGTCATCCGGATCACCGTCCTCGCGGAGGATGACCTGCTCCGGCAGCAAGTCTATCCCCGGCGACGAGGGAGGGGCGGCCGGCGCGGGCGCCGGTGCCGGGTGCACACCGTGGCCACCGCCACGTCTGTGGCGATCGTGCGGTGGAGGCGGTGCGCGAAGACGGCCGCTGCGGCCCGTCAGGTCGGGGGTCTCGCCGGCCGCCGCAAGGCGGAAGGCGGCCATGACCTCCCAATAGTCCTTCCCGCACCAAAACCGCTTCCGGCCTTCGATATTGTGCCGGTCGCCGCTGTGGTTGCGGAGCTCCTCCTCCGTCGCGCCGGGACCCGGCGTCGCAGAGCCATCCGCGTCGATCTTCCAGTTGCGTGGAAGACGGCAGCCCGACGGCACAGGGAGGCAGTAGCGGTGGAGCTCCAGCGTCTCCGGCACACCGATGCTCGTCGGCCATGCGCCGGGGACGTCGTCGTCGGCGCCGCCGCCGCCGGTGCTGCTGCTGCTGCCGCGGAAGGACGACATCGGGTGCGGGCAGGCGGCGACGGGCGTCGGTGGGACGGGTGTGGGCGGGGGCGAGGGAGGAGGCGGGCAGGCGACAGCGCGGTGGGACGGGCGTGGGCGGGGCGTCGCCGTTTTATAGCGGGGCGGGGCGGGGCGGGGGAGGAGGCGGGTGGGCGGCAGCGCGGCTATTAACGCCGGCGCGTTAATGACCGCGCGGCAGGCGAAGCGATGCTTTGACCGTCGGGCGCCGCGAACGGCGCGTCCGGAGGGGGCAGGCCAGGAGGCGGGCCGGTCGGGTGGCAGGCCAGGCGACAGCGGCAGCGGCGGCGCGACAGGCGAGGAGCCAACAGCGACGGCAGGCGGCAGAGGTGGCGTCCGGCAGGCGCGGCGGCAGGCGGCAGCGGTGGCGTCCGGCAGGCGCGGCGGCAGGCGGCAACGGAGGCGCGGCATGCGAGGAGACGACAGCGGCGGCAGCGGCGGCAGCGGTGGCGTCCGGCAGGCGGCACGCGCGTGCAACCGCCTGCGTGCATGCGCGCCTCGGGCGCCGTGATTGGCAGACGGGTGCGGGCTGGCATGGAGTCGGGGGACGTGGGGGGGTGGGGCTGCGACGGGTGCGGCGCGACGCGTTGACTGCGGGGACTGCCGCCGTGATCGCGGGCGGGCACGTCTGCATGCCTGCCACGTCACCAGGCGCGTGCGGCCAGCCGGTTTAATTTTTTTTCCCTCCCGGGCGGGCGGGCTGTATTCATATACGTATTGCTTCGCTTATTTTTTTTGCGGGCGGTCAGACCGGCGGGGGAAGCTTTTTTAAAATATGCCCATCCTGCCCTCTGTTATGAAGGGGTATTGGGCAATCTCGGCCGTCCTTATGTTTACAGGGGGTCTACCGAAGCGGAAGTGACATATATTTGTCATCCAACTTTGAGGCAATAAGGAAATGAGCAAGCTTCTTACAAACATGCTTTCTCTGTCCAATAATATAAGCATATTATTCCTGTTCAATAAAATTGTATTTCAAAGGTATGGTGAAACAATGCACTTCAAAAAATCAAAATTTTATTTTGTGGCTGTGTAGCAAAAATACCATATAATTTTAATAGAATGCAGAGGTTAGGACTAATCAGCGCTAGGTTATGGTTGAGGGGAGGGGTGGCCGGCGGTGGCGATGGGGTCGCGAGAGCGGTGGTCATAGAGAGCCTGACACACAGATGCGAATCACCAGATTTAGGAGGAATAATCAGCGCTAGGTTATGGTGGAGGGCTGGCGGGGAGCAGAATCTCAATCTCGGTGGCAGCGAAAAAAATGGATATTATTTAGAGAAATTCTGGGTTGAGGTTGACTGCCCCTCTGGCTTCTGAGGTTGGGGTTACAGAGATTCATTCTACACCGCCAGGTTCCCAGTTCGATTTGTGATTGGTAGAGGTGCCCGGAGAGCGGTGTCGCCGCCGACATTCGTGATGACATCATCAGAGAGGAAGGTCAACGGTGGCAGACGAGTCACTGCCAGGAGGGCCCTACCTATTGGGGACCGTGTGGCTCAGCGGACGGATGCGGTGCCACTTGGCTCGATCATGTCTGCTAGTGCCCTAGATGAGCCCTCCTTGGTGGCGCATTTGCAGAAGCCACCTTCCCTGGGGTGCCCTAGTGTCGTGGAGGATTCCCCAAATCGACCATGAGCTAGGGTTCGCCGCTACAAGACTCTACCACCATCACTTGTCTGGGTTAGGAAGGATCTATTTGTTCATGAAGAATTCACTGCTAAGGACTACTATCCTGTAGGTAGTGATGATCATCTTCCTGTTCCCAAGCAATTCAACTTTTTTAGAGATTGTTGGGCCCCGAGCAATTCAGCTTCTCTAGAGATTGTTGGGCTAGGAGGACTGGAAAAATCCCCTTTGCTGCTATTGTTAAAAGGTGTGGCTGGAGATGGGAGAGATCAGAGCTCACGTGAAGGGAGGAGATATGCTGCAGATAGAGGCTACAAAGAAACTGGTAGGCCTATTGCTCCCAATCCCAATACTCAGGTGGGTTCTAATAATCAGAATCAACCAGTTTGCCCCTTGTGACCCCTCAAGCGCCGTCGATTTCTATCTACTCAGAGTCTCCAATTGTACCTGTAGCACATCCTACTCCTATGGTGCCTCCTAGACAGACGTTTGCTGGTTATCCGTCTGGTGGATGGAATAATCAGTACCAATCCATGGGGCAGTGGCCAGAACAACCTCAATTGTCTTATCAGTTCTTGCCTGCTCCACACCAACCGGTGTAAACTCCAGATGGGAGGGAAGAGGATAGAATGAAGATAGGATTTTGAACATGCTGTTATATTAGAGGAGCTTTGGGATGAGATTTGCCCGGGCTCTGTTTCGGCCCGTTAAAATGGAATCTTAGCCGTTCTAGCAAAATTATAGCAACCACTAAGCCATTAGTGATGTTTCGTGTAGCAATCACCCGTAGTGGTAGATAACGGAAAAATGGGCATTGCGTCGCGTGGAGACTCTCCCGTCATGATAGTGCTAATTTTGCCCGCAATTTTAATATTTGGATACAATAGAGAAAATTGACGTGCATCTCCAACAATTTGTCATCCCATGGCAGGACGAATTGCCATGGTATGCAAATAGGTTGCCATACATGTTTTCAGGAATTGTCATGCTACATCATAAATAAGTGTCATGCTACATCATAAATAAGTGTCATGCTACACACGGCCGTTTTCTCAGGAGGATGGATGAGAGGGAACGTTTGCGTCGTTCCATTGGGATGGTCAATGGGAGTGAACCGTGCACCCATGGGGATTACCACATGTCATCATATTGAGATTCACGATCAAGGAGGTTACACGTACCAAAAGTGTTCCCTAAAAAATCGCTAACAGAAATATCAACTTCATAACATTTTTGTTAATTAAATACAAAAATTAAAAAAAATAGAAAAACTAGGCAAGGGTACTCATGGTGTTTCTTTCCTACCATTTTCCCATTGATTTTGATAATAAACAAGTACATTTTGTTTGTACAAAATGTCTTCACTTCAAATTTTTTGAAACCACAAGGATTTATTTAGATTGTGGTGTTTCAAAAAGTACCTCATGTGGTTCGCTAGATCAAGATCGAACGGTCCACACACTTTCTTCTTGCTCCTCCATCTTCTTCCTCCGGTACATCCATGACTTGCTCAATATGGCTACGCCAGTGCTCGCTATCCCTTCCGCCTTTAACTCAAATAAAGCATCCCATCTAAACGCCTTGGATTATAGCGGACACCCACCCTAAGCATCCCCAATCATGACCACTCACTCGCGTGAGCTTTCCATCTCCTTTCTCATGTTCACCAAAGCCCTCTGAAGGTAACCAACCGTTCTGCCTCGATCCAGACTCACCTTGATCACCGTTGACGCAGCGGTGGCGGCGGTGATGCTACCTTTGAATACTCATTATTTTTGGTTCCGCAACTTTCTTTAAGAGTTCTATAATCTATTGCCTACAACTATGCATGCACTTTTAGTGGCTGTTTGGAATCACTGCAATCTGCTAACTCCGCTCCGTGGGAGGAGCTCGGTCTGAGCTGCTCCCAGCAATTGTGCTGGCCCTCCCTCCGCTCCGGAGCTACAGTGGCAGAGCGGAGAGGAGCCGAACAGGGCCCTAGTCTAGTGTTTATAATAGAAAAAATTATGCAAATGGGCTGAGTTCGAACCGAACCATTGTCGCCGCTCGCTCAGTCACATCACAGGCTCACAGCGCAGCACCCCAAGCTCACAACCCCCTTCGACTCGAAGAAGAAAAAAACTCACTCCCCTGCCGACCAAACCCTAACCACCGATCCCCACCCTCTCCACCTCGCCGGCGGCCGAACGGCTGCCAGCCATGGCCTCGCCGACGCCGCCAGACGCCGAGTGCCCGACACAGTCCTCGCTCCTGGCCCTTCCGGATGTGAACCTGGAGGACATATTCCTCCGCCTGCCCACACCGGCGGCGCTCGCCCGCGCCTCCCTCGCCTGCGCCGCCTTCCGCCGCATCATCACCGAGCGCTCTTTCCTCCGCCGCTTCCGCAAACTCCACCCGCCTCCCCTCCTCGGCATCATCGACGACGAAGGTGTCTTCGCGCCCACCGAGGCGCCCCACCCTTCCGCCCCGCTCTCCCGGGCTCTTGTCCAAGGGGCTGGTTTCACCTACTCCTTCGTCCCAAAGCCACTCGGTGACAATCACACAATCTGGTCTCCCTGCGACGTCCGCGACGGTCGCGTCCTCCTCGAGCACCGCCGGTCTGGAGCTGACACTTTCTTCATAGACCTGGCGGTGTGCGACCCCCTGTCGCGGAGGTACCTGCTGCTCCCACCCATTCCTGAGGATATGACCATCGAGCAAGAGCGCCTCTATGAATTGCGGCATTTCCTCATTCCCATTCGCTAGAATGAAGATGAGACATCGCTCAAGGTGATCTGTCTGGCATACTACAGAAGCAAGTTGGTCACATTCATCTTCTCTTCTGTCACCGGACTATGGTGTATAGCTGCGTCTACCAGCTGGAGTTCTTTGGGCGTAGTTGACCCCTTCAGGAAATTGTTCTCCTGCCCGCAAAAAAAAAGAAAATTGTTCTCCTGTTTTAACTACTTTCGCGGCTGCTTCTACTGGTCCTTGCATTCGGAGTACAAACTGCTTGTGCTGGACACACACAGGATGGAGTTTTCCACTCTCAGTATTCATCCTGGCAAGTTTATAGGTCAGCCTGAACACATCAGATGCATGCCTACTGTTGTCGAGGATACAAAAGGAGCCCTTGAGGTGTTTAATCTCGTCGGTGATCCTTTTAAATCTCACTCGTTTGATCTCATCGGTAGTCCTTACGATCTTACACTACCGGACTCGCGGTCTATGCCTACGGCCAAGGGCCGTCGGCATAGGCCCCCAAGCCGTCGGCATAGGTCTATGCCTACGGCTGCCGTCGGCATAGACCCGTCGGCGTAGATACCGTCAGCGTAGTCTTGTCAGACCGTCGGCATAGTAAAGCCGTCGGCATAGGGGCCTATGCCGACGGCCTGGCATCAGCCGTCGGCATAGTATAGCCGTCGGCAGTCTTTTTCGTCTGACGGCAACGGACGGCGCCGTCAAAAACGGGGACGAATCATGCAAGGCCACGTGGCAGGGCTATGCCTACGGCAAAGCCGTCGGCATAGATGAATCTATGCCGACGGCTTTGCCGTAGGCATAGCCCTGCCACGTGTCTTCTTCTGGTTATTCCTGGCAGCAGAGGTATGCCTACGGCTTTGCCGTCGGCATAGATTTTCACCTATGCCTACGGCAAAGCCGTCGGCATAGATTTTCACCTATGCCTACGGCAAAGCCGTCGGCATAGATAAGCCACGTGGCGAGCCCTGGTGACTCCTGGGCTTATATATGCCGACGGCTTTGCCGTCGGCATAGTTTTTTTTTCCCCTGTTTTTTTTCTTTTCCAATTCATTTGACAGCATTTCAAAACAGAACAATATGAAATTATGCAGAAATATGACAGTTCATCATCTAAACATACTCAAGTTCACCATCATCATCTAAAGATCATCACCGACTCAAGTTCATGAACATAAAAGTTGTGCAAGACATGAAACATCATAAAAGTAGGAATATGAAAGGCATGGCACGACGGCCACATGCACGGAATCATCAAGCAAGACCACCTCCGCCAAAACCACCACCTCCGCCAAAACCACCACCTCCACCAAAACCACCACCTCCGCCAAAACCACCACCTCCACCAAAACCACCACCACTCTGCCAGATCGGAGTGACTGGGGTCGACGGAGCAGGAGTTGACCCACCGGTCCCCTACATGTTTCAGAAAAGATTCTAACAGTAAATATGATATGATAGTGTTGAATGAACGAGAACTAGTTTGTCAGTAGTTAGGCAAATGTACTAACCGGACCATCACTGCCTAGTGCCACCCATTCATCGAACGTGGGCACGTGTGGGGGTTCTCCCGCAGGTGGTGGTGGGGGTCCCATTTGTGGTGGACCCGTGCCGTTACTCCAAGCCGCCAACATAGCCTGAATGTTAGTTAAACAAGCAAACTAGAAGATCAGAAGGAATGAAAGTGCAAAAATTTAGCTTGGTTTTAAGAGGGCAGAACTAACCGTCATCATCTGACGGTTGTAATCATCGTTTGCCTTCACTCGTTTCAAGTACTCCCGCACCTCGAGATTCCTATGCTCGACAAACTCCTTATATGCCTACATAATTTAGATTGTTTCTAAGTGAGCAATGCTGAAAACAAACTGAGAATGCTAGATAAAAAAGATAAAGAGGAAGTACTTACAGCATGCTGGCGGGCTAAAGGAGTCTGTGAACGCCCCGTACTCTCTAACTGGCTCGGGTTGCTAGCCCGAAGCTGTGTGTACGAGATCGAAGGAGTGATCAAGCCGTCGAAACACGGATACCGGCCATTCTTCTTCCCCTGGATGGCCACCACCGCCGTGTCGTCGATCTGAGACTGGGTGACCTCGGCAACAGGAACATCCGGATGCAACTCCTGATAGTGATGAATGTAAGACCCCAGGTGCTCCTCGGTCTTGCCGTAGTACTGGCTCTCGCCCTCCTTGCGACGACTCCGCTCGCGGGCCAGCTTCCACGACTCCATGTCTAAGAGCGGCCTCTTCAACTTGTCCTCCTACAACGTCAAATAGAAGTTAGCCATACATAAGAACATGACGGTAAAGAAGAACAAAAATGCATCATGCACATAGATATACCTTCATGGCCTTGAAGCTCCAGTGGTTCCTGTTTCCTTGGCCGTGTGTCCCGTCGGCTCCACGGTTAGCCTGGCCCTTGATGCTCTTGGCAGCAAACTCTGCATCGGCGCCGAGCCACCTATCCACCAACGGCTGCATAAACACACTCAAATTCTTCCCTGGATATTCAGGCCCCGGAATTATAAGCGACAGGAACATGGTCTTGCATTGCATTATGGCGCCGGGAGGGAGATTGAGCGGAATAACAAATATGGGCCAGCAGCTGTATGGATTAGACGGCATACCATATGGATTGAACCCATCACCTGTTATAGCAATTCTGACATTCCCAGCCTCGGCTGCTTCCTCCGGGTACTTTATATCGAATGACTTCCATGCTTCACCTTCTGATGTATGTACCATTTTTTTTGGATTGTACCTTTTCCCTTCCTTGTGCCACTTCATCATTTTGGCAGACTCCTCGGTGATGAAAAGGCGCTGCAGTCTTTTTATAAAATCAAGATACCGAAGAACCTTCACAGGGATTTTTAGCTGCCGCTTCTGACCATGCTTATCGACCACCTCAATATACCGAGAGGAACCGCACTTCCTACAGTAGTTGTCATCCGCATACTCATGTCTAAACAAAAGGCAATTCTTTGGACAAACATGTATTTTCTCATAGTCCATGGAGAGCGCCTTCATGATTTTCTTCGAACCGTACATGGTTTTCGGCAGTTCATGGCCCTCGGGCAGGCTGTTAGCCCATACTCCCAGAAATGCTTCGAAGCAACCTCGGCTACAGCCGTACTCAGCCTTCACTGCCATCAGTTGCGAGATGGCATCCAGCACAGACAGCTTGGCACCCTCATAGAGAGGTTTCTTTGACGAGGCCAAGATTTCCAGGAAGGCCTTTGCGGTTTCCTCCGGCTCCTCCGGTTCATTCGCTGAATGTGACGGAGGTGTCGGCTGTGCAGCAAAGACATCATCTAGCATGTCTCTAACCCCATCGTTCTCATAACCAGCGATGCGTTGTCGTATCACATCCTCTCTACCACGGTCCCGCTGGGAAAGTTTATCGGCATATTAAAGTTGGGCATAAATCCATGCGTGCGAAGGTGCTTAGTCATCTCACTCTTATCTCTGCGGATACGTCTCTTACATCTGGCACACGGGCATTCTGGCACCATCCTCATTGGACTACGGAATATCTCTTTCAAAAACACATCAGTTTTCTCGACCCACTCTGTTGTTACTTGATTCCGACGGAAAAACCCACTATACATCCACTGATTATCTGCCATTTCTGCTTTATTGGAAGCCACACAACAAAATTAAGGATTCATTTTAATTACCAACATCAATATTTTATTTTTTACAAGGTTGACGAGTAATCCACCTACATCTCTAATAGGTAAAGATGGGTCCTAATCCCACCCGAGAATGTGTAGATTGAGTACGGTCCATGCTCTACCCCATTCCGAGACAAAATTTCGGCAGCACCTCCCCGCTGTTCTCCAAATACACGTCTCGGCAAAATGCCGAGAGAATGTGCATCCGGAGAACAACAGGGAGGCGCCGCCGAAATCCTGTCTCGGAACGGGGTAGAGCATGAACAACGTACCCAATCTACACATCCTCGGGCTGTCCGTGGAAAGCGCTGGACAATCCGAAAGAGCTGCGGTGATAAATATGCAATTGAATGCATATTTATCGATGCAACCCTTTCGGACGGGAGACCTAGGTTACGCGACTTGATGTGAAAATTCAATCTAGTGACATGGAAAAAAAAGTGGACGAGGTCATGGAATTGTTGCTCACCCTCCGATGTAGTCGATCAAAGGAGAGGGACGATCGTGGACCAACACCTCCAACGTCGATGATCACTCCGCGAAGATGGAACACCACAAATCCTGTTAATTACACCGAGTGAAAAAAATTAGGTCATCATATCACATTAACCATTTGGCACAACATTATGAATCGACATGAAACAACATGTCAAATTGCAAAAAAAATATTTATTAAGTATTTTAGAAACCATGTGCCTTGAATTGCTTCCATCTATCACTAACATGACCAAACACAAAACTTACTAATATCCATCAATTCATCCATATTTTAAACTAAGTGTTTACAAAATGCAAAACTTGACCAATATCCATCAATCTATACATGCACATATTCAAAAACTTGACCAATATCATCTATCCATATTTTAAACTAAGCTTCCAAATTCACAAACTTGACCAATATATCCATTAATGCATCCATCTATCACAAACTTCACCATCAATCTGTACATGCATATATCCATTCATCACATATATATCCATCTATGCAAAAAAACAGTAACAAAATGCAAAAAATTGAAAAAAAAAGCTCACCTTGGCCGCCGGTGCAGCGGGCAGCAGGGAGGCCGGGGGGCAGCTGCCGAGGAAGGGTGGATAGGGCCGTCCGGGGCGTAGCAGGGCGTCGGCGAAGGGGCACCTCTTAGCTCCTGCGCCCCCTAGCATGGGGTCGGGGCAGGACACAGGGAGGGCGCGGGGTCGGGGGTGGTGGACGGTGCCAGCGAGAGGTGGCGGGGGGATGGGGTGGTGGTGCGGTGAGGGGGCGGAGAGGGGGGTGGTCGCGGCGGCGCGAAGACGAGGTGGCGACCGCGTGGCGGCGGTGGCGCGAGAAGGGCCGGGGATGTAGGTGGGGAGGGGGAAGGGTGAGGGAAGGGGAGTGGCGCGGGTGGAGCAGCGACGGGCGGGCGGCGGCAGGCGGCGGGGAGCGAGGCGGGGGACCGGGAGCGTCGGCGGCGGTGCGGGTCGGTCTCTGGCGGCGGCGCGGGTCGGGCTCTATAGCAGGGTCGGGGAGGAATGGGTGGTGTAGGGGCGATCGTGGATGGATAAGGGCAACTATGCCGACGGCTAAGCCGTCGGCATATCTAGCGATGCCACGTGGCACCTATGCACCAGTGGACCTCTCCACCCGGTTGTGTTAGGTCGGCCCAGAGGAACACTTTGGAGCAACATCCGGGCCAAACCCACAGCTACATCCACTCCGTGTAGACCCGACGCGTCCGTTTCCCCCCTCCAGGTGCCGGCGGCGGCGGCGTCCGTGAGGGGGGGGGGCACGCCCCGGAGACGCGTGCTGGGCCTTTGCAACCGCCTCAACACTTCCAAATTTGTGAGAGGCCGCCTACGCAAGATTTGACGGTATGCTAGCCCCCGGAGGCCGCCGGCCACAGTCGTAGACGTGCGAAGAGCAATCCGCGTAGAGGGAAGTGTTCAGATACTTCTCCATCACAAAAAATTATGAAAAATTACCATCAGTCCTATAGCACATGTGCCCACGTTGTGTAAAAAACTCATGATTTTATCGTGCTCCAAGTATTTAATAATATTCACGCTGCATCGTTACCGCAGAACGTCTACTACCGTTTCATTGCCGTCCGTGAGGGGGGCCACAACCCGGAGACGCGTGCCGCCTCTTCGGACATGCCACAACACCACCCCGCATGTATGAGGGCCCGGTACGACGCTCCGGTGGCATTGCTACCCCCAGGGCCCCCGTCCCGGCTAACCCTGTAGCGTTTGACCACGGGATCTAGCCCTTTGACTTTGCACGGACGGGCTTTGACCAGTGGACCTCTCCACCCGGTTGTGTTAGGTCGGCCCAGAGGAACACTTTGGAGCAACATCCGGGCCAAACCCACAGCTACATCCACTCCGTGTAGACCCGACGCGTCCGTTTCCCCCCTCCAGGTGCCGGCGGCGGCGGCGGCCGTGAGGGGGGGGCACGCCCCGGAGACGCGTGTTGGGCGTTTGCAACCGCTTCAACACTTCCAAATTTGTGAGAGGCCGCCTACGCAAGATTTGACGGTATGCTAGCCCCCGGAGGCCGCCGGCCACAGTCGTAGACGTGCGAAGAGCAATCCGCGTAGAGGGAAGTGTTCAGATACTTCTCCATCACAAAAAATTATGAAAAATTACCATCAGTCCTATAGCACATGTGCCCACGTTGTGTAAAAAACTCATGATTTTATCGCGCTCCAAGTATTTAATAATATTCACGCTGCATCGTTACCGCAGAACGTCTACTACCGTTTCATTGCCGTCCGTGAGGGGGGCCACAACCCGGAGACGCGTGCCGCCTCTTCGGACATGCCACAACACCACCCCGCATGTATGAGGGCCCGGTACGACGCTCCGATGGCATTGCTACCCCCAGGGCCCCCGTCCCGGCTAACCCTGTAGCGTTTGACCACGGGATCTAGCCCTTTGACTTTGCACGGACGGGCTTTGACCAGTGGACCTCTCCACCCGGTTGTGTTAGGTCGACCCAGAGGAACACTTTGGAGCAACATCCGGGCCAAACCCACAGCTACATCCACTCCGTGTAGACCCGACGCGTCCGTTTCCCCCCTCCAGGTGCCGGCGGCGGCGGCGGCCGTGAGGGGGGGGCACGCCCCGGAGACGCGTGTTGGGCGTTTGCAACCGCTTCAACACTTCCAAATTTGTGAGAGGCCGCCTACGCAAGATTTGACGGTATGCTAGCCCCCGGAGGCCGCCGGCCACAGTCGTAGACGTGCGAAGAGCAATCCGCGTAGAGGGAAGTGTTCAGATACTTCTCCATCACAAAAAATTATGAAAAATTACCATCAGTCCTATAGCACATGTGCCCACGTTGTGTAAAAAACTCATGATTTTATCGCGCTCCAAGTATTTAATAATATTCACGCTGCATCGTTACCGCAGAACGTCTACTACCGTTTCATTGCCGTCCGTGAGGGGGGCCACAACCCGGAGACGCGTGCCGCCTCTTCGGACATGCCACAACACCACCCCGCATGTATGAGGGCCCAGTACGACGCTCCGGTGGCATTGCTACCCCCCAGGGCCCCCGTCCCGGCTAACCCTGTAGCGTTTGACCACGGGATCTAGCCCTTTGACTTTGCACGGACGGGCTTTGACCAGTGGACCTCTCCACCCGGTTGTGTTAGGTCGGCCCAGAGGAACACTTTGGAGCAACATCCGGGCCAAACCCACAGCTACATCCACTCTGTGTAGACCCGACGCGTCCGTTTCCCCCCTCCAGGTGCCGGCGGCGGCGGCGTCCGTGAGAGGGGGGGCACACCCCGGAGACGCGTGCTGGGCGTTTGCAACCGCCTCAACACTTCCAAATTTGTGAGAGGCCGCCTACGCAAGATTTGACGGTATGCTAGCCCCCGGAGGCCGCCGGCCACAGTCGTAGACGTGTGAAGAGCAATCCGCGTAGAGGGAAGTGTTCAGATACTTCTCCATCACAAAAAATTATGAAAAATTACCATCAGTCCTATAGCACATGTGCCCACGTTGTGTAAAAAACTCATGATTTTATCGCGCTCCAAGTATTTAATAATATTCACGCTGCATCGTTACCGCAGAACGTCTACTACCGTTTCATTGCCGTCCGTGAGGGGGGCCACAACCCGGAGACGCGTGCCGCCTCTTCGGACATGCCACAACACCACCCCGCATGTATGAGGGCCCGGTACGACGCTCCGGTGGCATTGCTACCCCCCAGGGCCCCCGTCCCGGCTAACCCTGTAGCGTTTGACCACGGGATCTAGCCCTTTGACTTTGCACGGACGGGCTTTGACCAGTGGACCTCTCCACCCGGTTGTGTTAGGTCGGCCCAGAGGAACACTTTGGAGCAACATCCGGGCCAAACCCACAGCTACATCCACTCCGTGTAGACCCGACGCGTCCGTTTCCCCCCTCCAGGTGCCGGCGGCGGCGGCGTCCGTGAGGGGGGCGGGCACACCCCGGAGACGCGTGCTGGGCGTTTGCAACCGCCTCAACACTTCCAAATTTGTGAGAGGCCACCTACGCAAGATTTGACGGTATGCTAGCCCCCGGAGGCCGCCGGCCACAGTCGTAGACGTGCGAAGAGCAATCCGCGTAGAGGGAAGTGTTCAGATACTTCTCCATCACAAAAAATTATGAAAAATTACCATCAGTCCTATAGCACATGTGCCCACGTTGTGTAAAAAACTCATGATTTTATCGCGCTCCAAGTATTTAATAATATTCACGCTGCATCGTTACCGCAGAACGTCTACTACCGTTTCATTGCCGTCCGTGAGGGGGGCCACAACCCGGAGACGCGTGCCGCCTCTTCGGACATGCCACAACACCACCCCGCATGTATGAGGACCCGGTACGACGCTCCGGTGGCATTGCTACCCCCCAGGGCCCCCGTCCCGGCTAACCCTGTAGCGTTTGACCACGGGATCTAGCCCTTTGACTTTGCACGGACGGGCTTTGACCAGTGGACCTCTCCACCCGGTTGTGTTAGGTCGGCCCAGAGGAACACTTTGGAGCAACATCGATCCGGGCCAAACCCACAGCTACATCAACTCCGTGTAGACCCGACGCGTCCGTTTCCCCCCTCCAGGTGCCGGCGGCGGCGGCGTCCGTGAGGGGTGGGGGCACGCCCCGGAGACGCGTGCCGCCTCTTCGGACATGCCACAACACCACCCCGCATGTATGAGGGCCCGCTACGACGCTCAAGTGGCATTGCTACCCCCCAGGGCCCCCGTCCCGCCTAACCCTGGAGCGGTTGACCACGAGATCTAGCCTTCTGACTTCCCACGGACGGGCTTTGACCAGTGGACCTCTCCACCCGGTTGTGTTAGGTCAGCCCAGAGGGACACCCGGGAGCAACATCCGGGCAAAAACCACAGCTACATCCACTCCGTGTAGACCCGACGCGTCCGTTTCCCCCCTCCAGGTGCCGGCGGCGGTGCCGTCCATGAGGGGGGGCACACCGCGGATGTGAGGGGGGTCACTCTCTGGAGACGGGTGTCGGGCGTTTGCAACTGCCACAAAACTTATGTCGGCATAGCTGTTTTTGATTTTAATAAAATATAAGGATCTATATTTAAAAGAACATGACCGCACATTATTAACGTGCTCGAAAAAATACAAACTATATATATATATATATTCATAATATATGAAAAAAATACAAACTACATATATATTCATATGTATGTTTATATTTAACATGCTACATGTTAGTTGATATAATAATACACAAAAAAGCATTAAAAAATATGTAGGGAAAAAAATTTTAACTATGCCGACGGCCTAGCCGTCGGCATAGATCCGACCAGCGTGCCGCGGATCACTGACGTGGCTGATATGCCGACGGCAGCCGTCGGCATAGCCTCTGCATGGTGCGGCCTGGATCAATGACGTGGCCTGCGGACCTATGCCGACGGCCCCCCGTCTAGGCCGTCGGCATAGCTCTGACGCCGTCTGCCAGGGGGTGGCCTGGCCCCACGGGTATGCCGACGGCCTTCGTAAGCCGACGGTAGCTGTCGGCGTATATGTAGATAGGCCGACGGCCGTTCTATGCCGACGGGTGCCGTCGGCTTATCTCTGCGTAGCCCGACGGCCTTTGTACGCCGACGGCCAGAACCAAGCTGTCGGCATATCTCCGGAGAAGCCGACGGGGGCCGTCGGCATTGTTCTGGCCGTCGGGGTATGGCCCTGTTCCGGTAGTGTTACCCCATTTTACATCTATCATACCTTTCAACAAAAGGGAGAATCTTCCAGTGAATGGCAGCTGTTAAATGTTATGGAGTTGCCTCGCGGATATTGTTATTATACTGTGGGTGCAGCTGAGGGGTTCTTATTCCTTGGAGGGATTGGAAAAACTCAGTCAGAGGGGTTGCCGGATGATTGGAGTGCAGATGTTTTCTCACTGGAGGTCAAGACTTCTAAACTTAAGAAGGTCTGTAGAGCAACAAACGCCACTGTCTTTTGTTTTCAGTCGTACTTTGGCTTCCCGCCATCACTGTCAACACCGAGTCTATGAACTACAAAGCGGTAAGCCTGCTGTCACACTTTTTATTTTGTTGGAGATTTTCTCATGTGAAATGGGAAGTGATAGGCTTAGTATTTATGAATTATGGTGCTTTGCTGTCCTAACTTGTAATATAGAAAGTTAATCACTCTATGCTTCTGGAAGTACTTGTCAAACTATGGAAGGTAGTCATGGTTTGTTTCTGTCCTGATCAACATTTCCATGTATCTGTACATGTAAAGAAAATAACTCACGTACTAGGAAAGTCATTTATCCTTGTACTATTCTGGAATATCCCACCATTCTACAAGTTTCGGCTAAAATATTATCTTTGAAAACAAGAATAAAACTGGACATAATCTGGTAAGAGACATGCAACTGTTTAGTCATGCGTGGTGTTTTGGATACTGGGCTCCAGTGAGCCTGGATTTTTTTTAAAGAAAATGTCTTTTAAATATTATATGAATACATATACATGTTCTCTATGGATCTGCAAAGTTTATTAAGTAATACGATAATTTGTAGGCTACAAAAAAAAGACAAACTCCGGCCCAAATACAACAAGAAAAAGGCCTGTGTTGATCTATGTATTTGTCCTTTTTGTTTAAACCACATATAAAGATATATTTTGATGAAATTTTGTGTGTACACTACATACTACGCACACACAGTGTGTGTGTATATACTTTTTTCAGAATTTTTTGAGGTGCAGAAATAATGTTTTCCATATAAAATTATAAAGGGCACCCACTTTTCGGTGTGTAGTCCCACTTTTATCCGACAATCAGTGCCCATCACCATCAGCTGTGTAAAGTCCACTTAAGTTGATTTAAAACCTGTCTTGCCTGGGTTTTCCCATCCAGATCCCCTGATGTTAGAGCATCTCCAGCCGTTCGGCCCCCCAGGGGCTTGAAATAGCGCCGCCCTGGGGGTGCGCCGGCTTAAAAATCGGCGTGGGGGCGATTGGGTTCCCAGCCGCCGCCCCCAGGCGCAAATTGGCCAATTTCAGTCCGTATTCGGCGTGCTTTGGCACAAATTGAACATAAGCTATTTTTATCACATAGTTCATCACAGAAAATCAATAGAAATCAAATAGTTCAATACAAATTATATAGTTCAACAAATAAAAACTCATATCTCATCACACGTCAAGCTAGGCGTTGCCCTTGAGCCTTCATTGGTGCTCCACCAGATCCTGTTGCAGTTGTTGATGCACCAGTGGGTCTCGGATCTCCTGACGCATATTGAGGAAGGCAGTCTAGGTTGCCGGTAGGTGGTGATCAACTTGGGCAAGAGGACCCTGCCTGTAATATGGTTTAGTGTCAAACACTGGCTCTTTCTGCTCGCTCTCAATGATCATGTTGTGCAAGATGACACAGCAAGTCATGATCTCCCACATTTGATCTTTTGACCGGGTCTGAGCGGGGTACCAGATAACAACAAATCGAGATTGGAGCACACCAAATGCCCGCTCAACATCCTTCCTGCAAGCCTCCTGAACCTTCGCAAAGTGGGAGTTCTTGCCTCCTGGCACAGGGTTGTGATAGTCTTCACAAATGTGGACCATCTCGGCTAGATGCCATCTGCTAGGTAGTATCCCTTATTGTAGTGCCGCCCATTGACCTCGAAGTTCACCGGAGGAGAATGACCTTCAACAAGCTTGGCAAAGACAGGGGAGCATTGCAATACGTTGATGTCATTATGAGTTCCTGGCATACCAAAGGAGTGCCAAATCAGAGGCCGTGTGTGGCCACTGCCTCAAGTACCACACTGCAACCGCCTTTGGCGCCTTTGTATATCCCCTACCAAGCAAATGGACAGTTTTTCCATTTTCAATGCATGCAGTCGATCCTTCCAAGCATCCCAGGAAATCCTCTTGCTGCATTCTATGCTAGGATCCGAGCAGTGTCTTCAACATTGGGTGATCACAAGTATTGCCGTCCAAACACTGCCACCACTGCCCTGCAGAACTTGTAGAAACACTCAATGGTCGTGGGCTCGGCCATGCGCCCATAGTCTTCCAGTGAATAATCGGGAGCTCCGTATGCAAGCATCCTCATAGCTGTCGTGCACTTCTGGAGTGAGGTGAATCCAAGTGTGCCGGTGCAATCCTTCTTGCACTTGAAGTAGCTATCGAACTCCCTGGTGGAATTCACAATCCTGAGGAAGAGCTTTCGGCTCATCCGATAACGGCGTCGAAATACTTTGTCGCCGTGCAGTGGAGCGTCGGCGAAGTAGTCGGAGTAGAGCAAGCAATAGCCTTCCAGTCGATGCCTCTGCTTTGCCTTCGGCCGGCCCGGCGCCGAGCCACCTCGCGGCGGCTTTGCATTGCTCGCGAGTAGGCTGGCCAGGGCGGCGACGACCATGAGATGCTCTTCGTCCTGGGCGTCGGCATCGGCTTCCTCCTCCAGCAGCGCCGCGAGCACCTCCTCGTTGTCCGACTCCATCGCCGAGCAGACAAATCGCCGAACACCTAGCGGGCGTGGTAGGCTTCCAGCCGCCGGTATCCCGTGTTGCGCGGACGGAGCGCCGGAAAGCTCACCCAGGAACGGGGTTGAGGATGCCGTGGTGGAACCCTCTCTCTTTTCCGGCGGGGGGTGGCCTATCTAGCGGTGGTGGGGGGTGGTCGGCGCCGGGATTGGCAAGGCGGCGGGAGGGCGTGCGCGCGGAGGGGGGGTGGGAGGTGGGGGCGAGGGGGGGCGAATCTGGACGTGCAAGATGCGTTTTCGCCTACAGTGGTGGCCTAGACATGGGTTTCCCTTCCGCTGGAGCCCCCAAGCGCCCCCCTAATGCGCTGGGTTCGGCCTGGGATCGCTGGGCCCAAAAACGGGCCGAGCCGGCGGATTTTGGCGTCTTGGGGGCGCGACTGGGTTTATTTTTCGGCGCCGGCGCGAAAAAAGTCGCCCTGGGGGGCCTATTGGGGGCGCGGCTGGAGATGCTCTAAGCCAATCCATTCTGGTCCTTCCATTTGAGCTCCTCTGGTCAAGTGCTGGACCAAACTGGGTCTAATAATGCTGATCTTGGTGTCCAATTCAGTCTATTGAAGCTAATCTCATCCTTGATTAGAGCCTCTAGTCAATTCACCTTTCCTATAACATTAAGGTGAGAATGGTGGCGGGTGGCGGCAGCGGTTGTGCTGCTTGTGCTGGACACACACAGGATGGAGTTTTCTACTCCCAGTATTCATCCTGGCTACTAATGTTATATAAAAGGTGAATTAGACACCCAAGACAACACATTCATGAAGGGGACAATGGCGGCGTCACAGCGTTGCCCCCTTCATGAAGGTGTTGTCTTGGGTGCTCACAGAAGTCCCCGGTGTTGAATGTGATGTTGGACGTTATACTTGGTCTTTGGCTGCTTCCCTGGGTGTGGGCATCCGGGGCGCAATGTATGACATCGCCAGCGCTTTCTCCAGGCCTTTCTCCTCCGTCCTCCTGCACGGTCGGGTCCTGCATCCCGCTTGCCATCTCCTAGGCGCGTAAGGTGGGGGAACATTGATTCGGTCTGTGATGGAGTGGTGGCCGCGCGACGGAAGTTCCTTGTGTTGGTCGTGACACGGTCTGCATGCCTTGTGTTCCTTCTCTTTGCCTTTCGTTGCTTCAGTTTGGGCTAGGTGATTCTTTAGGATGTGTTGCTTGTTGGTGTGGTGCCCCCCCCCCCTCTCCTCTTTGTAACAGTTCTCTCCTACATATCAATGAAATGATACACAATTCTTTGTGTATTAAAAAAATGTATCATGAAATATAAAATCGGATTCTTGAACTCAGTTTCACTCCATTTTCAATGGAAGACTTGAGTTTCTGGTATTGTATTAACTTGAGAGCTGCCCCAAGTCATCAACTTTCTGAAATAGATGTGTGAAGAAATGTGTTGGATCTCCTCCATCATAATAGGCGTATATGAAATTCCAACTTCATTGTATGTGCTTTATGCACATCTTTAGCCAGCAGAGCATATGCATATAAAATGTAGCATTGATATCAAGTTAGTTTTGTGATAGTCTATTTCTTTAGGTGGATAGTTAATGGTCTAAAATTCTTGATGGTTGCCCAGCCCATTAATTACGCACATCCTCGAATTTTGCTTATATCCTTATTTCATAATAATATTTTGATGACTATCTCCAAATATTTGACTACATGAAACCTGTAAAGTATCTTTGTAGTTGTCAACGCTTGAACAAATTCTTGCACAAATAATGGACGGAGACTAGTCTAGATACCTATGTGGTCATAATATTACTTGTTACTGAGCTAAAATCTTAGTTTCTCTATATTTTACTCCGTCTTAGGCATTTATTCTGCCAATGCCGTGATTCCAAGTTATTAGTCGTGGGCTTGATTTATTGGCTTGGTATGTTGTTGAGGAGAGTTGTAATTTTGGCTTCATAAGTTTGAAATCTCATAGTGTGGCTGCTTAAAAATCGGCTATGTCTAGTACATATCTTTGGAAAGATATAGGAGGGGAAATGTCTTGGGCTTATGGTAAAATTTTAGGTCTTAGTATTTTACACAGTTCTTGAAGCATAACATGTGCATCAGTTATTTATTGTTTGAGGGCATTGAGGCTTTAGATTTACCATTCAAATGCTATGTATTTTTTTTTCATTTGCTTCAAAACTGTACTTACATGTCCCTGAGACGATCCTGGAGCATGAATGAGTAGCTCATGTTTCCTTTTACTCTTCAGATGTACCATATTTCTCAATTTTGCACCTACCTTTTGATATTGTTCTGCTCCTAAACAGTTGTAAAACGGCTCTTTGACACTTCCAATGCAGGAATGAACAGCTTATGTCCCTCTAGTCTTATATCTTTACTGTACTTATCAATTTTGCGTAGAGTCTTATTTTGAAACCGCGGAATCAAAGATTTTTTATCGCACTGTTGTAACTAAATACATATGCAGGGGTGAGCTCACTTTGTTTTTGGAGGCTTTTATTCGGGCCATGCATCTGGTGCCTTCGAAGAGAATTGAAGGATGGTCAAGATGGTGCTGTGGACATGCTGGCTGGTTGTGCCATACTATTTATCAGAAAATAGTAATCTGTTAAGCGTATTTAAACAGACACTTTCTGTAGCACTAATGTGCAAGAGACATACTGTTGTACCAGGAGAGTGGTCATTACCAATTGTGGTGGCTTTGTCTAGCAATAATTTATCAGACACACTCTTGTGCTGGGAGAATCACCGCTTGTTGTTGTACTTAATCTGCTCAACAAGTTATGCCCTAGGGCGTTTGGCCTGCTGTGTGCTTTCTTTTTCCTTGGGCTGGTTGCCCACTGAGCCCTCTGCTGATTCAACATCCTGAAACTGCTAGTAGTTGTGTGTAGCCCAGTCTGTAATGTTAGGCTTTACTTTTGTCGTGGTCGTCGTACTTTTGTTATGATCTTACCCCGTCTTACATCTATCATACCTTTCAACAAAAGGGTAAGAACCTTCCAGTGAATGGCAGCTACTGTAGCTGTTAAGTGTTACAGGGTTGCATCACAGATACCGCTGACCATGTGTGCAGCTGAGGGATTCTTATTGCTTGCAGGGAATTGAGGAATTCAGTGGTACAAAAATGCAGCATAGGGGTTGCCTGATGATTGGGTTGAAGATGATTTTTTCACTGGAGGTCAAGATTTCCGAGCTTAAGAAGGAATGCATTATCTTTGAAGAACAAGAGTTAAAACTAGACAAACAAAAATCAACAGTGAACCAATATGGTAAGGCATGCAGATGTTTTGTGTGTGTAAATTGCTTCAAAACTGTAATTACATGTGCCTGAGACTCTCCTGAAGCATGAATGAGAGCAGCTCATGTGCCACTTACTCTCAAGCTATACGCAGCGATGAGCTCCACTTCGCTTTTGGAGTCTTATTCTGGCAATGCATCTGATGCCTTCGAGGAGAATTGGAGAGTGATATAATGTGTCAAGTGTGTGTAGTGATGAACTATTTAGCGCTACGATCTTCTGAAATTTTCTCCTTTGTACACTCACCAATTACATGAACTAATTAGATCTTGCCTTTGAATGTCGTCGTTGCCCTTTTTATGCTATAACCTCACCGACTTCGCTTCACATCCTTGCCTTGAGCTTTCCTCATCATCTTCCTTGATGGTTCCGGTCCCTATCTAAAGCAAGCATGGCATGCTCTAAACAAGGTCACTTTCTATAGCACTAATATGTAAGAGACATTTTGTTGTTTGTACTGGGAGATTGACCAATTGTGGTGACTCTGTCTAGCAATAATATGTTAGGCGTTACTTATGTTCCTTCTGTCCGGCTTTGGAACCTCTTTGTTCCTTGTGGTCGGCATTACTTTTGTATGATCTTACCCTGTTTTACATCTATCATACCTTTCAACAGATGGGTGGACCTTCCATTTGTTTATGGGGTGCAGAGGTTAAGTGTTATGGGGTTACCTCTCGGGTATTGCTTTTTAACCGTGGGTGCAGCAGAGGGATTCTTATTGCTCAGGGATTCAAGTAACTCAGTGGAATAAAAATGCACCAGAGCAGAGGGGTTGCTTGATGATCGGGGTGCAGATGTTTTTCCACTGGAGGTCAAGACTTCTTAAAAAGGAATGCATTGCTGCCTGTTTTCGGTTGTACTTAGCTTCACACCATCATTGTCAAAACCAAGTCTATAAACTACAAAGCGGGTAAGATTGTTGTCATTGTATTTCTTATTCTGTTGGGGGTTCTTTCCTGTGCAGTGGGAAGTGGCAGGCTTATATAGTTTGTTTTGATGAATTATTTTGGTGCTTTGCTGTCTTAATTTGTAATGTAGAAAGTTAATCGCTCTATGCTACTGGACGTGCTTGCCAAACTATAGATGGTAATGAAAGAGCCTATATGAATATATTAAATTGTATGTTGGAGGAGACTATGTGTTTATTGGAGCCACTCTCATAGAAAAGGTGAAAAAAACTAGTTCATTGCATCCACTCTTAATCTTGTTGGGCATATGGGGCTTGCTCAATGCTAGACTGATCAGTTTGTTGACACTTGACAGCCCTTTCCCTTGTAGATTTCGTGGAACGGACTTTGTAACTTTGCCCTCATGAGTTTGGACTCTCATCGTGTGGTTTTAAAAAAATTGGCTTTGTATATATAGTGCATATCTTGGAAATATATAGGAGGGGAAATTGTCTTGGGCTCATGGTAGATTTTAGGCCTTAGTGATGATCTACTTATCGCTATGATATTTTTAAATGTTCTCTTTTGTATACTCACTAATTACATGGATTAATTAGATCTCTTCTTTGAGGGGCGCCGTTGCCCTTTTTATACTATGACTTCACTGCCTTCGCTTCACATCCTTACCTTGAGTTTTCCTCATAATCTTCCTTGATCCTTCTTGTCCCTAACTAAAGTGGAGCCTTACCTAAGAAAGGCATATGCTGTAAGCAAGGTCACTTTCTGTAGCACTAATATGTAAGAGACATTTTGTTGTTTGTACTGGGAGATTGACCAATTCGTGGTGACTCTGTCTAGTGATAATATGTTAGAGACATTCTGTTGTTGCAACGGTCGCTTTCACCTCTTGGTCGTACTTGATCTGCTCAACAGGTTATGCCCTAAGGCCTTTGGCCTACTGAATGGGTTTCTTTCCAAAAAAAAAGATAGCCACCTTTCAAATGGTAATACACTACTCCTATTCATCCACGTTGTGCGCGCAGAGCGAGTGTCATGGAGTGTAATTAAGCAGCGATAGACGAAAACTTCGTCTGGCACATTCAACATCCTGAACCATTCAGCAGTAGTTGTAGCCTGTCTCATTAGTAGCTGTAATGTTGAGCGTTACTTCTGTTTCCTGAGTTGTCTCTGGAACCTCTTGGATGATGGATATGGCATGCTTGCTTGATGTGGTTCAAGCCTATAAGCCGCCTTGTAATTTAGTAGTTGGGCTGCTTGTATATGAATGAAGAAAGCATGAAAGGTAGGAGCCCAGCTTCATGTGTCCAAGCCATAACAGTCATAAGATTGGTCCATAAAGTTTTTTTTCTCCGTTGACTTCATGTATTCAAAATTTCTTCTTCTTCTGATGTGATCAAATTTTACCCAAGTCGGGTATCTAGTCTGTCACAAAAACTCAGTGATGTATCATCTTTTGCTCATTCCTAAGTCACTTGAATAGTTGTACTGTCATGTTTAATTGGTCATGAGAAGTATAATCTTTATTAAGAAATCTTTGAAACACATACATATGGTTCATTCAGCAATCATGTCCGGAGACCCACATTCGCCATGCATGTGTTTGGAATGTGTGTGTGTGGTGGGGGGGGGGGGTCAAAGATCTGCATCATGGTAAAAAGTAAATGTACCATGCCCTCACAAAATATAGACTTCACAGCTTTTGGAAATGCACAATGCATTTTTCAAATGAGCGTCCATTGATCAGTTGAGGTAGATGACGGGAATCCAACTGTAGGAATTCTACAATTTTCCTGAAATAGCTTGAGCTATATGAAGAAATTAAGTCTAATAAAAAATCCATTTTGGGGGATGAAAAATTGAGGTCTGTATGTAGTCAACTATGTTGATATATAAAATCCATTTATTTCCTCACCTATGTAGTAGGGATCAATCTTATCTACAGTACAAAATAGGGTTTCAATCTGCATCATGTTGGTATATAAATCCATTTGTGTCCACCTTGGCTCTAAAAAATTCGGCAAAGTTCTGGTGGAATATTTGAAGAGACTTTGTGTGTACTGTTCAACATGCCATGCCTTTCAATTATATTGTTCATAGTACTAAAATGCAATGTTGAAGCAATATATTTTTTACAAGTCTCATTGTAACATGTCCCCGTTGTCTAGGAACATATGGCTTATTATCAACAAACATTGGCGTAGCATCGCCTCGCGCGTCCCCTCCAATTCTTCAGGTCGGCGGCTCATAATAACCTAGTGATGGATTCGCTCCCGGACTCGGCATGGGTCAATGACATATGCGGGGCCTGCCCTCTGTCCTGACAATCACGAAATACCTTGACCTATGGAACTTGCTGCAAAACCAACAACTCACCAGGCGCACTGGATATATCTTCCTATAGGCTTTCAGTGAGAGGCTCATACTCGTCGAGGGAAAACTATGCGGCCTTCTTCTTCGGCAGGGTGTTCGCCCGGGTGCTAGAGAATTGTGAAACTCCATAGAACCCTTGGGAATCAAGATGTTCGTTTGGTTGACCCTCAAAATCGCCTCTGAACCACGAAACGACTGGCTTGCCGCTCTGTGCCACATCCGTCCTGTTGCAAACTATGTTGCGAAGACTAGGAGGATGCCAATCACATGTTGCTTGGTTGCTCGTTTGCTCATAAGGTTTGGTACGATGTTTTGTTGTCTTATACTTGCACCGCTTCACTCCTTAGGAGGTTGCACCGCGTTTCCCGCTGCCCAACGATAATTATGTATCATGAGCAAAACAAATTGAATTTTTTGGATTTTTTTGAATTTAAACTCCCAATGTCTCGTTAAATAAGGCATATCTCTCGCTCAAACACAAGCTTGCTCGTGTTCTAGTGGTAAGGATGTTCTTTCAGCAACAGCACATCATGTGTTAGGATAGCCGGCCGCACTTTTTACCTTTTTGATTTTTGAAGAATGCAAGCCACATTGTATGTGGTATAATTTCTAAAAGAATATGTGCATGCGAGGGTCAAACTCGCGACCTGCATGTGTGTGGCAGTGGAGCAAACCTGTTACCGCTGCCCTAGTGCTAGTGCACAGTACATTTAGTGTTCCAAACTTATATATTCTGGTCTTTAAAAATATCAATTCAAATTTGAATTTTAAATTTCGCTTGATTTTTTTCGGTATTTCATGGTTACCATGGTAACCGAGTTAACCCCCCCCCCCCCCCCCCCCCCCCCCTCGAGAAAAATGTTCCATTTGGAATCCAAAACCAAGGAGTTGAACTCCCTTGTTACCGTTATGCTTCGGTCTCGTCTTGAGCAAAATAAGCGGTTTTTGGACAACACTTCCTCGCAGCCTGTACATGCCGTCACTTCGCCCAGAGCTGAGTGTGCTCTTTGTAAAGTCGCTTGTGTGGATAGCAAAAAAAAATCACGAGATGGAGTAGCAGCCGGTGTGAGTTGTGTGAAGTTGGGTAGTCGATAGTGGTGATCTGGCATGTACTCTGTCTGTTCTTAAATAGTATAAGTCTTTTTAGAGATTTCAATAAGAGATTATATACGATGCAAAATAAGGATGATAATGGGTAGGGTATGGGTGGGTACGATCCTCTTCTGCCCAAGCCTATACCCATAAAAACTCTCTACACCCACCCACTTCAATACCCATGTGCACAAATTGAGACACATGCCCATACCCGTCGGGTATTCTATATTCAATGGGTATTTAGTGAGTATAGTATATAGCATCTACATTTTGAAAAAGGTAGATAAACAAGTCTAAATTTCAAGTGATGATCGACAAGAATTCTAGCACTAAGGTGGCCTCCTCAGGTGGGTGTCTTGTTGGAGGCGGCAAGGGAGTACTAGCAATGGTTGGTGGAAGCCCGACATAGTGGGGGGGGGGGGGGGGGGGGGGGACAAAAGAGATCACTGGATTAAGAGTTAGACAAGAGTCCAGTGGCGACGATTTAGTATTTCATTGTTTCGACGAGTCGCATAGGATGTAGGAAGAGTGGTGAATTGGTGGCTATGGGTCTATGAGCTATGGCTGGTCTAGGAAATAAGGTATTTCGGATTGCGCGTTAGGAGTGGGATGTCGACCCCACATGTCATTCAAGTTATTTTACTTATTTTTTCAGGGTATCCGTTGGGTTACCCATGGGCACAGTTTCGTACTCATACTCTACCCATATATTTTGTGGGTATGGATACCCATTATCCATGCCTACAAAATCGTGCCAAGTCTCGCCCATACCAAGTGTTTCCGGGTGCCCTACCCACGGGGTACCCATACACATGGGCAAAATTGTCATCCCTAGCGCAAAATGAGTGAATCTATACTTTAAAATACGTCTATATACATTTGTATGTAGTCTGTATTGAAATCTCTAAAAGGACTTACACTTAGAAACGGATCGATTAAAATGCAGTCAACTCTGTTCTCTTCATAATACAAAAGACATGCAAGCAAAATTCTTGCATGTTCTTGAAAAATTTAAACAAACAGTTCATTTCAATAAGTTCTTCATTTTTGTGAGCATGGTTAAAATATTCAAGATAAGATGAGAACAAATGGGACACGGGTTTCTGCACCTAGGTTTAGATACTCTTGGGTGTGAACAGTAAAATCGTTCAAAACAGCAAAAAAAATTCAAAAAAATCTGACTTTTTTTGTGCAAGATGATTGAATGTGTGATGCCCATGCGGAATTTGGTGGAGTTTGGACATTCGAGGAGCTCATTGTAAGAAAGACAAATTTCAGGCTTATGAGAAAGTTAAAGAAAAAATGCACTGTTCACAGTCGATTTTGTGGTGCGAGCTCCTCGAATGTCATTTTCCCATGAATTTTTGCATGTACCTGTCCACTCAAGCATCTTGCACGCAAAAAATCAGATTTATTTTTTTTAAAAAATTACTATTTATTTTTTATTTTACTGTGCACTGGGTGTGGATGAGCCTGGGCTCCAAATTGAATTATCGGCACAAATGGTGTTTACTTTCTGTAAATTGTTTTTTTTTGTCCACAAATTCATTTAGCTTACGTTCTTCGAAATAAGCCGTCATACAATGAAATGGTATCCACACCATTCAAACCTTTTCCCATCTCCTTTGCTTTCCCGGCCCGCTCCCTTCGCGCAACACCTTCCGCTAACCCTAATCCCCTTCGTCTCCACCTCCCACGGCGGGCGATCGGCCGCCGACCATGGCCCTAACGGCGCCGCACCTCGTGGACGAGATCCTAGAAGAGATCTTCCTCCGCCTGCCCACCCCGTCCGCCCTCGCCCGCGCCCCCACCTCCTGCGTCTCCTTCCGCCGCATCATCACCGAACGCTCCTTCCTCCAGTGGCGGAGACAAGGGGGGGGGGGCGAGCAGGGGCCTGTGTTGGGAAACGTTGCAGAAAACAAAAAATTTCCTACGGTTTTACCAAGATCCATCTATGACTTCATCTAGCAACGAGTGATCGGATGCATCTACATACCTTTGTAGATCGCGAGCGGAAGCGTTCAAAGAACGGGGATGAGGTAGTCGAACACGATGTGATCCAAATCACCGGAGATCCTAGCACTGAACGGACGGCACCTCCGCGTTCAACACACGTACGGTCAGCGTAACGTCTCCTTCTTCTTGATCCAACAAGAGGGAAGGAGAGGTTGAGGAAGATGGCTCCAGCAGCAGCACGACAGCGTGGTGGTGATGGAGCTGCAGTACTCCGTCAGGGCTTCGCCAAGCGCTATGGAGGAGGAGGAGGTGTTGGAGAGGGAGAAGGAGGCAACCAAAGGCATGGATTAAAAAGCCCTCCTTCCCCCACTATATATAGGAGGGCCTAGGGGGGGCGCCGGCCCTAGGAGATCCAATCTCCTAGGGGGCGGCGGCCAAGGGAGGTTTCCCTCCCCCCAAGGCACCTAGGGGGTGCCTTCCACTTGTGGGACTCTTCCCCTTTGGAAACCCTAGGCGCATGGGCCTCTTGGGGCTGGTGCCCTTGGCCCATGTAGGCTAAGGCGCACCCCCTACAGCCCATGTGGCCCCCCGGGGCAGGTGGACCCATCCGGTGGACCCCCCCGGACCCTTCCGGTGGTCCCGGTACAATACCGGTGACCCCGAAACTTGTCCCGATGGCCGAAATAGCACTTCCTATATATAATTCTTTACCTCCGGACCAGTCCGGAACTCCTCGTGACGTCCGGGATCTCATCCGGGACTCCGAACAACATTCGGGTTACTGCATATACATATCCCTATAACCCTAGCGTCACCGAACCTTAAGTGTGTAGACCCTACGGGTTCGGGAGACATGTAGACATGACCGAGATCGCTCTCTGGTCAATAACCAACAGCGGGATCTGGATACCCATGTTGGCTCCCACATGCTCCTCGATGATCTCATCGGATGAACCACGATGTCGAGGATTCAAGCAACCCCGTATACAATTCCCTTTGTCAATCGGTATGTTACTTGCCCGAGATTCGATCGTCGGTATCCCAATACCTCGTTCAATCTCGTTACCGGCAAGTCACTTTACTCGTACCGTAATGCATGATCCCGTGACCAGACACTTGGTAACTTTGAGCTCATTATGATGATGCATTACCGAGTGGGCCCAGTGATACCTCTCCGTCATACGGAGTGACAAATCCCAGTCTTGATCCGTGTCAACCCAACAGACACGTTCGGAGATACCCGTAGTATACCTTTATAGTCACCCAGTTACTTGTGACGTTTGGCACACCCAAAGCACTCCTACGGTATCTGGGAGTTACACGATCTCATGGTCTAAGGAAAGGATATTTGACATTGGAAAACTCTAGCAAACGAACTATACGATCTTGTGCTATGTTTAGGATTGGGTCTTGTCCATCACATCATTCTCCTAATGATGTGATCTCGTTATCAATGACATCCAATGTCCATAGTCAGGAAACCATGACTATCTGTTGATCAATGAGCTAGTCAACTAGAGGCTTACTAGGGACATGTTGGTGTCTATTATTCACACATGTATTACGATTTCCAGATAACACAATTATAGCATGAATAAAGACAATTATCATGAACAAGGAAATATAATAATAATCCTTTTATTATTGCCTCTAGGGCATATTTCCAACAGTCTCCCACTTGCACTAGAGTCAATAATCTAGTTACATTGTGATGAATCGAACACCCATGAATTCTGGTGTTGATCATGTTTTGCTCTAGGGAGAGGTTTAGTCAACGGATCTGCTACATTCAGGTCCGTGTGTACTTTACAAATATCTATGTCTCCATCTTGAACATTTTCACGAATGGAGTTGAAGCGACGCTTGATGTGCCTTGTCTTCTTGTGAAACCTAGGCTCCTTGGCAAGAGCAATAGCTCCAGTGTTGTCACAGAAGAGCTTGATCGGCCCCGACGCATTGGGTATGACTCCTAGGTCGGTGATGAACTCCTTCACCCAAATTGCTTCATGTGCTGCCTCCGAGGCTGCCATGTACTCCGCTTCATATGTAGATCCCGCCACGACGCTCTGCTTGCAACTGCACCAGCTTACTGCCCCACCATTCAAAATATACACGTATCCGGTTTGTGACTTAGAGTCATCTAGATCTGTGTCGAAGCTAGCATCGACGTAACCCTTTACGACGAGCTCTTCGTCACCTCCATAAACGAGAAACATTTCCTTAGTCCTTTTCAGGTACTTCAGGATATTCTTCACCGCTGTCCAGTGTTCCTTGCCGGGATTACTTTGGTACCTTCCTACCAAACTTACGGCAAGGTTTACATCAGGTCTGGTACACAGCATGGCATACATAATAGAACCTATGGCTGAGGCATAGGGGATGACACTCATCTCTTCTATATCTTCTGCCGTGGTCGGACATTGAGCCGAGCTCAATTTCACACCTTGCAACACAGGCAAGAACCCCTTCTTAGACTGATCCATATTGAACTTCTTCAATATCTTATCAAGGTATGTGCTTTGCGAAAGACCTATGAGGCGTCTTGATCTGTTTCTATAGATCTTGATGCCTAATATATAAGCAGCTTCTCCAATGTCCTTCATTGAAAAACTCTTATTCAAGTAGGCCTTTATGCTGTCTAAGAGTTCTATATCATTTCCCATCAAGAGTATGTCATCTACATATAATATGAGAAATGCTACAGAGCTCCCACTCACTTTCTTGTAAACACAGGCTTCTCCATAAGTCTGCGTAAACCCAAACGCTTTGATCATCTCATCAAAGCGAATGTTCCAACTCCGAGATGCTTGCACCAGCCCATAAATCGAGCGTTGGAGCTTGCACACCTTGTCAGCATTCTTTAGGATCGACAAAACCTTCCGGCTGCATCATATACAATTCTTCCTTAAGGAAACCATTAAGGAATACCGTTTTGACGTCCATCTGCCATATTTCATAATCATAGAATGCGGCAATCGCTAACATGATTCGGACGGACTTCAGCTTTGCTACCGGTGAGAAAGTCTCATCGTAGTCAACCCCTTGAACTTGTCGATAACCCTTAGCGACAAGCCGAGCTTTATAGATGGTCACATTACCATCCGCGTCTGTCTTCTTCTTAAAGATCCATTTATTTTCTATGGCTCGCCGCTCAACGGGCAAGTCAGTCAAAGTCCATACTTCGTTTTCATACATGGATCCTATCTCCGATTTCATGGCTTCTAGCCATTTGTTGGAATCTAGGCCCACCATCGCTTCTTCATAGTTCGAAGGTTCACCGTTGTCTAACAACATTATTTCCAAGACAGGGTTGCCGTACCACTCTGGTGCGGAACGTGTCCTTGTGGACCTTCGAATTTCAGTAGGAGCTTGATCAGAAGTATCTTGATCATCATCATTAACTTCCTCTCTAGTCGGTGCAGGCACCTCAGGAACATTTTCTTGAGTTGTGCCATTTTCCGGTTCAAGAGGTAATACTTCATCAAGTTCTACTTTCCTCCCACTTACTTCTTTCGAGAGAAACTATTTCTCTAGAAATGATCCATTCTTGGCAACAAAGATCTTGCCTTTGGATCTGAGGTAGAAGGTATACCCAATAGTTTCTTTAGGGTATCCTATGAAGACGCATTTTTCCGACTTGGGTTCGAGCTTTTCAGGTTGAAGTTTCTTGACATAAGCATCACATCCCCAAACTTTTAGAAACGACAGCTTAGGTTTCTTCCCAAACCATAATTCATACGGTGTCGTCTCAACGGATTTCGACGGAGCCCTATTTAAAGTGAATGCGGCAGTCTCTAAAGCATACCCCCAAAAAGATAGTGGTAAATCGGCAAGAGACATCATAGATCGCACCATATCTAATAGAGTGCGATTACAACGTTCGGACACACCATTACGCTGAGGTGTTCTAGGCGGCGTTAGTTGTGAAACTATTCCATATTTTCTCAAGTGTGTGCCAAACTCGTGACTAAAGTATTCTCCTCCACGATCTGATCGCAGGAACTTGATTTTCCTGTCACGTTGATTCTAACCTCACTCTGAAATTCCTTGAACTTTTCAAAGGTCTCAGACTTGTATTTTATTAAGTAGACATACCCATATCTACTCAAGTCATCAGTGAGGGTGAGAACATAACGATAGCCACCGCGAGCCTCAACACTCATTAGACCGCACACATCTGTATGTATGATTTCCAATAAGTTGGTTGCTCACTCCATTGTTCCTGAGAACGGAGTCTTGGTCATTTTACCCATGAGGCATGGTTCGCATGTGTCAAATGATTCATAATCAAGAGACTCTAAAAGTCCATATGCATGGAGCTTCTTCATGCGTTTGACACCTATGTGACCAAGGCGGCAGTGCCACAAGTATGTGGGACTATCATTACCAATCTTACATCTTTTGGTACTCACACTATGAACATGTGTAGCATTACGCTCGAGATTCATTAAGAATAAACCATTCACCATTGGAGCATGACCATAAAACATATCTCTCATATAAATAGAACAACCATTATTATCAGATTTAAATGAGTAGCCATCTCGAATTAAACGAGATCCTGATACAATGTTCATGCTCAAAGCTGGCACTAAATAACAATTATTAAGGTTTAAAACTAATCCCGAAGGTAAATGTAGAGGTAGCGTGCCGACGGCGATCACATTGACCTTGGAACCATTCCCGACGCGCATCGTCACCTCGTCCTTTGCCAGTCTCCGCTTATTCCGTAGCTCCTGTTTTGAGTTACAAATGTGAGCAACTGCACCGGTATCAAATACCCAGGAGCTACTATGAGTACTGGTAAGGTACAAATCAATTACATGTATATCACATATACCTTTCGTTTTGCCGGCCTTCTTGTCCGCTAAGTATTTGGGGCAGTTCCGCTCCCAGTGACCACTTTCCTTGCAATAAAAGCATTCAGTCTCAGACTTGGGTCCATTCTTTGGCTTCTTCCCGGCAGCTTGCTTGCCGGGCGCGGCAACTCCCTTGCCGTCCTTCTTGAAGTTCTTCTTACCCTTTCCCTTTTTGAACTTAGTGGTTTTATTCACCATCAACACTTGATGTTCCTTCTTGACTTCTACCTCTGCTGATTTCAGCATTGAAAATACCTCAGGAATGGTCTTTTCCATCCCCTGCATATTGAAGTTCATCACAAAGCTCTTGTAGCTTGGTGGAAGCGACTGGAGGATTCTGTCAATGACCGCATCATCCGGTAGATTAACTCCCAGCTGAGTCAAGCGGTTATGTAACCCAGACATAGTGAGTATGTGCTCACTGACAGAACTATTTTCCTCCATCTTACAGCTGAAGAATTTGTCGGAGACTTCATATCTCTCGACCCGGGCATGAGCTTGGAAAACCATTTTCAGCTCTTCGAACATCTCATATGCTCCATGTCTCTCAAAACGCTTTTGGAGCTCCGGCTCTAAGATGTAAAGCATGCCGCACTGAACGAGGGAGTAGTCATCGGTACGTGCCTGCCAAGCGTTCATAACGTCTTGTTCTGCAGGGAGAACAGGTGCGTCAACCAGCGGTGCTTGTAGGACATAATCTTTCTTGGCAGCTATGAGGATGATCCTCAGGTTCCGGAACCAGTCCGTGTAGTTGCTGCCATCGTCTTTCAGCTTGGTTTTCTCTAGGAACGCATTGAAGTTGAGGACTACGTTGGCCATTTGATCTATAAGACATATTGTAAAGATTTTAGACTAAGTTCATGATAATTAAGTTCATCTAATCAAATTATTCAATGAACTCCCACTTAGATAGACATCCCTCTGCTAGTCATCTAAGTCTAACATGATCCGAGTCGACTAGGCCGTGTCCGATCATCACGTGAGACGGACTAGTCAATGTCGGTGAACATCTTCATGTTGATCGTATCTTCTATACGACTCATGCTCGACCTTTCGGTCTTCTGTGTTCCGAGGCCATGTCTATACACATGCTAGGCTCGTCAAGTCAACCTAAGTGTTTGCATGTGTAAATCTGTCTTACACCTGTTGTATATGAACGTTTGAATCAACCACCCGATCATCACGTGGTGCATTGAAACAACGAACTGTCGCAACGGTGCACAGTTAGGGGGAACACTTTCTTGAAATTATTATGAGGGATCATCTTATTTACTACCGTCGTTCTAAGTAAACAAGATGCAAAACATGATAAACATCAAATGCAATCAAATAATAATAGTGACATGATATGGCCAATATGACATAGCTCCTTTGATCTCCATCTTGGGGCTCCATGATCATCTTGTCACCGGCATGACACCATGATCTCCATCATCATGATCTCCATCATTGTGTCTCCATGAAGTTGCTCGCCAACTATTACTTCTACTACTATGGCTAACGCGTTTAGCAATAAAGTAAAGTAATTTACATGGCGTTTCTCAATGACACCCAGGTCATACAAAAAATATAGACAACTCCTATGGCTCCTGCCGGTTGTCATACTCATCGACATGCAAGTCGTGATTCCTATTACAATAGCATGAACATCTCATACATCACATATAGATCATTCATCATTCATCACAACTTTGGCCATATCATATCACAAAGCACTTGCTGCAAAAACAAGTTAGACGTCCTCTAATTGTTGTTGCAAGTTTTACGTGGCTGAAGTAGGGTTCTAGCAAGAACGTTTTCTTACCTACGTGAAAGCCACAACGTGATTTGTCAACTTCTATTTACCCTTCATAAGGACCCTTTTCATCGAATCCACTCCAACTAAAGTGGGAGAGACAGACACCCGCCAGCCACCTTATGCAACTAGTGCATGTTAGTCGGTGGAACCGGTCTCACGTAAGCGTACGTGTAAGGTTGGTCCGGGCCGCTTCATCCCACAATACCGTTGAAGCAAGATAAGACTAGTAGCGGCAAGAAAGTTGACAACATCAACGCCCACAACAAATTGTGTTCTACTCGTGCAAGAGAACTACGCATAGACCTAGCTCATGATGCCACTGTTGGGGAACGTTGCAGAAAACAAAAAATTTCCTACGGTTTCACCAAGATCCATCTATGAGTTCATCTAGCAACGAGTGATAGGATGCATCTACATACCTTTGTAGATCGCGAGCGGAAGCGTTCAAAGAACGGGGATGAGGTAGTCGAACACGACGTGATCCAAATCACCGGAGATCCTAGCACTGAACGGACGGCACCTCCGCGTTCAACACACGTACGGTCAGCGTAATGTCTCCTTCTTCTTGATCCAACAAGAGGGAAGGAGAGGTTGAGGAAGATGGCTCCAGCAACAGCACGACAGCGTGGTGGTGATGGAGCTGCAGTACTCCGTCAGGGCTTCGCCAAGCGCTATGGAGGAGGAGGAGGTGTTGGAGAGGGAGAAGGAGGCAACCAAAGGCATGGATTAAAAAGCCCTCCTTCCCCCACTATATATAGGAGGGCCTAGGGGGGGCGCCGGCCCTAGGAGATCCAATCTCCTAGGGGGCGGCGGCCAAGGGAGGTTTCCCTCCCCCCCCCCCAAGGCACCTAGGGGGTGCCTTCCACTTGTGGGACTCTTCCCCTTTGGAAACCCTAGGCGCATGGGCCTCTTGGGGCTGGTGCCCTTGGCCCATGTAGGCCAAGGCGCACCCCCTACAGCCCATGTGGCCCCCCGGGGCAGGTGGACCCACCCGGTGGACCCCCGGGACCCTTCCGGTGGTCCCGGTACAATACCGGTGACCCCGAAACTTGTCCCGATGGCCGAAATAGCACTTCCTATATATAATTCTTTACCTCCGAACCATTCCGGAACTCCTCGTGACGTCCGGGATCTCATCCGGGACTCCGAACAACATTCGGGTTACTGCATATACATATCCCTATAACCCTAGCGTCGCCGAACCTTAAGTGTGTAGACCCTACGGGTTCGGGAGACATGTAGACATGACCGAGATCGCTCTCCGGTCAATAACCAACAGCGGGATCTGGATACCCATGTTGGCTCCCACATGCTCCTCGATGATCTCATCGGATGAACCACGATGTCGAGGATTCAAGCAACCCCGTATACAATTCCCTTTGTCAATCGGTATGTTACTTGCCCGAGATTCGATCGTCGGTATCCCAATACCTCGTTCAATCTCGTTACCGGCAAGTCACTTTACTCGTACCGTAATGCATCATCCCGTGACCAGACACTTGGTCACTTTGAGCTCATTATGATGATGCATTACCGAGTGGGCCCAGTGATACCTCTCCGTCATACGGAGTGACAAATCCCAGTCTTGATCCGTGTCAACCCAACAGACACTTTCGGAGATACCCGTAGTATACCTTTGTAGTCACCCAGTTACTTGTGACGTTTGGCACACCCAAAGCACTCCTACGGTATCCGGGAGTTACACGATCTCATGGTCTAAGGAAAGGATACTTGACATTGGAAAACTCTAGCAAACGAACTATACGATTTTGTGCTATGTTTAGGATTGGGTCTTGTCCATCACATCATTCTCCTAATGATGTGATCTCGTTATCAATGACATCCAATGTCCATAGTCAGAAAACCATGACTATCTGTTGATCAACGAGCTAGTCAACTAGAGGCTTACTAGGGACATGTTGATGTCTATTATTCACACATGTATTACGATTTCCGGATAACACAATTATAGCATGAATAAAGACAATTATCATGAACAAGGAAATATAATAATAATCCTTTTATTATTGCCTCTAGGGCATATTTCCAACAGCCTGGCCCCCCCTATCGATCGAGCAAACATCGAGTAGGCCGTAGATAATTAGCGATATGATTCAAGTACAGAAGTAATTGGCCCCCCCTAACTCAACGTGATTTATGAAGAAAGGAAAAAAGGGCCAATGTAAAAGCCCACTAGCAATCGTTTACAAGCCCATGACAAGGCCATATTTGTTGATCGGCCTTCGTTAAAAGTCTCCTGGGCGCTGGGCATTATTCCCGATGATGATTAGCGCGTGTGTTGATTAGCGTTGCGTTGTTGCCGTCCTGCGCCCTCGCCGCCGCCCGCCTTGGCTCTCCCTTCTCATGACCTGATTCGTAAAGTCAAGCTAATTCACTCGCCAATTATTTGTCCTGCAGCCAATGATCTAGCCAAGGTTAATCCAGCACTGTCTACTTCTCTGAATTCTCATCTTGTATCATTAATTTGTTATACATCAGATGTGTGATTTGTGATGTGTCGCGCTCGAGCACAGGCAATCGTTCGAAATCATGCACCTTCCAACCACGACCAGCCGTTCTACCTCGACCTAGCAGTAGAGGGGACGAGTACAGGTTGGGTTCGATTCTCTATGTATGTATTCATGTAACATTGACCTTTTTTTCAATACAACAACAAAGTTACATAATAGAACCAGTGATGATTTTCCACTCAAACCTATTATTCGGTTATACAGTGATTTTTCTTATTTGTACATATGACATGTAGCATTTCATGCCATATTTCCGAGTAGTTTGATTATCAATTTTGTCTAGTCTGCTTCAGCCACAAAAGGTTGTGTGTGTCTATGCAAAGTTAAAATGAATGATACTAGTCCCTTCGGGGACATCCGAGAAAGATGAATGATACTCGGATGTAAAACTATTAGGTAGTTTGTGAGGCAAAAAAAACTGGCTTTATCGTCGGTCTGGCCCCCCATGTCTAAATCCTGGCTCCGCCCCTGCCTTCCTCCGCCGTTTCCGCAAACGCCGCTCGCCGCCGCTCCTTGGGTTCGTGGATGACGTACGTGGCTTCCACCCCGCCCAAGCGCCTCACCCCTCCGCCCCGCTCGCCCGCGCCCTCGCCGATGCCGCAGATTTCTCCTACTCCTTCGTCCCCGTCCCCAATAATGGTTGGCGGCTCACCCCCTGGCATCCCCGCGACGTCCGCGACGGCCGCGTCCTCCTCGCGTGCTTCTCCCTAGCTAAAACCAATGCAATCTACCTTTCGGTGTGCGACCCCTTGTCACGGACATACGTGCTGCTGCCACCCATACCTGAGGAAAGCACCGTCCAGCAAGAGAGCCTCGTTGAATTCGGGACAATGCTCGCTCCCACCGGGAGGATGAGGATGAGACCTTGTTCAAGGTGATCTGCGCAAAGCGCTACAAAAGCAAGCTCGTCGCCTTTGTCTTCTCTTGCATCACCGGACAATGGTGTGTGGCTGCTTCTCCCAGCTGGAGCACAGCACTTTGGGCACAGTTGAGCCGGCTTGGAATGGATTGTCCCGTTTCAACTATTTGCATGGCTGCTTCTACTGGAAAAATCTTTGGAGGGACAACCTGCTCGTGCTGGACACACGCATAATGGAGTTTTCCACTGTCAACATCCTCACCGGCTATCATTTGCAGCTTATAAATAAGCCTGGCGAGAACGTATGTAGCCCTACCATTGTTGATGGTACAGCAGGAGCCCTTGAGATGCTCACTCCCGTCCGTGATAACGTTCATGCCTTGTTTTATCTCTGTCATACCACTCAACAAAACAGCGGCGAATCTTCCAACGAGTGGCAGCTGAAAAATGTTATAGCCTTGCCTCGCCGATATCTCTATTCCATTGTGGGCGCAACCGAGGGATTCTTATTCCTTCAAGGTGATGAAGTAGCTCAGGATAACGCATATCGGAAGTCGCCCAAGGATACTGTTGTTTTTCTCTCTCTGGATGCCAAGACTTCAGAACTTAAGAAGGTCTCTAGGTTAGCAAACTTTGATCGTCCCAATCGAATTCACTCCTACTTTGGCTTCCCACCATCGTTGTTGAAACCAAGTCTATGAACTACAAAGCGGTAAGCCTACTGTCATAGTAGTGCTATACTGTTGGTGTCTCTCTCATGTAAAGTCGTAAATGACAAGCTTATCCCTTCTGTTTTTATGAATTATGGTGCTTTGCCGTCCCAATTTGCAATGTGAAAAGTTAACGGTTCATGCTACAGGGAGAACTTGTCAAATCAGGAAAGGTTGCATGGTTTGTTTCTGTATTGATCAGCATTGCCTGCCATGTGCCTGCACAATAAAATATCGAACAATTTCAGGAAATGCATTTTATCCATCTACTGTTTTGGAGTACCCAACCAATCTATGATAACCTAGATCAGTTCATAGTTTTAGCTAACACCTTTGAAGAACAAGAGTAGAGACTAGACAAACATATGTCCGCGGGAAAGTAATACTATATGTAATAAGGTAAAACAAGCAAGTTTTCAGTCACATTTCTATCCCGCAACTAGTGCCCATCAGTTTTGCAAGTCACTCAGGACTTAAAAAGTTAAAACCCGCTCAGGTTGGCTGGATTTTCCCGTTCCGGTCTTATGAGGTAAACCAGACCTTGCGTTTGAGTTTCTCTGGTGCAACTGTTTGACTTTGATCCTATTCAAGCTAATCTTATTCTTTGATTACAATCTCGTGTGATCTGTCAAATTATAGACTTCTTCTTCGGTACAACCCCCCTGAAAACATCAACGGTCCAGATCGTCCTATACCCCTTCGCCTGAAAACTTAAAAAAGGGTAGGATGGTCTTTGCCCCTGCCCCTCCCCCAGTCCCGGCCCCGCGACGTACCCGCGCGGCCCGTCGACGTACGTACGTCTACGCATTTTCTTTTTACTGTGGCGACGTATGTTTTTTTACCGCGTCGGTGGTCAAGCGCGTCGGTGGTCAAACCACGCGTCGCCCGCTGAAAGCGCGTCGTGGCGCGTGAACTGCGGCCCGCCGCCCCGTCCCGTCCGTCCCCTCGCCTGCCGCCCCGTCCCCTCGTCTGCCGCGCCGCCGCCCTCGACTGCCGTCGCATTGATAGCCCGACGGCCCGACGCCCGCCGCCCCGTCCCGTCGCCTCGTCTGCCGCCCGCCGCCCCGTCCCGTCCGTCCCTCGCCTGCCGCCCCGCCGCCCCGTCCCTCGTTTGCTGCGCCGCCGCCCTCGACTGCCGTCGCATTGATAGCCCGACGACCCGACCGCCCGCTGCCCCGCCGTCTGCCTATAAATCTCACCCCCCGTCCGCCCGTCGCCGCAAACACCGCTCCCCGCCCGACGACGCAAAGACCGCTCCTCTCCCGTCTCCACCTCCCAAAATCCCGCCGGCGACATGTCGTTCCACCGCGGCAGCAGCTCCGGCACCGGCGGCGACGACGGACCCAGCGCGTGGCCGTCGAGCCTGAGTACGCCGGAGACGGAGGAGCTGCACCGGTTTGGGCTCCTCGTGCCGCCGGGTTGCCGTCTTCCGCACGACTGGAAGCTCGACAAGGACGGCTACCCGACGCGCGGGCCCGGCGCCACCGCCGAGGAGAAGCGGACCGGCGGCCGCAACAACATCGCCGGCCGTCACGCGTTCTGGGACGGCAAAGAGTACGCCGCCGTCATCGGCGCGTACCGGCTGGCGGAGTCCGGCGTCACGCCTGACCTCGTCGGCGACCGTCGCCGCCTTCTTGTCCCGCGCCCCCGTCCAGCAGCGCGCGGCCGTCGGGCTCCTCCCGCACCTGCGCCGGCGCCCGCCGATCCCCCCGCCCCGCCGGAGGTGGAACTGCCGCCGGAGCAGTTAGTTCTTCGGGAGGACGGTGATCCCGACGATACGCCGGGTTACCTCGTCGCCCTACGCGCGTCGGCGGCTGCAGCGGCGGCTGCAGAGGCGGCGGCGGCTGCAAGGGAGGCCGCCGAGCAGGCGGCAGCGATCCAGGCGGCGGCGGCGATTCCGCCAGTGGTCCCGCAGGCGGGGAGCGCGGAGTCGTCGGACGACGACGTCATCGACTGGGAGCGGCTGGCCCAGGACAGCGACGACGACGACGAGGGCGGGGGTGACGGCGGTGACGTCGGGGAGGTCATCGATCTGTTGGGTAGCGACGACGAGGAGTAGTTATTTTTTTTAAATGTTCTAAGTATGAACTATGTATCGCTTATGTTCGAAAAAACTCGTCTGGTTTCGGTAATGTTGAATGGACTATGTAAAATATATTTATGTTCAATCTAGTTTGAAATTTGTCTTCAAAGTTTGTTCAAAAAATTAGCTAAATATTGAACGCTTATTTTGAGAAAAATTGAAAATTTTCCTCAAAATGCATAAAAATGTTTGTAATATATTTAAAAAATTTGCATCGAATATACATAGCACAGAATAAGGTATGCAATTATCGGAAACACATAAAATAAAAAATATTATCTGAAAAAAATTATTCTGTGAAAGTTGAGATATTTTAATTTTTAATTCATTAACATTTTCTGAAATATTATTAAATTCATTAACATTTATGAATCAGAGAATATTTTTAAATTCATTAACATATATGAATGAGTACAAGAATTTTTAAATTCATTTACATTTTCCGAAATATTTTTAAATTATTTAAATTTATGAACCAGAGAAAATTTATAATTCATTAATATTTATGAATCCGAGAATTTTTGAATTCATTAACATTTTTGAAATAGTTTTAAATTCATTAAAATATATGAATGAATACAAGAATTTTTAAATTCATTTACATTTTCCGAAATGTTTTTAAATTATTTAAATTTATGAACCAGAGAATATTTATAATTCAGTAATATTTATGAATCCGAGAATTTTTGAATTCATTAACATTTTCTGAAGCGTTAATTGGGCACGTTTGGCGGATGCGAAGCGGAGAGGTGTGACCGAGGGTCCCCTCCGGCCATACCGAAACCACCCCTTCCACAGCAAGTACCTGAGCGGTTTGACGGATTGCACCCAACTTCTGGGAGCGCGTGTGGGGCCCCACCCGGGCCCCCCACGGCCAAAATGAATGAAATCCGACAACGAACGCACGTTGTGTCACGTCCGGGCAGTATTTTCTGGGTTTTCTGCCTGGAAAATGGTAGAAAATGCATACAGACTCGAAACGGGATAATTTTTTGCGTGCGTGCCCTGCTAGGCCACAGTAGCACGTGGAAAAAAATTGGGCACGTTTGGCGGATGCGAAGCGGAGAGGTGTGACCGAGGGTCCCCTCCGGCCATACCGAAACCACCCCCTTCCACAGCAAGTACCTGAGCGGTTTGACGGATTGCACCCAACTTCTGGGAGCGCGTGTGGCCAACGAAAATCCGACAACGAACGCACGTTGCGTCACGTCCGGGCAGTATTTTCTGGGTTTTCTGCCTGGAAAATGGTAGAAAATGCATACGGACTCGAAACGGGATAATTTTTTGCGTGCGTGCCCTGCTAGGCCACAGTAGCACGTGGAAAAAAATTGGGCACGTTTGGCGGATGCGAAGCGGAGAGGTGTGACCGAGGGTCCCCTCTGGCCATACCGAAACCACCCCCTTCCACAGCAAGTACCTGAGCGGTTTGACGGATTGCACCCAACTTCTGGGAGCGCGTGTGGGGCCCCACCCGGGCACCCCACGGCCAAAATGAACGAAATCCGACAACGAACGCACGTTGCGTCACGTCCGGGCAGTATTTTCTGGGTTTTCTGCCTGGAAAATGGTAGAAAATGCATACGGACTCGAAACGGGATAATTTTTTGCGTGCGTGCCCTGCTAGGCCACAGTAGCACGTGGAAAAAAATTGGGCACGTTTGGCGGATGCGAAGCGGAGAGGTGTGACCGAGGGTCCCCTCCGGCCATACCGAAACCACCCCCTTCCACAGCAAGTACCTGAGCGGTTTGACGGATTGCACCCAACTTCTGGGAGCGCGTGTGGGGCCCCACCCGGGCACCCCACGGCCAAAATGAACGAAATCCGACAACGAACGCACGTTGCGTCACGTCCGGGCAGTATTTTCTGGGTTTTCTGCCTGGAAAATGGTAGAAAATGCATACGGACTCGAAACGGGATAATTTTTTGCGTGCGTGCCCTGCTAGGCCACAGTAGCACGTGGAAAAAAATTGGGCACGTTTGGCGGATGCGAAGCGGAGAGGTGTGACCGAGGGTCCCCTCCGGCCATACCGAAACCACCCCCTTCCACAGCAAGTACCTGAGCGGTTTGACGGATTGCACCCAACTTCTGGGAGCGCGTGTGGGGCCCCACCCGGGCACCCCACGGCCAAAATGAACGAAATCCGACAACGAACGCACGTTGCGTCACGTCCGGGCAGTATTTTCTGGGTTTTCTGCCTGGAAAATGGTAGAAAATGCATACGGACTCGAAACGGGATAATTTTTTGCGTGCGTGCCCTGCTAGGCCACAGTAGCACGTGGAAAAAAATTGGGCACGTTTGGCGGATGCGAAGCGGAGAGGTGTGACCGAGGGTCCCCTCCGGCCATACCGAAACCACCCCCTTCCACAGCAAGTACCTGAGCGGTTTGACGGATTGCACCCAACTTCTGGGAGCGCGTGTGGGGCCCCACCCGGGCACCCCACGGCCAAAATGAACGAAATCCGACAACGAACGCACGTTGCGTCACGTCCGGGCAGTATTTTCTGGGTTTTCTGCCTGGAAAATGGTAGAAAATGCATACGGACTCGAAACGGGATAATTTTTTGCGTGCGTGCCCTGCTAGGCCACAGTAGCACGTGGAAAAAAATTGGGCACGTTTGGCGGATGCGAAGCGGAGAGGTGTGACCGAGGGTCCCCTCCGGCCATACCGAAACCACCCCCTTCCACAGCAAGTACCTGAGCGGTTTGACGGATTGCACCCAACTTCTGGGAGCGCGTGTGGGGCCCCACCCGGGCACCCCACGGCCAAAATGAACGAAATCCGACAACGAACGCACGTTGCGTCACGTCCGGGCAGTATTTTCTGGGTTTTCTGCCTGGAAAATGGTAGAAAATGCATACGGACTCGAAACGGGATAATTTTTTGCGTGCGTGCCATGCTAGGCCACAGTAGCACGTGGAAAAAAATTGGGCACGCTTGGCGGATGCGAAGCGGAGAGGTGTGACCGAGGGTCCCCTCCGGCCATACCGAAACCACCCCCTTCCACAGCAAGTACCTGAGCGGTTTGACGGATTGCACCCAACTTCTGGGAGCGCGTGTGGGGCCCCACCCGGGCACCCCACGGCCAAAATGAACAAAATCCGACAACGAACGCACGTTGCGTCACGTCCGGGCAGTATTTTCTGGGTTTTCTGCCTGGAAAATGGTAGAAAATGCATACGGACTCGAAACGGGATAATTTTTTGCGTGCGTGCCATGCTAGGCCACAGTAGCACGTGGAAAAAAATTGGGCACGTTTGGCTAAGTTAAAAAAAGAGCATATTTGATTAAGTTTAAAAAATTGGTTAAGATAAATTTTTTTGATACAGTTAAAAAAAATATGCCTATTTCATTTAGTAAAAAAAATGAGGCCCTGCAAAAAAAAACGCCGGCCGTCTCGCTAACCGACGCGCATGCGTGCATGGGGCCGTCCCACTAACAAACGACGCCGCAATCAGCGCTCGGGCGACGTCGTTAGCCGACGTGCATGCAAAATTTCCTTCTACGTCACCCCGTCTCGCCGCCGCCGCGATCTGCACGTGCTGCCACCATATGCCGCCCGTTGCCCCACCGTACAAACTCCGTCGGTGCGCCCGCGCCGGCTTGCGTCCCCTCACCCGTCGCCACTATACGCCGCCGCTGCCTCTCCCATCGTCGCCGTCGTGTAAGTTTTTTTTCCAGTTCTTTTATACAACGAGGCTCATAACAGTATGATGGTATGTGACAGAAATCTATTTGATGCAGTATGAATATCGACGGTGTGATTCCATGTTCTGTTCAAAAGTGGGTTAGCCTAGTTGACAAACTGTCACCAAGTCAGAAAATCAGGTTTTATGAAACGGATATGCAGGGCATGTTTAGAATACCATCGATAAGGATGCGTGATTTTTTGCTTCACTTTTTACTCCAAAGTTACAATCCGAGTAGCAAAAAATTCATGGTTCAAGAGAGTTCTGGAAGTACTGCTGGATGTAAAGGTCTTATTTCATTAAGGCCTGATGATGTGTACTCCATATTTGGTTGGAAAAACAATGGAGTGGATGTTTTGGGTTTCTTAGTACTGAAGGAGAAAAAGCAACCAAAAAAATACCAGTTAGTTTTGTTAGCAAGAAAAATGGTAAGATCATGATTGATGATCTCATAGAAAAGATTGTGAAGGATAAGAGCACTGATGATGACTTTATTCGGATGACATTTCTAGTTCTCTTAGGAACTATAATTGCACCAGTGTCTCATGAATACGTTCCGAAAAAGTACTATGCCTTAGTGAAAAATATTAAGTTGATAAGGAAGTTCAACTGGAATGCATTCACTTCACGATTCTGTTTATCGGAGATTGGTAAGCTTCTGCAGGACGGCCATGTTAGGCAGTGGCCCCAGGGGAACCTCGCCCTTTTGCAAGTACGTTCTATTTATTAATTTCAACACTTTTGTTATAAAATGGCACGGAAGAACATGTAATTTAATTAGTTTATGTGTTTTGCAGTACCTATACTGGGAGAAGGTGCAACCAATCACCGGTCCAAAATATGATCCGTTGGCATTGTTGAGCCCGCTGATGAGGAACTGGACGGAAGATATGGCTGTGAGAAGAGACAAATACGACTACGAATATGGTCGTGGTGTTGGGATGGTAATCCTAGTAATCATTTTTTTACATTTATGAAATAAAGTAAAGTGTGCATATGGTTTTTATGTATAATTGTCTTGTTGCACTTGTAGATCGATGACAACATTACAGAGGAGTATAGGTTGAAAAAAATTGCGGAAGAAGAAGCTCAAAAAACCAAGAAAGCTAGTAGCAAAAAATCTAACGTTACTGGAACGAGGAAAGAGGGCAGTACCTCGGAGGCTTCGAGCCAGAAGCCTACTATGGACCGGATTTTGAGTGAGATGAATGAGCTTCGGAAGGAAATGCTTCGTTTGCCAGAGTTATGCGCACAGGTAACACTTGAGCACGTCTCTTTAATGTCCATCACTGAATTGAAGAACTAAGATGAAATGTTTTCTTGCAGAGGATGATTGAGAAACTGAACAAAACCGGCGTCTCCTACAAACCCAGTAACCTGGAAGAGGACGAAGAGAATCTGTACGGAGGCATTAATGAGTCTTCAAACGATGTTGGACGTCCGCAAAAAGAGTTTGTATATCAAAAAGATGATTCAGACCGGTTCCGCACACCTTCCAAAATGAATTTGCAAAAGGATGATAACGGCGTTGATGTAACTTCTCGTGAAAACACACCTTTTTACTGCACACCTGAGTACTGGGATAGTTTCAAGGGTGATATGGATGATCCTGTCCAAGTACCAGAAGTATCAGATGAAAAAGCTGCCACATCTTTAGAGACGGACGAAATCGCATCGCATGCGTCGGTTGGTTCTCAAGGAGTACAAGAGGAAGTGGAGGAGGTTACTGGCAGGCGCAAGCGCAGAGGATCACAACATGTCAAGTCTCCTTATGTGGTCCCTAAACCAAACAAACGTGCAAAACGTTCTGCCAAAGGAAGTAAGTTTTCTGTGTTTCTAATTGTTATTGCGTAACAATTATTTATGTATTTGCGTTTGTAAGTATTTGAGTGGTGCGTTACAGAATTGTTCCAAAATGGTGATGTTAACAAATCTGGTGATGAGTATGATGTGGTGAAAGCGTCCATCAAGTACGTGCGTGCGCATGAGCATTTACAAAAACATGCCAAAACAGAAATTTTCAATGATGGCATGGAAGAAGGTCTCACTGTGAGGAGAGCTTGTCAGATTATTAACCATGAGTGGCTAAGTGGCGACGTAAGTTAATTTCATATATTGTTTTACAATTCATTCGAAAATACCATTGTTAAATCTAACACATTATTTATAGGTAATTGATGCATACTCATCATTTTTGGTCGACAAAGTTAATGATGATCGTTTCATGTTAACAACTTGGAGGATACATTGGTTGCTTCACGTTAGACCCGGAAAGAAGACCGCCGGTAATGATTATGAAGCAGAGTCGCATAGTAATGGACCCGTGAACAGATGTGAGGACGAGTATTTCAAAAAATCAAAGGTAAGTTTGATTGTTAACACGGTACATACATACGATATTATGTGATGATTGTGTTTTATGGTCCTTGTGATGCAGACTTACATTCCTCTAAACAAGCAAAATAATCACTGGATTACTGTCGTCATGCATAGCGGAAAAAGAGAGTTTCGGGTTCTTGACTCGTTGATGACCGGAAAACTTGACACTGTTACTAGAGAACTCGTTGAGGACCTGGTAGGTTTAACTTGCAAATGTGCATTTGGTAACATTCGTTTTCTTTAGTACACTGAATGACATGCTTTCCACCATGTTTATTATATCTTTAGAGAAAACAACTAGCAGAAGATATCCAAGAAGCAAATGCAACCGGAATTGTGAATTATCCGGATGTTTCCAAGTGGCCTATTCAAACGTATGACATGCCAAAACAACATGATGGGTGAGTTTTTACTTCGACAGAATGTTGGTCTTGTATGTACAGTAGATATTTAATCTTCTTAAATTGTATGCACTAGGAATTCGTGTGGACTATTTCTCCTTCGATGCTTTCAAAATTGGGATGGTGACAAATGGACAGGCTTATTTTCACAGGTACGCAAGTCATGTTTGGACTACGATGTACAATGAACGCTGTGCTAACATCATTTTTTTTCAGACCTCAATTGATGATTCAAGAGAGTTAATGATTGCGCAACTTATATTTTCGGAAAGAAACAAGCTTGATGAAGTGAAAAACAAAGTTATTCGGATATCAAAGAAGAAGAAATAGATGCGGCACGGAGGAGTTTTGCATGTGATTGGGTGGTACTGGAGGACTTTATTTTCCAAACGCTTTGCGCACTTGCTTATAAATTTTATGTAATACACTCTGCTTCTGAATAGTTATATGTAATAGACTCGGCACTTTTCCAAATGTTTTTTCTGTCCATATGATATTTCGTTTCATAAATATTATATAATGATTTATTTTGTTTACATGTTTTTTTTGTTGCCGAATAGTTATATGTAATCATGTCGTCGTTAAATTTTTGTGCACTAAACTATGACAGCACACTGCGTTTTACTTAAAAATTATTTTACATAAAAAAAATGCCCGCCCGTCTCCACGGCGTTTCTTAGTAAGCCCGTCGTTATCAAGCCCAACGGGCGACTACAACAGGCGTTTCGGAGCACGCCGTGGAAACCAGGCCCAACAAGGCAGAATCGACGCGGCACATCGACGGGGTAGTAATCAGAGGAGTTCAATGCAACGACGGGAGCTGAGTATATAAGCAGGTCGTCGTCCCCTTCGGCCGGCGAGGTGGGACTAAACTTGCGTCGGCCGCGGGGCGACCTGGACACAGCCAGACGCGACGTGGGCCGGCCCAAAAAGGCACTGGACGGCGCGGTCTTCTCGACTGCTCGACGCGACGTGGGCTGGCCCAAAAAGGCTATTGACGGCGCGGTCTTCTCGACGGCTCGACGCGCCGTGGGCCGGCCCAGTTACCACCGCTGAGACGCCGCGCCAGTGAAACCGACACAAGTTTAGTCCCACCTCGACGGCCGAAGGCGATGCCGACTAGTTTATATACTCAGCTCCCGTCGTTGTATTGAACTCCTCTGATTACTACCCCGTCGATGTGCCGCGTTGATGCTGCCCTGTTGGGCCTGGTTTCCACGGCGTGCTCCGAAACCCTTGTTGTAGGGTCCCGTTGGGCTTGATAACAACGGGCTTACTAAGTCACGCTGTGGAGACGGGCGGGCATTTTTTTTATTTTTTTTTTCAACAACAGTTCACAGAGTGCTTCTTCTATTTTGATATATTTGACAGCCGACGGGACTGTAGTAAATACATGCAGAATTCATAAAATAAACAATGAATAGTGAATATTTATATCAACAACAATGTTGTCTCAACATAACAATTGTCGCCACAGTAATTTTATTGTAGTTGACACAAAATAACAAGTCTGAAATGACAACGGTCCGTACGCAATAATCATGTTTCACACATAAAATACTCAACACGAACATAAATTTTACAAATGTTCTTCATATAAATGGAAGAGGTAAAACACTCGCATCGTCTACACTTGAGTCTTCAAGCCCAGTTGCTGCATACAAAAAATATGAGAATCAATGCACCGTTAATGAAACAACAAAACTGACATAAACAAATAATAGACATACTCTTCATTTTTGCTGCATGTGCTCCTGTTATGACCTGAGCCGCTGCATATGCTACATTTTCGTCCAGATTTCTCGTCAAATGCTTTAGGCCTCTCATTTTTTGTCACATCTGGGCCACCCTTACCGTGACCTCTACTGTTCTGCTTAGGTGCGCCCTTGGTGGAAACCTTTACTGGATCACGAACCAGAATATGATCTCGGTTAGGCTCAAATGGATTACTGTTCACGAAGCTTCGCTGAATATCATCTTCATTTCCCTGAATATCCTTATTCACTATAATATCATCCAGAGCTGCCATCAACTTGTCGAATAAGAAAGGATTACTGCATGCGACATGACAGGCTTCTGAAGATTTGATGGTCAACTCACTATATCTAGCTCTGTCCTCACCACTCGACCAACCCCACGCAAACAAATCGCTGGTGCGCTTCACTGGCAGTCCAGCTCGTGCTTTTTTTGAGAATCTTCGCAGGACACAACACTTGGGTATCACAGGTAAGTTCAGTGCATTCAAAACATGAATAATATGCTTGCAAGGAAGCCCTTTGCGAGTCATACTTCGGCAACTGCACTTTATAGTTTCTGCCGAGTTACCTGGCGTATAGTCCACATTAAATCTGTGATCCCTGTTATTCTTCCACGCAACCACAAATCTCTGACTATCGGTCCCTGTCAGTCTATCAATTACCTCAAGCTCCTGTACCTTCTTCATATCTTGTTGCAACATATAAAAGTTTGCCTGCGTGAATGCTTTCGCAGCATACGACTCAATGGCCTGACACTCAGTCACTGTTACTGGAAGAGTCTGTGAGGCCGTGTAGTCATCATAAGCTTCATTCTCACGGAGGCGAACAATACAATTCTCGTAGTGTACAATCATGTCAACAATCGTCATACCATAGTCAAGATGAAGGTGCAGGCTGGAGTTCAGACTCTCACTCCTCTGATTACTGCGCATACCAAGGAAAAACCCACCAGACAAATATGATGCAGCCCAAAGCGTCCTCTTCCTGTACATCCTATGGAGCCATGTTTTTATTTTCTCCGTCTGCCATTTGCGCACAAACGCGGCCCATCTCTCCTCAAAAACCTTATGTGTAGTGGCATAGTACAATAATGCCCTAAACTCCTTCAATGACTTGTGGTTGAGGTGTTTCTGCATATTCTTTTCAATATGCCATGAACATAGACGATGCCACACGTCAGAAAGCACCTTCCTAATAGCCCTTATCATCGCTGCATCTCCATCTGTAATAACTGATTTGGGCCTCTTCTGACAGTTAGCTTTCAAGAACGTGTTAAGCAACCAGACATATGTAGCCTCAGTCTCGTCTGAAACAATGGCGCAGGCGAATACAGTAGTGCAACGGTGGTTGTTCAGACCCACAAAAGGGATGAACGGCATTCCATACCTGTTCATCTTGTATGTGCTATCGAAGACAACAACATCACCATAGTCTAGATAATCCCGGCGTGACTGCGAATCACACCAGAAGAGGTTTTGGAGCCTGCCTTCAGCGTCAACCGTGTGCTCAAAGAAGAAGTCTGGATCTCTGTCCTTTCTAGTCAACATGATTCCTACGGCAGTATCAGCATCACCTTGTGCAAGCAATTTCATCTTCTCCCTATAGCACATGTTGTACAACTTTGTCCTCTGAAATGGTGACTTTGCATACGACCCATACCTGCTAACGATGTTGTCAAAAATGATATGTTTTCTTATCCCAGCTCCAGACATAGCTAAGATCTCAGCTCTCTCAAATGCTTTCATCTGATTATGAGATCGGAGGAAAGGGACTTCGTCCGGTCGTGCAAGAGTGTGGCTGTGATCATCGGAGAAACTGCTGACATACCAAAGATTGAGCTTTTTATCAAGCTTAACTGTCAAATGGGCTTCGCATAAGAATCGACTCTCCGGTCTAAGCCTGCGGGTCCGGCCTTCCATGGTACAGAACTTGGCCTGTCGTTTTCCTGCGGCGGAACAGAGATACCTCCTCAAGCGCGGAGTCCTTGCGCGATCCTTCGAAAATTTTAGCGAGTCCTTCCTGATACTGAACCCACGTTCTCTCGCGTGCTTGTTGTAGAACGTGTAAACCTCGTCTAATGACCTGAATGTCTTTACCATCACTGCCCAATGCCTATCAAGTGACTCTTGCTGATATTCATCATAGCACATGTCAAGGTCAAACTGATCATCATCGATGTGCTCATCATTCCCGCTAGGACCATCAACACCTCCCTGCAAAATATGACATATAACCTTGCATGTCAATCTCTTCTTATATTCTTACTAACCAAAATAAATGTAAAGAACTTACTTGACTACCGCTCACACTACGAGATGCATGGACCTCGCTCTCAGGCATTGTCATCATCTATATTATTACGCTCATTGTCACCATTAGCATTTATCTGTGCACATATAAAGTAACATAAGTGGTCATACAATTTTAATGTCAATCATTTCTCTACAATTTTTTCAACATACCTGGCTCACACTATCTGCATAAAATTGTTCATCTATATCATATTCCTCATCGTCAGCATTGCCATGTACCTGTACAAATTTAAAAGGACATGTTAGTGTCAAATAACTAGTTTTTGTTCAATATATTTTTGTCAACGTTCAAGGTACTTACATTACCACTGTACGATTCATCCTGACTCATATAGTTGTCTCCGGGAGGTTGGTTCGCATTCAATGACGAGGATCCATTATCGCTACCGGAATCATCACTGGCGTATCCGGTTACTTGCTCCATCTATGCACATACAAATAAGGTGTGAGATCAATGCCAACATTCCACAAAAAATCATCGCGAATACAGTAAATTCGTCAACAGTGACATGACTATGTGGCATGCATACAAATTTGAACATACAAAATCATTATGAGGTCATTAAGAAGTCACTACTCTCCTCTCTTATTTAACTAAGTAGGGAATCATTTTGCATTACAAAAATGCACAAAAATGCAATGGACAAATCAAAATCATCAAAAAAAGAACAAAAAGAGCCATCCTAACCTACTCTGCGCCGTCGAGGGGTCCTCGCCTGGGGTCGACGCCGATGCGTTGCTGCCACCGACGTTGTGGAGGGCGCGTACCAGGACAGAACGGCGAGCGAGCGCTGTGGTCACTACGGACGCCGTCGGTGCTCGCGACTAGACGGGCACGTCGGGGTCGACGTCGTGACGGCGGTGGACCACGGCGGCGTTGATGACGCTAGGGTTTCCTAGGCGGGGATGAGGTGTCGGTTTCACGGCGCGTGGGTGACTACGGACGCCGCCCGACGTCGTGACGGCGGTGGACCACGGCGGCGTTCATGCCGCTAGGGTTTCGTACGTGGAGTTGGGGTCTCGGGGTGGGGCGTACTTTTTTTTTCCTTTCCCGATCGCACTACCGAACCGCACGCGTACGACGCGCGGGAGTACGGGGCGCGACGTACACGGGCGGCCGGCCCTACGACGGACGGCGGGTATAGTGTACGTGTAATTTAGTATGGACAATACTACCCCTTATACGTTTATTGGGGGGGGGGGGGGGGGTTGTACCGAAGTCCTTCTCCAAATTATATATGTAGCTACGTTGCACAAAAGGTGAAAAAACTAGTTCATCGGAGCCAATCTCAATCTTGTTAGGTATATGGGTCTTGCTCAATATTATGCTGACCCGATTTTGAAGTGGGAACTGAAAACTTCATAATTCTGGCCTTGTGAGTTAGGACTCGTGTGGCTTATTGAATGCTAGCTATGCGTGTGGTTTAATGTATGGAAAGAACACAATAGGCATATTTTCATAGATGAGGTGGTCGTTTTACTTTTACTCACCCATGAACGACCGCCAAGCAACAAATCACAGTCCTACCTAGTAGCGTCACAAGTATTGAGTGATCTGTCTTCTGTACTTTGCAAGGGAGTGGAGCCCCCACCATTCCTAATTGGAGGGCCCATCTGTACAATTAAACTCTTCTCCGAACAAATGAAGTTCTCCTGACGGTTCTTGATTTTTTTTTAAATGCTATGTATAATATAGATCTTTGGAAATTTGTAGGGTTGAAATTTCCTGGGTTTATGGTACATCTTTAGGTCCTGATGTTTTACACATAATTCATGGAACCAATGATATTCCAAAGAAGAATGTTGCATAACCTGTGCATCAGTATTAATGTTTGAGGGCCTTGAAGCTTTTATTTCCATTCAGATATTATGTTTCTGCTAATTTATGTTAACTGGAATTATATCTTCCCGAGACTCTCCTGAAGCTGAATGAGCAGCTCATGTTCCTTTTGCTCTTAAGTCGCATTGTACTTTTCAATTTGGCATATAGGACTTAATATGTGTGTATTGCTTCCAAAACTGCTGCAAGATGGCTCTTTTCATCTGAAGTCGGCCATACTTCCGCACACAGGGCCTTATTTTTGGTAGCGTACGTGGAAGCAAAGATTTTTTACTTCCACATCAGCGTTCTAAATATATCCGCAGGGATGCACACAGGGCCATGTTGAGTAGAGATGGAGGATCCTCAGCCATGAGATGAGTAGAGATCAAGGTGAGCGCTTGTTTACTCTTTATGTATCTAGAAGCCACCTTCATCCACTAGTATTATTCCCAGAACAGAATACCAAATTATTCTGGGAATAGAATACACTACCGGAAAACGGGCATACGCCGACGGCCAAACCTATGCCTACGGCTGCCGTCGGCCTACTTTGAGATATGCCGACAGCCCAGTCCTAGCCGTCAGCTTACACAGGCCGTCGGGTTACGTGGATCTATGCCGACGGCCGCCGTCGGCACAGAACGGCCGTCGACCTAGCCGCAGACATGCCGACAGCAGCCGTCGGCATAAGTCATCCGTCGGTATAACTGTGGGCCCGGCGACCCCGCCCGTAACTAGCGGCTAACGCCGTCAAACCTATGCCGACGGTCGAGACGGGCGGCCGTCGGCATATCTCCGTATGCCATGTCACCGATCCGCGACGTAGGTATGCCGACGGCAGCCGTCGGCATATCTGCCACGTCACCGATCCGCGGCACGGCGCCCACCAGAACTCTGCCGTATCTATGCCGACGGCTTTGCCGTCGGCATAGCTATTTTTTTACATACTTTTTTTTGCATATGTTTTAATGCTTTTTTTACATACGTTTTTTGCATATATTTTTATGCTTTTTAAAAAATATGTGTTCATGCTTTTTTATGTATTACATGAATATATATGTAGTTTGTAATTTTTTCCATAGATTATGAACATATATATATAGTTTGTATTTTTTCGAGCACATTAATAATATGCTGTCATGTTCTTTTGAATATAGGTCCTTAAATTTTATTAAAATCAAAAACAGCTATGCGATAGAAGTTGAGTGGCGGTTGCAAACGCCCGGCAGCCGTCTCCGGAGTGTGACCCCCTCACGTCCGTGGTGTGCCCCCCTCACGGACGGTGTCGCCGCCAGCATCTGGAGGGCGGAAACAGCCGCATCGGGTCTATACGGAGGGGACGTTGCTCTCAAGTGTTTCTATGGGATGACCTACCACAACCGGGTGGTGTTGTGGCATGTTCGAAGAGGCGGCACGTATCTCCGGGGCATGGCCCCCCTAACGGACGGCGCCGCCGCCGGCACCTGGAGGGGGAAAACGGACGCATCGGGTCTACATGGAGGGGATGTAGCTGTCGGTTTGGCCCGGATGTTGCTCCCAGGTGTCCCTCTGAGCTGACCTGACACAACCGGGTGGAGAGGTCCACTGTTCAAAGCCCGTCCGTGAAAAATCAAAGGGCTAGATCTCGTGGCCAACCGCTCCAGGGTTAGGCGGGATGGGGGCCCTGAGGGGGTAGCAATGCCACCGGAGCATCGCACTGGCCCCTCATACATGCGGGGTGGTGTGGTGGCATGTCCGAAGAGGCGGCACGCGTCTCCGGGGTTTGGCCCCCCTCACGGACGGCGCCACCGCCGGCACCTAGAGTGGGGAAACGGAAGCGTCGGGTCTACACGGAGGGGATCTTGCTGTGGGTCTGGCCCGGATGTTGCTCCAAAATGTTCCTATGGGCTAACCTAACACAACCGTGTGGAGAGGTCCACTGGTCAAAGCCCATCCGTGCAAAGTCAAAGGGCTAGATCCCGTGGTCAAACGCTCCAGGGTTAGGCGGGACGGGGGCCCTGGGGGTAGCAATGCCACCGGAGCGTCGCACCGGGCCCTCATATATGCGGGGTGGTCTGATGGCATGTCCGAAGAGGCGGCACACGCGTCTCCGGGGTGTGGCCCCCCTCACGGACGGCGATGACACGGTAGTAGACGTTCTGCGGTAACGATGCGGCGTGAATATTATTAAATACTCGAAGCGCGATAAAATCATGAGTTTTTTTGCACGACGTGGGCACATGTGCTATAGGAACGATGGTATTTTTTCATAATTTTTGGTGATGGAGAAGTATCCGAAAAATACCCTCTACGTGGATTGCCCTTCGTGCGTCTACGACTGTGGTCGGCGGCCTCCGGGGGCTAGCATGCCGCCAAATCTTGCGTAGGCGGCCTCTCACAAGTGTAGAAGTGTTGTGGCGGTTATAAACGCCCGACACGTGTGTCCGGGGTGTGCCCCCCCTCACGGACGGCGCCGCCGCTGGCACCTTGAGGGGGGAAACGGACGCGTCGGGTCTACACGGAGGGGATCTTGCTGTGGGTCTGGCCCGGTTGTTGCTCCAAAGTGTTCCTATGGGCTGACCTAACACAACTGGGCGGGGAAGTCCGCTGGTCAAAGCCCGTCCGTGCAAAGTCAAAGGGCTAGATCCCGTGGTCAAACGCTACAGGGTTAGGCGGGACGGGGGCCCTGGGGGTAGCAATGCCACCGGAGCGTCGCACCGGGCCCTCATACATGCGGGGTGGTGTGGTGGCATGTTCGAAGAGGCGGCACGCGTCTCCGGGGCGTGCCCCCCTCCTCACGGACGGCGATGACACGGTAGTAGACGTTCTGCGGTAACGATGCAGCGTGAATATTATTAAATACTCGGAGCGCGATAAAATCATGAGTTTTTTTGCACGACGTGGGCACATGTGCTATAGGAACGATGGTATTTTTTCGTAATTTTTGGTGATGGAGAAGTATCCGAAAAATTCCCTCTACGCGGATTGCCCTTCGCGCGTCTACGGCTGTGGCCGGCGGCCTCCGGGGGCTAGCATGCCGCCAAATCTTGCGTAGGCGGCCTCTCACAAGTCTGGAAGTGTTGTGGCGGTTGCAAACGCCCGGCACGCGTGTCCGGGGTGTGCCCCCCTCACGGACGGCGCCGCCGCCGGCACCTGGAGGGGGGAAACGGACGCGTCGGGTCTACACGGAGAGGATCTTGCTGTGGGTCTGGCCCGGTTGTTACTCCAAAGTGTTCCTATGGGCTGACCTAACACAACCGGACGGGGAGGTCCGCTGGTCAAAGCCCGTCCGTGCAAAGTCAAAGGGCTAGATCCCGTGGTCAAACGCTACAGGGTTAGGCGGGACGGGGGCCCTGGGGGGGGGTAGCAATGCCACCGGAGCGTCGCACCGGGCCCTCATACATGCGGGGTGGTGTGGTGGCATGTCCGAAGAGGCGGCACGCGTCTCCGGGGCGTGGCCCCCCTCACGGACGGCGATGACACGGTAGTAGACGTTCTACGGTAACGATGCGGCGTGAGTATTATTAAATACTCGGAGCGCGATAAAATCATGAGTTTTTTTGCACGACGTGGGCACATGTGCTATAGGAACGATGGTATTTTTTCATAATTTTTGGTGATGGAGAAGTATCCGAAAAATTCCCTCTACGCGGATTGCCCTTCGCGCGTCTACGGCTGTGGCCGGCGGCCTCCGGGGGCTAGCATGCCGCCAAATCTTGCGTAGGCGGCCTCTCACAAGTCTGGAAGTGTTGTGGCGGTTGCAAACGCCCGGCACGTGTGTCCGGGGTGTGCCCCCCCTCACGGACGGCGCCACCGCCGACACCTGGAGGGGGGAAACGGACGCGTCGGGTCTACACGAAGGGGATCTTGCTGTGGGTCTGGCCCGGTTGTTGCTCCAAAGTGTTCCTATGGGCTGACCTAACACAACCGGGTGGGGAGGTCCGCTGGTCAAAGCCCGTCCGTGCAAAGTCAAAGGGCTAGATCCCGTGGTCAAACGCTACAGGGTTAGGCGGGACGGGGGCCCTGGGGGGTAGCAATGCCACCGGAGCGTCGCACCGGGCCCTCATACATGCGGGGTGGTGTGGTGGCATGTCCGAAGAGGCGGCACGCGTCTCCGGGGTGTGGCCCCCCTCACGGACGGTGATGACACGGTAGTAGACGTTCTACGGTAACGATGCGGCGTGAATATTATTAAATACTCGGAGGGCGATAAAATCATGAGTTTTTTACACGACGTGGGGACATGTGCTATAGGACTGATGGTAATTTTTTACACCCCACGCGAAGCATCTCCCTTCGACGGACTTGGATCCGCCGCCGCCCCCACCCCCCCGTCGACGACCCCCTCCCCCTTCAGTCACCTGACCTACTAATCTCCAGATCGAGCACGCGAGGCGGCGGCCATGCGCTCCCAGACCCGCGACCAGGCCACGGCCTCGGCGGACGAAGCTGTTCGAGTTCGGCGCCTCCCCTCCCCTCCCCTCTGTGTGGTTCCGGGAGAGGAGAGGGCCGAACGGCGTTAAAAAACATAAAAAATCCATATGAAATAATAATACATAAAAAACATAAAAAGGAAAAATATAACTATACAAAACATCAAAAAAATTATATGAAATAAAAAAACATAAAGAAGAAAAAATATAAACTATTAAAAACATTAAAAAATCTATGCCTACGGCTAAGCCGTCGGCATATGTAGTGATGCCACATGGCACCTATGCCGACGGCTTAGCCGTCGGCATAGTTGCCTTATCCATATCCCCGGTCGCCCCCTCCACTCATTCCTCCCCGATCGACCCCAGAGCCCGACCCGCGCCGCCGCCAGAGCCCGATCCGCGTCGTCGCCGCCGCTCCCCGTCACCCGGGTCGCTCCCCGCCGCCCCCCCACCGCCCCCGCCGCCCGCCCGCCACCGCTGCACCCGCGCCACTCCCCTTCCCTCGCCCTCCCCCTCCCCGCCTACATCCCCCGCCCCCCGCCGACGACACCTCGTCGGAGCACCGCCGCGACCACCCCCCTCTCCGCCCCGTCACCCCACTACCACCCCCGTCCCCCCGCCACCTCTCGCCGGCGCCATCCACACCCGTCCCCGACCCCGCGCCCTCCCTGTGTCTTGCCCCGACCCCGTGCTAGGGGGCGCCGGAGCTAGGCCAGAGCTTCGCCGACGCCCTGCTGCACCCCGGCCGGCCCTGTCCACCCTTCCCCGGTGGCTGCCCCCCGGCCTCCCTGCTGCCCGCTGCACCGGCGGCCAAGGTGGGCTTTTTTTCAATTTTTTGCAATTTGTTACTGTTTTTTTACATAGATGGATATATATATGTAATGAATGGATATATGCATGTACAGATTGATGCTAGATAGATCGATGGATGCTAGATGAATAGATAGATGGATGAATATTTAGATACATACGCATGCAAATATGCTGCCATTCTGGAAACTTGGATGGGTGTTTTTCCATTGGTTTTGAATGGAAAACATTGTGGCACCTTGCAAACACAGGGCCATGTCATTATCAGGGCACTGCACTAAATTTTTTATGACAGCAAAAAAAGGTTGCAAAATAACAAATTGCAGCGATTTTATAGAAAAATATATACAGAGTTGTCATTAGTGTTCAAGTTGTGCCAATTATTGTAAGTGGTGACGTGTAACACGACCGAAGAGCAAAAGGACAGGAGAAAATGACACTAGAGGGAGCACAAAGAGATCAATTATTTAGTTACATACCAGATAGTTTTTACTAAATTTGTGAATATAGATGAATTAGATGTTGGGCAAGTTTGTGATAGATGGATGGATATTGGTCAAGTTAGTGTTTTGGTAATGTTGATTCATATATAAGAAGCAATTCGAGGCACTTGGTTTCTAAAATACTTAATGAAGTTTTTTTTACAATTTGACATGTTGTTTCATGTTCATTCATAATGTTGTGTCAATGCTTAATGTGAGGTGACGACCTAATTTTTTTCACTCGGTGTGATTAACAGGATTTGTGGTGTTCCATCTTCGTGGAGTGATCGTTGACGTTGGAGGTGTTGGTCCACGATCGTCCCTCTCCTTTGATCGACTAGATCGGAGGGTGAGCAACAATTCCATGACCTCGTCCACTTTTTTCCCATGTCACTAGATTAAATTTTCATAGCAAGTCGCGTAACCTAGGTCTCCCGTCCGAAAGGGTTGCATCGATAAATATGCATTCAATTGCATATTTATCACCGCAGCTCTTTTGGATTGTCCAGCGCTTTCCACGGACAGTCCGAGGATGTGTAGATTGGGTACGTTGTTCATGCTCTACCCCGTTCTGAGACAGGATTTCGGCGGTGCCTCCCTGTTGTTCTCCGGATGCACATTCTCTCGGCATTATACCGAGACGTGTATTCGGAGAACAGCGGGGAGGTGCTGCCGAAATTTTGTCTCAGAATGGGGTAGAGCATGGACAACGTACTCAATCTACACATTCTCGGGTGGGATTAGGACCCATCTTTACCTATTAGAGATGTAGGTGGATTAAATGTCATTTCTCGTCAACCTTGTAAAAAATAAAATATTGATGTGAGTAATTTAAATGAATCCTTAATTTTGTTGTGTGGCTTTTAATAAAGCAGAGATGGCAGATAATCAGTGGATGTATAGTGGGTTTTTCCGTCGGAATCAAGTAACAACAGAGTGGGTCGAGAAAACTGATGTATTTTTGAAAGAGATATTCCGTAGTCCAATGAGGATGGTGCCAGAATGCCCGTGTGCCAAATGTAAGAGACGTATCCGCAGAGATAAGAGTGAGATGACTAAGCACCTTCGCACGCATGGATTTATGCCCAACTTTAATATGCCGATAAACTTTGCCCAGCGGGACCGTGGTAGAGAGGATGTGATACGACAACGCGTCGCTGGTTATGAGGACGATGGGGTTAGAGACATGCTAGATGATGTCTTTGCTGCACAACCGACACCTCCGTCACATTCAGCGAATGAACCGGAGGAGCCGGAGGAAACCGCAAAGGCCTTCCTGGAAATCTTGGCCTCGTCAAAGAAACCTCTCTATGAGGGTGCCAAGCTGTCTGTGCTGGATGCCATCTCGCAACTGATGGCAGTCAAGGCTGAGTACGGCTGTAGCCGAGGTTGCTTCGAAGCATTTCTGGGAGTATGGGCTAACAGCCTGCCTGAGGGCCATGAACTGCCGAAAACCATGTACGCTACGAAGAAAATCATGAAGGCGCTCTCCATGGACTATGAGAAAATACATGTTTGTCCAAAGAATTGCCTTTTGTTTAGGCATGAGTATGCGGATGACAAGTACTGTAGGAAGTGCGGTTCCTCTCGGTATATTGAGGTGGTCGATAAGCATGGTCAGAAGCAGCAGCTAAAAATCCCTGTGAAGGTTCTTCGGTATCTTGATTTTATAAAAAGACTGCAGCGCCTTTTCATCACCGAGGAGTCTGCCAAAATGATGAAGTGGCACAAGGAAGGGAAAAGGTACAATCCAAAAAAATTGTACATCCATCAGAAGGTGAAGCATGGAAGTCATTCGATATAGAGTACCCGGAGGAAGCAGCCGAGGCTGGGAATGTCAGAATTGCTATAACAAGTGATGGGTTCAATCCATATGGTATGTCGTCTAATCCATACAGCTGTTGGCCCGTATTTGTTATTCCGCTCAATCTCCCTCCCGGCGCCATAATGCAATGCAAGACCATGTTCCTGTCGCTTATAATTTCGGGGCCTGAATATCCGGGGAAGAATTTGAGTGTGTTTATGCAGCCTTTGGTGGATGATTTGCACCATTCTTGGTACTTCCCGAGGTTGACATACAACCGACAACTACAGAAAAATTTCTTGATGAAAGTTTGGCTACAATATTGCATGCATGACTTCCCCGGCTATGCCCTGTTCTGCGGATGGTGTACAAGTGGAAAGATGCCTTGCCCAGTGTGCATGCAGGCCTTGATTTTCATTTGGCTGAAGAAGGGTGGCAAATATGTTGCCTTTGACCTGCATCGACAGTTCCTCCCTCCAGACCATCCTGATAGGGAAGACAAGAAGAACTTCACAAAAGGCAAAGTTGACCATGAAGTAAACGAGATTCCAATGTTTTCTGGTGCGGATGTGCTTGCTTAGCTGAAAGCTATTAAGCCTGCCGGTGAAGGGAAAGGCAAAGGCAAAGCCGCAGGCGAAGACGAGGGCGAGGGCAAAGGAAAAGGTAAAGGGAAAAAATGTTTTGAAGGATATGGTGAGACGCACAACTGGACTCACATTACCCCCTTCACGCAGCTTCCCTATTTTAAGGACCTCAAACTTCCATACAACATCGACGTGATGCACATCGAAAAGAATGTTGTAGAGTCCCTTTTTCGCACGATCCTCAACATTCTTGATAAGACGAAGGATAATGTTAATGCTAGAGTCGATCAACAGAATATTTGTGATAGACCACGTCTACACATGCAGCCTCCCACAGGCAGTCGAAAATCTTGGTTCAAGCCAGATGCTGACTTCGTACTTAAAAAGGATCATAAGATGGAGGCATTCAAGTGGCTGAAACACGTCGTGAAGTTCACTGATGGTTATGCGTCGAATATAAGTAAGGGGGTCAATCTTTCAACGGGCAGAGTGACCGGGCTCAAGAGTCATGACTATCATGTATGGATTGAGCGGATTATGCCGGTGATGGTTCGGGGCTATGTTCCCGAGCGTGTCTGGCGTGTGCTTGCGGAGTTAAGCCATTTCTTCCGCACGCTTTGTGCTAAAGAAGTATGTCCTGAGAAGATAAAAGAAATGCATAAGAAGGCGCCGGAGTTGATATGCAAGCTAGAGAAGATCTTCCCGCCAGGCTTCTTTACTCCGATGACACATCTCATTTTGCACCTCGCGAACGAGGTATTGTTGGGGGGCCCTGTGCAGAATCGTTGGCAGTACGGCCCTGAGAGACAGAACAAGCATCTGAGACAGAAATGTGGAAACAAAGCTAAGATTGAAGCTTCCATAGCTGAGGCAGTTATCCTAGAGGAGGTGGCAGACCTCAGGACAGCCTACTATCCGGACCATGTTCCCACGTTGCACAATAAGGTGTCTCGATACAATACAGAAGAACCCAAGTATAAACCCAAGTTGCCTCTATTCATCGGGCAAGGTGGTAGGGCTGGATTCTCGACACCTTATCTCATGCCATGAGATGAGTGGGAGGATGTCATGTTCTATATCTTGCACAACATCAAGGAAGTTGAGGATGAGTGGATGAGGTAATACCTTTGCACCATTCTTTTAGTCAATTCGTTATGTTCACTTTGCCTAGTTCTTATACCGCTTTTCTTATTGTAGTCGATTCGTTGAAGAAGAATGGACGGGAATGCTGCCTCCTACTGAAGCGGAGGCACTTGCTCTTCTCCGAAAGGGTGCTGATGGAAGGAAAAATTTCGTTGCGTGGTTCATGGAGAAAGTAATTTTTTACACTTCCCTATTACCTATTTCAATTAAACTCATGCACCCTATAATTTCAATTAAACTCATGCACCCTATAATTTCAATTAAACTTGTAGGGAAATGATCCGACCGAATCAATGGATGAAGAATTGAGATGGGTTTCCATGGGTTTTGACCCTGTCGTCATGACATGCCAAAAGTATGATGTGAATGGGTATCGCTTCCATACAGAGGAGCACCAGAACAGTCGGCCTGATCCCAAAACCATAAATACCGGAGTCTTCACTGAAGGAGATAATAAAGTAGATTACTACGGAAGGGTAGGAAAAATATACGAGCTTACATTCAAACGTGGCCGCGAACACCTAAGTCTCACTGTGTTCAAATGCCGATGGTTCGACCCCAAAAAGGGTCTGAGACATACGCCTTCTGTTGGTTTAGTTGAAGTTAAACCATCAACCGTCTATGCCGGAGCTGATCTCTTTATCGCCGCTACCCAGGCCACACAAGTATATTATCTGCCTTACCCATGCCAGAAAGAGTACCTAAAGGGTTGGGAAGTTGTGTTCAAGGTGTCGCCGCATGGTAAGCTACCGGACCCGAACGATGATGATTACTACAACATAAACCCCATGACATACGAGGGAGTGTTCTATCAAGAGGAACATGATGACGTGGTCCGAAACAACGAGGATGATGACTTGGGTTATGTTGACCTGGACCCAAACGACGACGACGCACGGATTGATGGTGAGGCAGTTGTGAATCAAAGAGACATAATTATGCTTGAAAAGTTAAATGAAGACGCTGACGATGAGGAAGAGCCTCCACCTCCGTCAGACAACGAAGAAGATATGCGTGATAGTGATGATGAGACCGGTCCACAAATAGATTACAATAGTGATGATTCATATGGGTTCTAGAAAATGTAAGTTCTTTTAATGATCATTACAATAGTATGCTTAATGTGCTCTTCTGGTATTAATGTTTTTCCTGTATGCTTGTTTAATTGATATCCTTACTAATTGTTTATTCTCTTCTCAATGCAGGTTTGCTAATCATGGGCAAGTCCAGCGGCGCCAGTTTCCTCAGTAAATTCAAAGGACTTACTCGGAGTGGACGAGCCCACAAGGTTCCCTCCCGACTATGCGAGGATGACACCTCACAGGGAGGTGGAGGGGTCGGGGGAGGAGATCCTAGAGGAGGAGGCGGTGGGGGGAGAGCCCCTAGAGGAGGAGGAGGTGGGGGGGAGAGGCAGCCGGGGCAAAAAACTCCGGGCCGTGTCCGAAATAGGAGGGTCTTCTTCGATGCCCTCCTATACAGATGCACCTTCTGAGTTTGAGGAGGAGGAGTATGTTCCTGATGGCGAGGAGGAGGAGGCCGAGGAGGAGGGTGAGGAGGAGGAGGAGGAGGGTGAGGAGGAGGAGGGCGAGGAGGAGGAGGCCAAGGAGGAGGGTGAGGAGGAGGGCGAGGAGGGTGGAGGGGAGGTTGATCCCGAGTTGTGGGGTGACTTGCCACCGGGTGCTCCGCAGGGGTGGCTGTGTGGTAATGTCGGACTACCTACACCACCTTCTATCAAGGAGCACAAGTGGCTCATTGAACCTGTGGGGACAGAGTAAGTGCCTCTCAATCATATTTTCAACACATGACAAAATTTTCTTATTGTACACATGGCAATCATTTGATTCTTTTGCAGAAACTGGATCCTTCGCGGAAAGGGCCGTAAACCGAACGGCCTTATCACTATCCTGTTGAAGGAGTTTTGGCCTGGCCTATTCTGCCCGCGGCCAGACAGGGACCCGTAGCTGTGGGTTTTGGCCACGAGCTGGGCCCATTACGAGGCTTGCAGCAACGCGGAGTACGGGACGGCCGCTAAGGCCGTGATCACCAAATTTTGGGCAAGTTCTCTTCTGAATCACTTGTCTTCTGTTTCGTTCATAGTTTATCATTGAATCACTCAACTCATGCCTTGTTTGCTTCTGGTTTATGCATGATTGCAACAACTCTATAGAGTTCTTGACGAGCACAAGGCCAGAGCCGACGTGGTCTTGCTTGCGGCTGCGAAGAAGAAAGCTCGTCAGTTGTAGTACGAGGTGCGCTGGGTTGCCGTCTCGCAGTACTAACACATCTACCTGCACCAAAAGATGACCAAAACTCAAGCACAGAGGCAATGACTTACCTTGAACAGGGAGCAGTTCATGATGGTAACTATTACTAACTTATCATTGTTTCAAGCAGTCAACTATATGTTTTGTGCTCACATGTCATGCTTCCAAAATGTGCATAGGTTGTTCCTCGTTGGTGCTATGGAAGGCATGACAGATGGGCGAGTTTGGTGGATAGGTGGCTCGGCGCCGATGCAGAGTTTGCTGCCAAGAGCATCAAGGCCCGGGCTAACCATGGAAAAGACGAGACACACGGCCAAGGAAACAGGAACCATTGGGGCTTCAAGGCCATGAAGGTATATCTATATGCATGATGCATTTTTGTTCTTATTTACCGTCATGTTCTTATGTATGGCTAACTTCTGTTTGATGTTGCAGGAGGACAAGTTGAAGAGGCCGCTCTCAGACATTGAGTCGTGGAAGCTGGCCCGCGAGCGGAGTCATCCCAAGGAGGGCAAGAGCCAGTACAACAGCAAGACCGAGGAGCACCTGGAGTCTTACACTTAGCACTATCAGAAGTTGCATCCGGATGTTCCTGTTCCTGAGGTCGCCCAGTCTCAGATCGACGACATGGCGGTGGTGGCCATCCACGGGAAGTCACATGGCTAGTATCCGTGTTTCGATGGCTTGATAACTCCTTCGATCTCGTACACACGGCTTCGGTCTACCAACCCGAGCCAGTTAGAGAGTACGGGGCATTCACAGACTCCCTTAGCCCGCCAGCATGCTATAAGTACTTCCCCTTTATCTTTTTCTCTCTAGCATTCCCAGTTCATTTTCAGCATTGCTCACTTAGAAACAACCTAAATTATGTAGGCATATAAGGCCTTTGTCGAGCATAGGAATCTCGAGGTGCGAGAGTACTTGCAACGAGTGAAGGCAAATGATGATTACAACCGTCAGATGATGGCGGTTAGTTTTGCCCTCTTAAAACCAAGCTAAATTTTTGCACTTTCATTCCTTCTGACCTTCTTGTTTGCTTGTTTAACTAACATCCAGGCTATGTTGGCGTCTTGGAGTAACCGCACGGATCCACCACAAATGGGACCCCCACCACCACCTGCGGGAGAACCCCCACACGTGCCCACGTTCGATGAATGGGTGGCACTAGGCAGTGATGGTCCGGTTAGTACATTTGCCTAACTACTGGCAAACTAGTTCTCGTTCATTCAACACTATCATATCATATTTACCGTTAGAATCTTTTCTGAAACATGTAGGGGACCGGTGGCTCGACTACTGCTCCGTCGACCCCAGTCACTCCGATCTGGCAGAGTGATGGTGGTCGCGGTGGCGGTTTTGGCGGAGGCGGTTTTGGTGGTGGCGGTTTTGGCGGAGGTGGTCTTGGTGGTGGTGGTTTTGGCGGAGGTGGTCTTGGTGGTGGTGGTTTTGGCGAAGGTGGTCTTGCTTGATGTCGATGATGATTCCGTGCATGTGGCCGTCGTGCCATGCCTTTCATGTTGCTACTTTTATGATGTTCCATGTCTTGTACTACTTTTATGTTCATGAACTTCCGCCGGTGATGATCTTTAGATGATGATGATGAACTTGACTATGTTTAGATGATGATGATGAACTTGAGTATATTTAGATGATGAACTGTCATATTTATGCATAATTTCATATTATTATGCTTTGAAATGCTGTCAAATGAATTGAAAAAGAGAAAACAGGGGGAAAAAACTATGCCTACGGCAAAGCCGTCGGCATATATAAGCCCGGGAGTTACCAGGGCTTGCCACGTGGCAGATCTATGCCGACGGCTTTGCCGTAGGCATAGCCCTGCCGCCAGGAGAAACCAGGGAAAGACACGTGGCTGTGCTAGCACCATGGAACGCCACGTGGTAGAGGTACGTCGACGGCTAGGCCGTCGGCATAGATTTCTACCTATGCCGACGGCCAAGCCGTCGGTGTACCTCTGCCACGTGGCGTCCCATGACTCGTCAGCGCTTTTGACGGCGCCGTCCGTTGCCGTCAGACGGAAAAACACTGCCGACGGCTAAACTATGCCGACGACTGACCCCGGCCGTCGGCATAGGCCCCTATGCCGACGGCTATACTACACCGACGGTCTGACAAGACTACGCTGACGATATCTACGCCGACGGGTCTATGCCGATGGCAGTCGTAGGCATAGATCTATGCCGACGGCAAAGGACCTATGCCGACGGCCCCTAGCCGTAGGCATAGACCGCGAGTTCGGTAGTGATACCAACGCATTAGATTATTATGGGAACAGAATACTCGCGTCCAGTTACTGTCAGGTGTCGAAGTGGAAAGGCCCCCGCTTCGCTCCGCACGGGGCGACGCGGGCGGCGACGCAACCCTAGCCGCCAAGCCTCCTCCCCCCGTCCCCCCGCCTCGCCACCGCCAGAGGGGTCGCCGGCGAAGTCCGCGCGGCTGCCAGGGAAGGTGGCGGCGAGGCTGTGCCGCTCCGTCTCCACGCGGAGGGCCTCTGTAGCCGAGGCGGCGGCCTCGGATGGTGCGGCGCCGCCTGCTTTGCGGCGAGCGGCGTCTGCTGGTGCTCCTCCTCCCCACTTGGCCGTGCGGGCGGCGAGTGGTTGAGGCGTTGGGCGATGGTCGAGGCGAGTGGCCTCGTGCCCCTGGCTGCGCGTCAGATCTGGAGGTCTTCTTCCTCCCCCTTCCCTTGCATGTTCCTCGCTGGATCTGGGTCATGGCGGGCGTCGGTCGCCGGATCCGTTGAAGGTGGGGTTACCGGAGTTGAGAGCTCGGACCGGGAGAAATCTTTGACCGGCTTTTCCAGCCACGACGGCGGTGACGCCGGCTGGTGTCGTTCCCCTTCTCGGAGGCGCCGTCGAGGTTCGATCCCCTCTCCCTTCCCTCTCATACCCGGGTGAAAACCTTTGCCAGTTCTGGTCTAGGCGGCAGCGGTGCGGCTTGCGTCGTCACCTTCCTGAAGGTGTCGTCTGGGGCGAGTTGGGGGTGTGCATTGGCGTTTGGATGTGGTTCTCCGGCGCGCAGCGACATCTCAGTTGGAGATAACACTGGGATTTTTCGCAAGATTAGCTCTCTGGGGTGTCCGTAGGCCGGCTGTTTGTGTGTTGCCATGGTGGGGGAGGGGATAGGGTTCCTCTGCCCTGCGTGCAGCAGCACGGCATAGGCGATTCAGACATGGATTCTAATCTAAGCAAAAGTCATGTCTCAGCTTGAGGTGTTTATCAACTCTGCGATTGTTTCTTCGTTGCCCTCGTCCTTCTACAGCTTCTTCTCTTCGTGTGGTGACCATTGAGCTGCGGTTTGGCCCTTCTCCTGGTGATCTTGCACAGTGGGTTGGTCACACTGAGTATCTCCCAAGGCGATACTGAATCTACCGCTCCTTGCTCTAGGGTGAGCTGCTTCAATTTGCGACGGTCCGGCGCCCTTCGATCCAGGGCGAGGGGCAGGGGTCCCCTTCGGAATTGAAGAAGGAAGGTTCGATGATGGTGGTCTCCTTTGAGTTTGATGAGGGCATGTTCATCTTCACTGAGCGCGATTTCCTCTTGAAGCTCGCTTGCTGTCACTGTTTTGGTGCTTAATTCGCGTCGAAGAGCTCCATCAACATTTAGCTAGACTTCCTGTAGAATATCCTTGTGCTCTCGTGTGGTGTGTGTAAGCTGTTTGGAAGCACCTTATATCTGTCGTTTTCAGTTTCCTTTGTTTTCTTTCTTGTTGTTTGGGTCGTTGTAAGTCCTGGCCAGTTGATGGCTTTGTTAATTCAAAGCCGGGCTCTTCTGGAGCCTTCGTTCCAAAAAAACTGTCAGGTGTCTATTCATGTCCTTAAATTATTCTCCAATTATCTCTCGTGTTAAACACTGCAGTGCAAGGGCATAAATTCCTGCCTCCTCCTCGTCCGGCGACCGAGCTGGACTACATGGACTCTGCCGTGCTGGAGCTGGCTCACACGGAGCTCTCCTTGCTGTCTGGAAGCGACGCGAATGGTGCGGCGACGAAGGTGCAGAAGGTGTACACAACCTCGCCCACTCCGCCGTTGTCGTTGAGGAGCTCTGGTAACCAGATCCTACCAGAAAAACAAACCCTTTTGCTTCTTTTCATCCATTTGGTCTGGTCCCCATTTTTTGGATTCTGCTCCTAGCTGCTGTCCTTTTCTTGGTTGTTGCCCTCTCCTGACTCCTGAGCTGGCTTCCATGAACAGAGGTTTTGGTGTCGGCAGTGTGCCTCATTTGGTTTGAGTTCATGGTTACGGCTGCTGAAAATTAACCTGTTTTCTGGTTGGGATTCGTTCATCAAGGTGGCAAGCGCTGGACTTCGCGCGGCTTAACCACAACACCATTTCTTTCTACGACGGCCCGGAGCCGGAGACCGCTGCCTCGCGCTGGAGGCGCGTCGGCCTCAATGCATCCAAGGTGACTTGCCGCCCTGCATAAATCGCCACCACAAGAGAAAACTATTATTTTGATTGGAATTTCCCTTCATGTTAACACATGTTCCTGAGCTTGATGCAGGTGGGTCAGGGTTTATCCAGAGATGGTAAGGCTCTCAAGCTGGCTTTCCAGCACTGGATCGAGGCTGTGAGTACATATCCTTTGCTGTTTTTAATCTAATTTTCGTATTATTGCATTTGCTGGATACTTGCTCTCAACTGTAGGTGTGAAAAGAATCAGTTGACTTGGGAGTTTTTGTTAGTTGTGGACACTAATCATAAAAGTTGCACATCTTGTTGTCGTCGAAACTACAGATCTATTGACTTGGATTTCTATTTGCAAAAAAAAATCTGAAATTCAGCTGTCGTCTTGTAGATTGATCCAAGACACAGACGCGGGCACAACCTGTATTTCTGCTATGATGTCTGGTGCCAGACCCAGGCTGGCCAACCGTTCTTCTACTGGTAACAACATGAATGTGATTGTGTATATGATACTTTTCTTGTTCGAATGAGATCATGCAATCATATGTAGATATTTGTCATTTTCTGCAAGATAAGTCCATTGAATGTTGCATATAAATTGGCCTCTTTTATTTTGCATATTCAGGCTTGATATTGGTGAGGGAAAAGATGTAGATCTTCCGGAATGTCCAAGGGCTCTGCTGAAGAAGCAATGCATAAGATATCTTGGTCCAGTAAGATCATTTGCTTAATGGATGACATCCTTATTTTGAATTCATATTGTTCTTACTGAAAATATTCAAAGGAGAGATGTATTAGAACTTCAGATTGCTAACTTCATTCAACGCTCAAGTTTCTTCAGCGAGCCTCTAATACGATTAAGAAGTACTACTAACTTTGTGCTTCTCGTGTTCACTTTCTAGAATATGTGTTGCTCATAGTGAAAACATGGATTATGTTGTGATGGGTGTCAAATTAAGGCTTAGTTGTGAAAGGATCGAAGATGATGGGGGGGGGGGGTGAATATGCGACTATCAAAATTTTATTTCATTTTGCAAATTTAGGGGAATGCGTACCCTCTATTCAATGCACGAACCGTACCATGACGAGAGGAAAATTTTGCTCCCACTCGACACTAATCAACACATAGTTAAGCTTCTCATACATTGGAGTTGGTAAGTCTTTGGCCCTGGTAAATGCCTGCCCGAGAGAGCCAACTCCCTCAAGTCCATGCTCAATAAAAACGGGTAACGACTTTTACATTTTGCCCCCTCCCACTCCCGTGACGCACCCAGTGTGCGCCACGGGAGGGTTTGCGCTGCCGCCACCCCTAGGTTCTTCACCTCGCTGCCGCCGAAGGGCGCTGCAGAGCGAAGCCCGTGTGGCGCTGGCGGTCGCAGGGCATTCCCCCTCTCCCATGTGGTGCTTGGGCAATGCTGGGCTGCTCGTCCTTGAGGGGGCGCTGGGCTGGCGAGGTCTCCGGCGGCGGAGGCGCGGGGCTCTGGTGGCGGTGTTGCAGGGTGGTGGTGGTGTGGATCTTCTGCGGTGACGTGCCTCGGTGCGGCCATGTCCTGCATGGCAGATCCAGGCCGACGGCGGTGGATGGTGGGTGTAGGCAGGCGGGGATGGTTGGCCGGCTTAGCCGGCGGTGGCGTCCTCGCGGCGCGACGCTCTCCTCCTCGACCTGCTGTAGCTTCGCCGATCCAAGATGTGGCCTCATCTCCAACCCTAACCGGGCCCGAGTGGGTACCTGCCAACGGGCTGGATGTTCCTCGGGATCTGGCTGCTGCCAGGGATGTAGATTCGCCGCCACAAGGGCCATTGTCTCCTCTGCGACGGATGTTGCCACGGGGGCTCACCCTTTTGCCCAAGCAAGGCAGGGTTGGGGGTGGTGGTGTGGTGTTCCCCAATTCAGATTGGGCCTTCCGGGCAGGGCCTGATTTGGATCTCGATGATTGCCGCGACAGTTGGCGGTCGGCGGCCAACATGGTGGGGTCCGCTGCTGTCGACGGATACGGAGTGAGCAGTTGTCCAGGGATGGGAAGGAGTGGACTTCTCTTCCTCTCGCACAGTGGTTGGTGGCTCTAGGCGTGGCACAACGGCGGTCTCAGGGCGACGACCCTGGATGACGGGCTACACGGATTGGCTCGTCGTCGGGAAGCATGGTTGTTGATGTTGGCAGTGTGCCTCTCGGCGTGGGTGGCGTGGTGTGTTGTGGTGGGTGTTCGTGATGAAGTTGTCTCTGCCAGTGACGGCCAAGCCCTGATCTGGATATGGTGCTCCTCGTTCTGTCGTGGTGGGGTCCTTGTCGTGGAGGGGCTTGTGGCTTGCTCACATGGCGCGGGGGGAGACGGGGTCGAGCTAAAGATTTGCGTCTCGGAGCCGGCGGTGGAAATGCATGTGGGTATTGCATTCCTCTTGGGGGGCACCGCCTTGGTCTCCCCACCTTTCCTTATCGTCACTTAGGGTGAAAACCTTGGTTTTCCTTGGTTAACACGGTCGCGACAGTGCTTTGCATCATGATCCTCTTGAGGGTTTCGCCGATGAGTGGGCTCCTCGGGCATGACAACAGGTCTCCTGTGCTTCTCCTCGGTGGCTCATTTGGGAGCGTTTAGTAGTACACCCCAGTGTGTTCTGTTATTGCTCTCTACTAGTTTTGTTGTACTTTCTTTTGATCAGCTTATGAGGATTTCCTCAATATCTTGTATAGTGTGGTCGATTGGCTTTATAATATAAAGCGGGGCGAAAGCATGTTTCGAGAATAAAAATGGGTACCCAGTGCCGAAAGCTCCCACGCAAGGTGGGGTTTGGGGAAGAGAATTTCTAGACAGCCTTACCCTTGCGTAATAATTCTGCAAGGAGTCTTTTTTTCGATAAAAGGGCCACATGGCCCTCATTTTCATTAAGAAAATAGAAGTCTAGATACAACCACCACACCACTTTTTTCCATCAGACCTAATGCATCACCTCATCAACTGATAAGCAACCTACATCCTAGACATATAACCATATCTATAGGATGCCAAATCACCCACTACCGGAGAGAGAACAGACTTTTAAACATCTTTTACAATTTGCACATCAGCCAAAACAATAGGCAAAACATACTACAGAACCGCCCAATTTCAGGTAGACACAAAACCCAGTCTTAGAGCAGAAGGATTCCACCCATATGTTCTTCTGTAGACTTCATTTGCTACCCGAGATAGCCTCTTGGAAACCTCCCTAAGCATTTTTTGCACATCTTTTCTCTGTAGAATCATCCATGAATCCAACAAAGAACACAGGGTAAATATTACATTGATAGGATTTGAAAGGAAAACACGTTGAAAACAGGATTTGTTCCTTGTTTTCCAAATTGTCCATATCAAAGTAGCAGCACCAATAGAAACAATAGCCCTATCCTTTCCAGAATAGGATGGTATCCAGTTTTGACAAAGATCAAAGAAAGATAAAGGTAATTTCGGGTTACCTAGTGTACCACATATCACATTCCATAAAAACCTAGCACAAGAGCACGAAAAGAATAGATGATCAATGCTCTCAGAAACGCCACAAAACTCGCAGAAATTTGGTCCTTTCCACCCTCATCTAGATAAGTTATCCTTGGTTAGGATCCTCCCTTTGATCACTAACCATATAAATGCTTTTACTTTTAGAGGTATTCTCAACCTCCAAAGAAGTTTAAAAGGAAAAGCAACAACTCTAGCTATAAGGTAATGATAAAGCGACTTAACCGAGAAGGATCCAGATTTAGTTAAAAGCCATTTAACTCTGTCAGGCTCCTCCGACAGAGTAACCTGACTACACATATCAAGTAATTCATTCCACATTGTAAGAGTTTCTCCATAGAAACATCTCCTAAATCTAATACAATCAAAATCCTGATTAAAGACTTTAGCAACAGTAACATGTTGACAGAAAATTAAATTATACAAGCGGGGGGAAAGTTGACAAAGTGGCTTTCTCCCCAGCCATGTGTCCTCCCAAAATCTCGTCTTACAACCATCACCCACCACCCTTTGACAGCAAGAATAGAAGATATCCTTTATACTCAACAACCCATTCCAAAAATGGGAATTACCCCGAGATGCTTCACATTGAACCAGAGTTTTCCTACTCAAATATTTGGCTCTAATCATTTCCTGCCAATCCCCTTCCTCATTCTCTAATCTCCATAACCACTTACATAAGAGGCTGATGTTTTTAATCTCCAAATTAGTAATCCCCAGACCCCCCTGGTCTCTAGGTTGGCATACGTCCACCCACTTGACTAAGTGATACTTTCTCACTCCATCCCTTTCTTGCCAAACCATACGAGCACGAACAAAGTCCATTCTCTTGCCTACACCTTTAGGTAGTTTTAAAAAAGAAAGCAAATGGCTAGGAACATTACTCATACAAGTCTCAGCGAGGGTAATCCTATCACCCATTGAAAGCAAACCCCCTTGCCAGGTTGCGGCCTTCTTCTCAATTTTCTCTTCAACTGGTTTCCAATGCGCATTATGCAACTTTTTAAAATGTAAAGGAAGGCCTAAATAAGTAAAGGGGAAGTCCCCGACCGCACAAATGAAAATCTGAGCATATTCTTCTTGTTTCAATAAAGCGGCACCAAAGCAATGGATTTCACTTTTTAAGAAATTGATTTTCAAACCTGTCAAGTGCTCAAACACGCATAGAATGACTTTAAGGTTTCTAGCCCCTTCTAAGTCATCTTCAAAGCAGAAAATCGTATCATCAGCGTATTGTAAGACAGTAAGACCACCCTCGTACAATCTAGGCAGAACTCCTTTAATAAATCCTTGTTGTTGCGCCCTTTGAACCAGGGTAGCAAGAACATCAGCAGCAAGGTTAAACAATAGGGGGGAGAACGGGTCCCCCTGCCTCAATCCTTTCCTAGTAACAAAATAGGGGCCAATCAAGTCATTTAAAGTAATAGCTACTTTACCATTATGAATAACTGCCTTTGTCCAACGAATAAATTTATCAGGAAACCCCTTCATTTTCAGCGTACTAAGCATAAAGTCCCAATTAATTTTATCATAAGCTTTCTCAAAATCAACCTTAAAAATAACAGCAGCGCATTTAGACTTATATAGTGAGTGAAGCGTCTCATGGAGAATAGTGACATTATCTAAAATATAACGCCCTTTGATAAACGCAGATTGTACCTTAGAAATCGTCTTGTGAGCAGTAGCCATAGCTCTATTATTTAAGACTTTGGTAAAGATTTTAAACGGGACATTGAGCATGCATATAGGTCTATACATCTGAATCCTATCCGCCCCTTGACCCTTAGCTAACAATGTAACTACCCCATAGTTTAGCCTAGAAATATCAATCATATCATCATAAAAATCTTGAAGGAGACTCAACAAATCATTGCAAATGAGGTGCCAAAAGGTTTGGAAGAATTCAATAGGCATACCATCGGGACCGGCTGCTCTATTATGCCTCATAGAAAAAATAGCCGGTTTTATCTCATCCAAAGTAAATTTACTAGCCAACTTACTTTTGTCCTCATCAGAAAGCATATCAGTTAGAGGAATGTTTAAGGAGACGGGAAGTAATTCAACAGGCCCAAAGAGCTTCTTATAAAAATCAGTCGCATATTTAAGGAGCTGCTCATCCCCTTGGATGATCCCCTCATCCTGGATGAATCTGAAAATTTTACTCCTACGCTTCCTACCTAAAAGTGCTAGTGATCGACTAGAGGGGGTGAATAGGCGATTTTTATGAAAGTCTTCAAAACATGGAAGTTTCGAAGACAAACGATAGAAATAAACCTATTATCATGCAGCGGAAGGTAGCCTACACTAGCCAAACCATAGTCAAGTATTCAATGAAGTGAAAGCGCAATGACTAATAGTAGCTAGGCAGTAAGGATCAGATAGGAAGATATTGTGAAGCCAATCAGAACAAGTAATCACTCAGTGAAGCCAAATGGTAATGCAATCGTACAATGACTTCACAAGGACCAACAGTAAGTAAAGGGAAGGGAAGGATGAAACCAGTGACTCGTTGAAGACAATGATTTGTTGGACCAGTTCCAGTTGCTGTGACAACTGTACGTCTGGTTAGGGAGGCTAAGATTCAACTCAGAAGACCTCGTCTTCACCTTATTCCCCTTGAGATAAGGACACCCAGTCCTCGCCCAATCACTCTGGTAAGTCTTCAAGGTAGACTTCCAAACCTTCACAGACTTCGTTCACCGGCGATCCACAATGACTCTTGGATACTCAGAACGCGACGCCTAACCGGCTGGAGGATTCACAGTCCTCAAGTGTAATAAGTCTTCAGATCACACAGACAGGAAGACTTAAGTGATGTTTAACACTCTTTGGCTTTGGGTGGTTAGGGCTTTATCCTCGCAAGGAATTCTCTCTCAAAGGCTTCGAGGTGGGTTGCTCTCAAACGACAAAAGCCGTACTCTAACTCTGAGCAGACAACCGTTTATGGTTGTAGGGGGTGGGCTATTTATAGCCACTAGGAAACCCGACCTGATTTGTCCGAAATGACCCTCGGTCACTAAGGAACTGACACGTGTTCCAACGGTCAGATTTCAAACACACACGGCAACTTTACTTGGGCTACAAGCAAAGCTGACTTATCCAACTCTAGACAAGATTTGCTCCCATAGTCTTCACTCGAAGACATAGGATTTTGGTTAAGCATCACTTCAGTCATTCTGACTGGTTCTCTTGGACCCCATTTAATAGTATGGTGGTTCCTATGACTCAACAAAGAAGAAAAAGAACGACGAAAGGACTAAGTCTTCACGCTCCATAGTCTTCATGCGATGTCTTCTCTTGTCATAGTCTTCAATGTGAATGTCTTCACATACCACCTTTGTCTTCAATGTCTTCTTACATTTTTAGGGTTCATCTCTGGTAGGAAAACCGAATCAATGAGGGACTTCTACCTGTGTTATCCTGCAATTCTCACAAACACATTAGTCCCTCAACTAGGTTTGTCGTCAATACTCCAAAACCAACTAGGGGTGGCACTAGATGCACTTACACTACCGCTAGCCTTAATCATGAAGTATTTCGTATTACCATCACCCTCCTTAATATCTTTTTCTTTAGACCTCTGGTACCACTTAATCTCCTCTTCCCTAAGGATCTTATTCAAATCATTCTGCAACTTATTTCTCAAAACATAGTCAGCTTCTAAAACTCCAGAGAGCTCACTTTTCTTATCCAAAAAGTCAAGCTTATTGGCAATCTCATCTCTATCTCTCCTATATCTACCCTCTACATTAAGGTTCCACCCTTTAAGGGTTCTCCTTAATTTTTGCATGAAATCCTGCCACCAATCAAGACTACTACCTCTACAAACAGTGGAACTCCAGACTTTATTAACAATATCAGGGAGCTCTTCTCTAGACAGCCAGCATAGCTCAAATTTAAAAGGCTTGCGATTAATAGTAGACTTAATCCCTGTATGTAATAGAAGCGCTGCATGGTCAGAAACCCCTCTCACCAAGGTTCTGACAGTTACTAAAGGAAATTGCTGCTCCCAAAGAGAGCTCACTAAAATTCTGTCCAACTTAGCAAAAAGCGGATCCTCCTGATTATTCGACCAAGTATAGCTCCTCCCCGACAAATCTAATTCTTTTAAGCCCCAATGCTCAATAATAGAATTAAAATAAAAAGACCATTTGGAAGTTTTTTAATTTTGTTTCTCTCGTTAATTCTCCTAATTAAGTTAAAATCGCCCCCAAAAACACAGGGCAATTTATTGTACCCCAGAGCTTGCACTAGCTCCATCAGGAACTCCTCCTTATTCCTCACATGAGCAGCTCCATAGACATTGATCAGATTCCACTTGAATCCTGATCTTTTATCCATAATAACCATTCTGGTCATGTATGTACCTGCAATACAGACGTCTACCTCAAATAGATCTTCCTGAACCCCCATAAGCAGCCCTCCAGAAGCACCTTCAGAGGGCTGCCATAGCCAAATATAAGTAAATCTACCACTTACTCCAGCCAACCAAGAGTCATCAAAGTCCTTCTTTTTTGTTTCTTGCACACATATAAACTCTAAACTATGCTCCGAGATAGATTCCCTTAGAAATCTTCTCTTTTCAGGTTCACCCAGCCCTCTTGCATTCCAAAATAGACCCGCCATAAAAACGGCCAATTTTGTGTAACATTTGTTACATCACATCTAACCTTAGGCTTAACACTGAATCCCCCAGTGCCAGTCTTTATATTTCTTGATTTATACAGCGAAGATAATAACACTAATTCATCTCTAAGCTTCTCATCCTCCTCAGCATCAGAATCTGAGTCGGATAATAAATTTTTAATATCATCTGGATCAAAACTCTCTAGTTTTGATTCTAAATCCACGTTTCTAGCATTTTCTTTTCTCTTATTAGCAAAGAACAAGTCACTTCTGCTTTTCTCTAAACTCTTGATCATAGAAATAGTACAATCTATTTCCTCAGGAGTTTTACCTAGACTAACACCAATACATCGCGTGATGTGAGAAATGAAACTAGGCATTGTATTTAAAACAGTAGGTGTATTAGTACCTGGTGCCATTTCCAAATTTTTCTTCTTTGCCATTTCAGTAGCCTTGTCCATAGTATGCCCCTCATCTTTATTCTTATGCCTTTCACTCCTTCTCCTAGCAGCTTCATCAAGCGCCGCCTTGTCTTTTGCTTTTTGAACTCTGGCTTCACCCTCCCTCATTTTCTGCTTATTGACTGCATCGACACCACACATGTCTTGTAAGGGGTATTGTAAACATACATCAACTTTGTTAGAGAAGGGAGTTTGCTTCTGATTCACTTCTCTCCCGGGAGCGGTCACGGCCTGAGTGGAGCTGATGAGAGAAGGGCTCCTATTTTCCTTATCTTGTGCTAGTAGCAGATTCTCATTTTCCTCCGCAATCATCTCCCTCTCAACATTGTCATTGATTTCTTTAACTTTTTGAGTGCTAATCCCAAGCCTCCTAGCAAAGTCATCTGGGTCTTGAGTGCAATCAAACTCTTCTTCCTTTTGGCTGTCAGGCACTTCTGTGAAATCCTCCAACATAGCAGCGCTATTAGCAAACTCAGCATTAACCTGTTCCACACCAGAGAGAACTCTTTCAGCATCCAGCTTTTTGTCAAGTAATTTTTGCCTCACCTCATTTTCAGCAACCATGTTCTTATCAAGTTCGTATTGACTCGGGATCACAACCTCTGATGAACCTGAAGTGTTTCCTTTATCCGACCTTCCAGCCCCAGTACCATGTTTGGGAGATTTGCTACATCCCACCTCCTTATTGTTACTTTGCTCTCTCGGTCTTTTCTCTGTAGCGTTATGAGATGAATCAGGACCACTAGGATAGCTAACCAAGATACCGCCCTCCATAGGACCACCCTCCTCCACTATGTCTTCTAGTTCAAAGTATATGTTGAAGATAAAAACCACTTTCATTCAGGGGAGCGCTAGAGGGTATTTTCCTAGGATCCGTAACTCCAATCTTAGCCCTGAGAACTCCACATTGCCTATAGAGCTCCATGTCCAGTTCCAAAACTGAACCAATGAGAGAACCAACTTCACAAAAACCTTGATAGTGCTCCAGTGTCTCGGGAACCCCTGTTATTCTAACCCAGCAAACATACAGTTTGAAAGCTGCAGTTGAAGAGTTGGTCCATCTATCTACTTTGATATTAGCTGTTGTTCCAATCAGACCAAAGAAATTGTACGCCTTCATTTCATCAATTTTATTCGCGGAAGGGAATTTGACTAAAAAGCTATCTCTGAGATAAGGCTTAGCCTGCCACTCCCATCCCCACTGGAACATCATGCTGAGAGAGTTAACAAGCTGTAACGCAGTCAGGCTTGCATTTTTCACAGTAATAATAGCTATAGCCTGCTTGTTTTCATCTGGCTCCGGCTTCTTTCTGGTCCTTGCTGAGAACATCTGCAAACCATCAGCAGCACTACCAACCAGACTGGCAACAGGCTTAGGTTGTGACAGGAAAGAGCACTTGCGCGAAAGGTGTGAATCCTTGGTGCAGTTGACGCAAAATAACACAGTCTGACAATCCTTAACAGCATGACCAGTATTCTCACATTTATAGCATGTCATCTGTGATCTGCTCCCAATATTTGCAGGCCCAGTGCTAGTACCAGATTGATTTGAATTGAAACCAGTATAACCATACCCCTGTCCTTGTTGATTAGGTGAGTTGCTAGTTCCAGAATACTGATAACTACCCAAAGCATCATTGCCCATATGGCCAAACTGAACTGCTCCAAACCCAACAGCAGGATGTGTCTGAAAGTTACCTGAAGGAGGAATTGGAGGTTGCTGGTAGAACTGCCCTTGCTGTCCGAAGACAAAACCACCGCTCCCATGTTGCCCAGATCCATGTCCACCACGGCCAACTAAGTACTCCCCATGACCATGTTGACCACCTCCAAATCCATGCTCCACGCCATATGCACCCCCAACTAGAGGATTGGGCTGAGTGGAGAGAGTTGGAGGAGTGGGCGGTCTCTGTTGCGTTGGTCCACGCCAACCAGCACCGCCACCACCTGCATCACCTCGCCCTGCCACCCAGAATCCCCCGCCACCAGCATCTCCGCGGCCCTGCACCCAGGATCCGCGGCCGCCGCCCGAGTTGCCCTGCTTCTGCACACGCCAATCGCCTCGCCCCGCCATCGAAGTATCAGATCGGATGAAACCAGAGGAGGAAATCCTGGATACGCCACCATCGGCCACTCCGCCGCCGCCGCCGCCTGCCTTTCTAGGGTTCGCTCGGCCACGCGGAACCAACCCCCTCTGTATTGGATCGTTTGAGCAGGCGACCTGGCCCACAACGGACGAAGAGTAGCAACTAGGCTTGGTTGCGGATTCCACAAACCCGCCTTCGACGTCTGCACCGGGTCCGCCCGCGGGATGGGGGCCAAGCTCTCAATAATGGTTCGAACCCCGGGACCTTTAGGCCACAAGTGAAGAGACTACCACTTCGTCGGGCCCGCCCTTCAAGTCCAAGCTCTCAATAATGGCATTAAAAACAATCACATTAAAATTATCATTATTCTTTTCGCTCTGCTACCTGATAATGTTGAAGTCTCCACCCACCAACATGGGTAGAGACTCTGAACCACAAAGATGAACAAGCTCAGAGGGTAAGTCAAGTTTGAGCTCTGCCTGGGCAGCTCCATAAACGGACACGGAACTTGACACAGAAGCCACCCACCTCCATGTTCCTGACGTCCAAAAACGTAGTCCTATTGACCTGAAGAAGGATACCGCTTGATCTCCCATGTGGAGGGAGGCAGTGCCAAGCAAAATCAAGATCACCACACAGATGGTTTAAGAAGGGAGCTAAAAAATTGGCTCTGCCAGTCTCCATTAAGGCGATAAAGTCCAACTTATGCTCCCTAGGAGATTCTACCAAAAGAATTGTGCTTAGCCAAGTCACGAAGGCCTTTGCCATTCTAAAAATCTCTTTCATCTGACAACATCTTTTGTTTGCAACAGAGGAACTACAACCTGTGGCTGAAAAACTTCTTTTGTTTACAAACACATAATTTTAATCAGAATCGACAGCCCATTCGTTGTTGTTTTCTTTAGGATAACCAAAGCGTGATTCACCTCGTTGTCAAAAGCTCATTGATCGAAGACGCAACCTCCCTACAATTATTATTTACTCCCTGTGTAAAGTAATATAAGACGTTTTGATCACTAAAGTAGTGATCCAAAATGTCTTATATTACTTTACAAATGGAGTACTAAGCTAACCCTTAACCTTGAAGATTTCCATAATATCATCTTCCAAACAACATAAAATGGAAAAATCAATAGCAAAGCCTTGCCGCATGCGAGGTCCTGCCCGTCGGCAAGTCATTCGCATCTGATTGGGCCTGGATACAGGTACGAGCACTGGAGCGGAAGTCACAGGATCAGGGATGCCACCAAAGATAATTGTCGCCATGACGCGATCGGCTTCGGTCCGTCGGAGGCGATGGTGTGACAGGAGTGTACCGGAGCTGAGCGACATGCACGAGCACGGGAGGCCTCAAGGTCGGTGTCGAAGCATGGCCTAGTGGCAACAGGGCTCCTCTCGACACATGTTGTTCAGTCGAAGAGGAGAAGTGGTGATGTCTACTGCACCAGAGGGTTCGGTGCAAGTAGCAAGCTGCCGCCTGCGGTACTCACACCTACAGTGTCACCACAGTACCGTGGGGGTGTGCTGATGAGCTGGCCGAGGTGGAGGCATTTGTAGAAGAATACCCCTTTGCACGCTTCCAGTTGTGCTCGCCCCATCCTCATCGGCGTGGGTCTGGGAAAGGGTCCGACCGCTTTGGGTTTATTGTACGCAGTCTTTTCCTACATTTCTGTAAAAGCTTGTTTCCAAGACTTGAACCCGTGACCTCATGGTCACAAGGCAGCAGCTTTATCACTGCGCCAAGGCAACAGCCTTACCCAGGGGTTAAACCTACTTTTCAAAAAAAAATGTGGATCTGCATCAAGTGGAGGGAAGTCATATCCGATATCCCTCGACCTCAAACCAAAGCTCGCCACTCGAAATACCAGTCTGATCCGCAAACTGAGATATATTGGCAACACTCAATACTCCCTCCGGAATTATAAGGCACACACACTCTTCTCAAATTTATCTTTGATCAACAATCTGTTCAACCAAATTTGGATTAGTTGATACAAAATTGATATCATTGGATTCATAAAAAAAGCTCCTTTCAATCGTAACAATTTGCATTGAGATAATCCACATATAGTCCGGAAACTGGTTGATCAAAGTTAAGCTTGGAAAACGTACGTACGCCTTCAATTTTTGGACAGAGTTATCAAAGATATTATTTTACTGCCAAAAGTTCCACAAGTCTTGAAACATGTTCAAATTAGTTGCTAATAAGTTGCCACATGAAAGATTAGAAGATTGTTCTGCATGAACTATGTATTTTGTAGCAGCTAAGCCTACCAGATGATTCTAACACTTGTCTGATGTTTTGCAGCAAGAGCGTGAGTACTATGAATACATCATTACAGAGGGAAAGATCACCCATAAGATGTCTGGAGAACCACTTGATACAAGCCAGGGCCCTAAAGGGACGAAATGGATTTTTGTTATGAGCACAGCAAAGAAACTGTATGCTGGGAAGGTTGTTTGACTATTGCTACTGAGCAATGTTATGTCATGTTTTGGAAGTTTAGCTTCGCTACAAGTGTTTAATTGTATGCTTACTTCTACATCTAGAAAGAGAGAGGTGTATTCCAGCACTCCAGCTTTTTAGCAGGAGGTGCTACCATAGCTGCTGGACGGTTTATTGCAGAAAATGGAGTCATCAAGGTATTGTCAAGAGGCACCCATCGTACCAAGTGGTGCTGCTTACACAAAGATTTTACACTCAGTGAATTGTTACTTAGGGTGTGGTTTTCTGTACTGATTTTGCATCCATGTTCCAAAAGATTTACTAGTCGTTTCATACTCATGATTTTGTTACTGTGCTTTCTCGTGGGATGTTATGCTAATTTGATTCTCTGATGATCTGTCCCGATTTCAGTCCATCTGGGCCTATAGTGGACATTACAAACCGAGTGCGGAAAACCTTAGCAACTTCCTGAGCTTTCTAGAAGAGAATGGAGTTGATCTGAAAGAAGTTGAGGTGTAATATTTTTTGATCAGCGAAATCTAAACAGTAAACACACTCGTATGTTAACAAATGTAACACGGTTCACTTCATGAACTTATTTTTGCATATTCAGGTGTGCTCATTCACCAAGGAAGACTACTATGAAGATCCAGTGCCCAATACCAAACAGAACCCTGCTGCTGCTATCATATCATCCAATCCTTCACAATTGATTCTTCCTTCCAACAAGGCATCTGGGGCATCTTCACAGACTGAAGCTGACGAAGGCAATAATATCCGTGCAGAGCAAGCAAGAGCAACCTACCAAAGAACCTTATCAGGTGGCCTGCAAAGCCCCAGAGATGCCGGCGTCTCACAGGAGGCAATTCTTGAGAGGGTGAATTCCAAGAGCAAGTCAAAATCCTACCAGCTCGGCCACAGGCTGTCCCTGAAATGGAGCACTGGGAATGGTCCAAGAATTGGTTGTGTGAAGGACTATCCAATGGAGCTCAGAATACAAGCGCTGGAGATGGTACAACAGTCTACAACTCTCACCAAGGGCATCGACTCCTCCGGCCACATGGAGGGCACCGGAATGCCTCTTGCCCACCTTGCAAATGTCGCCCCTCGTGCCAGTGCAGACCTCCCTGCCCCAGCCAAGTAAGAACTTGAAACTAGGTAGTAGTTGTGTAGTTCTGCTTCTTCATATTTGGTAGGCTGCAAATGTCAGACACTAAGTTTGTGCTTGCTGCTTTTCCTATGTTCCATGGATCCATTGTAGCTCAGATGATCTGGTGAGGATTGTATGAGTCCCAGTTTGGTTGAATTGATTTAACAATGCTTAATTGTGCTTGTCACTATTGCAGAAAGCATAATTTTTTTTGTTTCATAAGTCATAATACGGTAGTATGTTATGATACAGTACTCCCTCCAATTTATATTAATTGTCGCAGCTTTAGTACAACGACCAAAACACATTCAGGTACAAAACCTACAAGCCATTGTCGAATTTCAAGAAAATTCAAGGATCTTTGACTAAAAAGAGGTGCATTTGAATGTTGTCAGTATTCCTTTTTTTAATGATCACCTGGGGGAGCGAACCCCCACCTGAATATATTCATTGAAAATCCTAGAAGTCTCGCGGCTCCATATAAGATAGGTTTAAGTAAACCAAAGTACATGTAGAAAACAAAGGAAAAGAGACAGCTGAAAAGGACACACCCAGGCCTACAACCAAACCCCAAAAACCATCGAAGAAGAGCACACATGAAGAAAATGGCCGCTTGACAACACCAAGCGGTGTCGTTGCCGGACCTTGAGAAGCTCAACCATCGACAACCAGAGGCCAGACACAACCACTGGCCGCCATTACAAATATTGTCAGCGCAACCAACACAGAGGGGGGGCTCAGCTTTCATCTTCATCTAACCAAGTAAGATGAGCCTTGGGCGTCGGCCGTTTGGTCACCACCCAACAACACCCCGCAAATGGGGGGAGGTGTTGTACAGGACCGATGTGGTCTTAGAGGCACACGCCCCCGCTAACCCGACTTTGGGAGAAAAATCGGAATCTACTCCATGGAAAGGTCGAACCAATACGACGCTGACAAAGCACCACCTCCCTGTCGACAAAGAGACACGCCACCGTCGACCCAAAGCCGGCCGCGCCACCACCACCACCGTCAAACCGACACTGAGTAGCAACCACACGAAAACATCGAGCCAACTCCTAGTTGATGCCTTCAAGAAGGGATGCGATGCGAAACGTGCCGCCATCGACCATTACAAGGCGAAGCAGGATCGTGGTTTCCCCTAGAGTCTCAAAGGGGAGTCACCATAACATCGATGCCTCCAAGCAGGTAAGCAGCGCCCGCGAGCGTCGTCGGGAGCACGACATTCGCCCAAGTGGACAAACCACCTCCGCAGAGCAGCGATATACCGCGGAACGACGCCTCCTGCACCACCATAGAGCAAGGGACCATTGCAGCACGCCACTGCACATGATCAGATCTGGGCCACAACAGGGCAGATCCCGATGAATCCAGCCTGCCCACGCTGCACCCCCACCAGACTCGTGCCAACACGAAGCCAGGAGGCATGCCTGGCGCCAGCACGCACCACCACTAGCTGAACATGACGGAGGGAGGGGCAAGCACCACCACGCGAGCCTCACAGATATCACCCCCTGTTGGACATCTCCTAGCCGGCAAGCCTCACGACGCCCACTGGAGCACAGCAGGAGGACGCGGCCGAATTGAGAAAGCCACCGGGAGGAGGCCGCGAGCGCCTCTCAACCTCCGTCCCCGACCACCACTGACAAAGAAGACATGCCGAAGTCACACCGCACCGCCCACCGCGACACGTGTGTCCCTCCCTCCCCCACACACAAATGGAAAGACGCCCCGCCAACGCCAGATCCGTGCGGGCTTCGCCCGGCGGGGTCTATTGACGGCGGTATGAAGGAGGGGCAGAGCGGGAGGGGAAGTTTGACCGGGGAGAGGCTTAGTATTCTCATTGACATTATAAATAGATATTCAGTGTTCTCGATTTTTTTTTTACATCTGCAAGATTTCCGCAAATGGTGTTTTCTTTCCACAAATTGTTTTAGCTTACATTCTTGAAATAAGCCGCCTTACAATGAAATTATCCAAACCATTCAAACCATTTTCTCATCCTTTGCTCTGCTCGCTCGCTCACTTCGCACAACACCTTCCGCTAACCCTAATCCCCTTCCTCTCCACCTCCCCCGGCGGTCGATCGGCCGCCGGCGCCCGACCATGGCCCCGACGGCGCCGCATCTCTTCGACGAGATCCTGGAGGAGATCTTCCTTCGCCTGCCCACCCCGGCCGGGCTCGCCCGCGCATCGACCGCCGGCCCCCGTTTCCGCCGCATCATCGCCGAGCGCTCCTTCCTCCGCCGCCACTCCTAGGATTAGCCATCGACAAAGGTGGATTCCATCACGCCCATGAACATCATCCCTCCGCCCCGCTCGCCCGTGCCCTCGCCGACGGCGCAGATTTCTCCTACTCCTTCGTCCCAAGCCCGACAAGGCTTGGCTCACCCCCTGGTACCTCCGCGACGTCCGCCACCGCCGCGTCCTCCTCGAGTGCAGCTGCCGGTTTGATGCCCATCCGGTGTTCACAAACCTCGCGGTGTGCGATCCCTTGTCACGGAGATACGCGCTGCTCCCGCCCATACCTGAGGAAATGACCGTCCAGCAGGAGTGCCTTGCCGAATTTGCGCCTATGCTCGTTCCCGTTGGCGAGGAGGAGGACGAGTCCTCGTTCAGGGTCATCTGCACGGCGTGCTACAAAACCAAGTTGGTCGCGTTTGTCTTCTCTTCCATCACCGGACAATGGTGTGTTGCTGCATCTCCCAGCTGGAGCTCTTTGGGCACAGTTGAGCCCTCTTGGAATGGCCTGTTCCGTTTCAACTACGTGCGTGGCTGCTTCTACTGGCCGGCTCTTTGGAGGGACAAGTTGCTCATGCTGGACATGCGCTTAATGGAGTTCTCCATTGTCAACATTCTCACCGGCTACCATGTGCAGCTTACAAACCAGCCTGGACAGAGTGTATGCATGTCTACTATTGTTGATGGCGCAGAAGGAGCCCTCGAGATGTTTACTCTGGTCGCTGTTTACAGCCCTACCACATTTTATCTCCATCATACCACTCGACAAAACAACGGCGAATCTCCCAAAGAGTGGCAGCTGAAAAATGTTATAGCACTGCCTCCTCGATGTCGCTATTTCACTGTGGGTGCAACTGAGAGATTCTTATTCCTTCGATGTATTCGAATAGCTCAGTGGGATGATACTGCACGTGGGTTGTTGCCCGAGGATAACGAGTTTGATTTGTTTTCTCTGGATGTCAAGACCTCGGAACTTAAGAAGGTCTGCAGAGCAAAACACTATTATCCTCCCAATCTAGTTCACTCCTACTTTGGCTTCCCACCATCATTGTCGAAACCGAGTCTATGAACTACGAAGAGGTAAGCCTGCTGTCACAGTAGTGCTTATACTGTTGGGGATTCTCTCCTGGCAAGCTTATGCTGTTTGTATTTAAGAATTATGGTGCTTTGCTGTCTTTGTAATGCAGAAAATTAATGGTTCATGCTACTGGAAAGAACTTGTCAAACCAGGAATGGTTGCATGGTTTCTTCTTTATTGATCAGCATTGCCACGTGACTCTGGAAATAAAGATCAAAACAATTTCAGGAATGCGTTTATCCATCTATTATTGTGAAATATCAAACTAATCTATGATAACCTAGATTCGTGGTGTGCATAGTTTTAGCTAACACATCTGAAGAACAATAGTGGAAACTGGACAACATAAATTCACAGTGAAATTATGGTAAGACATGCAGGTTTCACTCACATCTTTATCCCACATTCCCACAACCAATACCCATCAGCTTGGCAAATTCACTCAGGTTGAGTTTAAACCCGCTCAAGTTGGCTTGATTTTCCTGTCCTGGTCCAGTGCGTAAGCCAGATAACTTTGGTCCTTGCGTTTGAGTTTCTCTGGTGCAACTGTTTGACCAAGCTCTCTCTGACGGTGCTGGTCTCAGTGTCTCGGCTGAAATATTCAAGCTCATCTCATGCTTGATTGCAACCTCTAAGAAGTTACATTCTTGAAAGAAAAAAACCTCTTAAGAAATTATCAAATACTTCCCTGCTCCTAAATATAAGATGTTTTAGCTTTTCTCTATTTTCTCAGATTCGTATGCATCTAGACGCGTTTTAGCGTGTATATTCACTCATTCTAACCATGTTGTAGAAAAACCTAGTTCATTGGAGGCAGTCTCAATCTTCTTGGGTATATTGGACTTGCTCAATATCATGCTGCCCAGATTATTTGTGTGCCGAAAGTTTGCTACATGTGTGGTTTAATGTATGGAAAAAAACACAATAGGCGTCTTTTCATAGATGAGTTCCTTGATGAGGATCAGGTGGTTTTGCTTGCCCATGAACAATTACATTGGGCAGCGCCAAGCAACAATCAGAGCCCTACCTAGTAGCATCACAGGTAGTGAGTGATATGTCTTCTGCACTTTGTGCGGCAGTGGAGCCTCCACTATTCTAATTAGAGGGCTCATCTGTACACAAAACTCTTTTCCTGCCGGTTCTTGTTTTTTCTTTTGCTATGTATAATAAAGATCTTTGGAAATTTGTAAGGGTGAAATGTCTTGGGCTCACGATACATGTTTAGGTCTTGGTATTCTATATACGTAATTCATGGAACCAATGACATTCCAAAGAAGAACATTGCATAACCTGTGCATCAGAGTTAATGTTTGAGGGCCCGAAGCTTTTATTTCCCATTTAGATATTATGTTTCTGCTAATTAATGTGCTTATTTCTTCAAAACTGGAATTATATCTTCTCGAGACTCTCCTGAAGCATGATGGGCAGCTCATGTGCCTTTTACTCTTAAGTTGTACACCCTCTGTTCCTAAATATAAGATGTTTTGGCAGTTCAATTTAAACTTCCAAAACGTCTTACATTTAAAAACAGAGTAGTACTATACTTTTCAATTTTGCATATAAGACTTAATTTCTGTGTGTATTGCTTGGAAACCTATTATAAGGCGGCTTTGTGACTTTTCCAATCATGAATTAGCAGCTTATCCTCTTATCATGCGAAGTCACCCATACTTCCCGCACACAGGGCCTTCTAAAAAAACACATAAGCAAAGATTTTTTACATGCATGTCGGTTTTCTGACTAAGTATATCTGCAGGGGTGAGCTTCTTGATTTTGGGGTCACTTCTTTGGGCCACGCATCTGGTGCCATAGAGTATAGACGGAGAATGCTTAAGCTGGTATCAGAAATCGATCTTCATGTACTTCGCTAGGGCCGTGTTAGGCGTGTTTAAGCAAGACATGATGCTGTAACCAAGGTGACTTTGTTTTACCACTGATTCGTAAGTTTTGTGCCGGGAGATTCGCCGTGACCTAGAAGACAGCAATGGTGGTGCGTTTTGCTCAGTTGCCACTATGCTTATCGCTGTACGAATCCTGGTGCGGTTGCGGCCAAGTTATGCCCTGTTTTCATGTTTGTGATCTAGACCGAGATGAATTGTTTTTCCTACCGTTGCAATTTTAGAAAATTCTATGATGCCCCTTTCAGATGTAGACATTCAGTGCTAGAATTTGCAATTGCCAATTGGTACTCCCTCCATTCCTAAATATTTTTAAATTCATTTCTAAATCTGATGTATATAGCCATTTTGAAGAAAAAAAATCAGATGTACATAGAGTTATAGACATACTTGAGTGTCTTTGTTCACTCATTTCAGTCCGTATATAGTCCAAAATATATTATATTTGTGAAAGGCGGGAGTTTTTGCCAACCCCGAATGCTACTGTTTCGGTGCGGTGGTCTAAATATTTTTTGGATGGTTATGAGGGTTATTGTACCCCGGACCCACTGTAGATCGAGGTTTGACACATACTTATCTTATATAGATGGAATATTCTTTCAACAAAAGGCGACTTTGACTTTGTTAATCTTAAGATCTATCTTGGAGGTGCTTATCTGGACATGTGTGCACACCGTTTGTCTGGGTGAATGCATGTGAGCGTCTGTCAAAAACAAGAAAAAAAATTGTTTGTGAAATTTAACCTCTATATTGTGCGTGAACACTTGCACACTCTTCTACCAATTCAGTGTCCATGCCGCTGGTTTCGCCTGATATTGCCATCCCAACTCACCCCGCGCCGTCTCAATTTCTTGGACCCAATGTGTACACCTGAACCTCACATAATTTTTTTTTGCCCCACTAAATTGCTTTGTTGCAAAATTCCTAAGGAAAGGAAAGAAGTTTAGTTTTTTCATTGCATCATTATTCAATCAAAGAAGGATCTACTCCAAAGGAAGGTGCCAACAGGGACTAAGATCGCTTGTTAACATACCAACATATTGCCGCCTTAGGTAACATCCACGGACAAACAAATCAGTGCACCTTGACATTGAAGATATAAATCCGTAAATTAAACAGACATCTTTTCAAGTTGTATAAAGTGTTTTGAAACAAAGTAATTGCATGTCTAACATAATTTTTTTAGCAACCGGTAGGAGCTTTGCCTTTTCATTTATCAGTTTATATAAAAAACTGGCCGAAAACTGATGTACTATAACATAATATCACAACGAGGTCATGTTGCTCTATAACTTAACATGTATTTCGTGCAAAGTCATCGTCTCTCACTGACCTCCCGGCTCTCGCTCGACAGGAGAAGCACGACAAGAGTCTGAATCCTTCCGGTACCATTCCGGTCCTCGAGTCGCGTAGTTGGAGCCGCCAACTAGGCGAGGAAGAAGAACCTTTATGGGTCCCACCAGGCATGCGCAAATCTCAAAGCACCGACGGCCCCCTTGACCCGACAGGCCGCACCAGTCTTCCTTCCCGGTCTCCTCCCACGCGCACGGGGCAGATCGACCCTCCTTCAATTCTCAAATCTCAATCCCACATGGTCGAGATCTGAGAGAGAGAGAGAGAGAGAGAGCGTCGCCGCCTCGCCCCGCCCCAGCCAGCCCCGCGCGATGATGGCCGCGCCGGCCGCCTCCCCGGCGGCGCGATCGCGCGGCAATGCCGCCGCCGGCGGCGGCTGCGCCACGTCGACGATGCTCCCGGGCCCCGCCAGCCGCGGCAACGGCGGCTGCATCGACCTCAGCACCTCGGGCCTCCTCGCGCACGGCGCCGGCAGCAGCGTCGTCGTCTCCGACCCGCGCTCCATGCAGCTTGTCTGCGTCCTCCCCATGCCCTCCTCCTCCGCCACCTCGCCCGCCTCCTTCGTCACCGCCGTGCGCTGGGCGCCCGCGGCCAGCGCGTCCTCCCTCGCCGCCGCCGAGGACGACCACCGCCCGCTCCGCCTCGCCGCCGGCGACCGCCACGGCCGCGTCGCCGTCTGGGACGCCCGCGCGCGCGCCGTGCTGCGCCTGCTCAGCCTCGACGAGTCCCGCAGCGTCGCGCCCGGCACCAGCGGCGGCGTGCAGGACCTCTGCTGGATCCACCACGCCTCCGGCTGGCTCCTCGCCTCCATCCACGGGCCCTCGCTGCTCTGCATCTGGGAGACCAGCAACAACCCCCGCGTGCTCTGGATGTTCGACGCCTCGCCCGAGTACCTCTCCTGCCTCCGCCGGGACCCCTTCGACGACCGCCACCTCTGCGCGCTCGGTCTCAAGGGCTTCCTTCTCTCCGCTGTCCCACGGCATGACTCTGACATCTCGTTGAAGGAGCATAGGATCGTTTGCGGTGCCGGGGACGTGGCAGAGCTGCAGAGACTGGAGAAGGACATATCAGCGCCGGCGCCAGCCCCGGCGCTCGCTGCTTTCCCGCTCTTTGCGGCGAGGCTGTGCTTCTCCCCACTGTTGAGACACATCCTATATGCCGTGTACCCTCGGGAGCTCGTCGTCTTTGAACTGAACTACAGCACTGTGCTCTCTGTTGCTACATTGCCAAGGGGGTTCGGCAAGTTCACGGATGTTATGGCCGATACTGATCTTGACCTGCTCTATTGCACACATGCTGATGGCAAACTGAGCATCTGGAAGCGCAAGGAGTAAGTTTGCACATCTTGCAAATATATTTTTACAATAATAATTGAGGAAGAACACCTAACTGAGAACTTGACTGAATGCCCAATCTCTGAAAAGACAACTGTCATAATGGACATTTTTATGGTTGAGTACAGCCATAGAAAAAATTGCAACCAGTAGCTTAGTCATTTTATCTAAAAAAGAGAGAACAATTTAGAATTTACTCCCTCTTATAAAAGTTTACAGAGGGTAGCAATTAAATAAGATATTATGTAACTTTACATCCTTGGGAATGTGCTGACAAACATAGACGGCCTTATAAGTTATAACCATTGGGGTATCATGTAGTTGACATTTAAAAGGAATGAACAGTCAGCGATATGTGTACTAATTGGAAGAATATTTTTCTTGCCACACATTTTGTAGATGTCATTTTGCCATTTGTGTATGCCTCATTGAAAGTGTGTAACCTGCCCTGCTAGTTTGCTGGCATTTATTCTTGACAATTTGCACACCAATATAGATATAGTTTCAGTATTGTACATAAATGGCTAACAGGTATGAGTAGTTTTTTATTGTAACATATTAAGTTCAACCTTGTTTCTTTTTTTATTCTAGGGGTGAACAAGTGCATTTGTTGCATGCAGTGGAAGAGCTCATGCCTTCAATTGGTACCGTTGTTCCTCCCCCGGCCGTTCTTGCTACTACGATCTGGCAGTCAGAGTCTATTTTTCGTAACATCGACAAACAATCTCAGGATTTGGCACATATGCAATCTTCACAGTCTATGATCTTTGATACAAAGTCGAACCAGAACATGTATCAAGGGACCATGACATATCTAACATCGATATCTGAAGATGGCAAGATCTGGTCATGGCATTTAACTTTTGACAAGTCAGTATCTTCCAAGAAAATTAATCTAGGTGCGAATCAGTGTTGTCAAGACAGCAAATAAATAAATAAATCCTATTCCTAGCCCAGCTATTAAATCGACTGATGATTCCATTTCTGTCACTAATGTCGGGAAGGAACCAGGTACATCGAACCATAGTGATGCTGGAACTTCCAACCCGCGCTCCAATGGGCTTGATTTTACAATAAAGGTTGTGTTATAACACCCCCCCCCCCCTCCCTCTCTCTCTCTCTCTCTCTTGTTGACCATTGTAAGGGATCATAGTTCCAGTCAAATGTGAATCTTTGTGCTGCTTTGCATAACTTGATCCTTCTAGATCTCTGGGATTAGGATGTACCTGTTTAGTGATCTAAATTTTGGTTCATATCACTTAACGCTGGTGCACTATTGCTTGCCTTTGCGGGTTTTCTCATGTTTGCTTTGCTATGCAGATTAATTTGATGGGCCAGCTTCATCTTTTGTCCTCTACTGTGACTACTCTAGCTGTGCCATCCCCTTCTTTACTTGCCACAGTAGCCCGTACGTCCCTGATGCTCATAGTACTGCTAGCTGTTTTCTTTCTGAAATTATCTTCAGGTTTTAAAATTTCACACTTTTATAACATTGAACAACATTTCTATCTAAAGGTGGTGGAAACAATCCTGCTCCAGCAGTACCACTTGTTGCTCTAGGAACTCAAAATGGGACCATTGAAGCTGTTGACGTATTGGCTAATGCAGTTTCTGTCAGCTTTGCTGTTCATAGCAGCACAGTCAGAGGCTTAAGATGGCTTGGAAACTCGCGCCTTGTTTCCTTCTCATATAATCAGGTGCTTTATACATCTAGTATATTGTGAATTTGTGATTGATAATTAAATGCCTGTCTACTTTCCTAATTAGGCTCTCAATCCACAAACAGCAAAGAGCCAAAGATAGTTAATTTTCTCATTGATTTGACTGGTACAGGTTAGTGATAAGAGTGGAGGATACAATAATAAGCTTGTTATCACATGCCTGAGAAGTGGGCTAAATCGCCCATTCCGTGTGCTCCAAAAGCCTGAGCGTGCAGCAATAAGGGCATTGAGGGCATCTTCATCTGGAAGGTTGGTTTCATGTTTTGACCTGTGATAACATCTTTCATCTGTCCATAACTTCTTATTACCCCTTACAGTTTGCTAATTCAGTGCACATAATCTTATCGCCGTTGTGCTTGCTGTGATTTCTCAAGCTCAATATTTGGTTTCTCAAGCATAATATTTTTTACCAGGTACCTTCTGATTATGTTTCGTGATGCTCCTGTTGAAGTGTGGGCCATGACAAAGAACCCGATTATGGTACTTATTTCTCTGCCTGTATCTATGCAAGTTTTAGAGCAATTATTTATTCTTACCCGGTTACAAGCTGACGCCTAAAGCGACTTGCTTCTATTCTTGATTGGATATAGATGGGGAATCTCTATAGATTGTCTTTTTTTGACAACCTCTCTAAAACACATTGCACTTCACGGCACGGCCAAAAAAACAAGAGAAAGAGCTTAAAGTCGGCTTTTCCTCAATTAATCATAGTGTTACCTTTTGTAATTTTGATTTCCATATTTCGAATGTTATGCACATGAATTTAGATGCATATTTTTAAGTCACTCGATCTCGTCTTGTGCATGGCAAATTGGCCTATATACATTTATGCTCAAACTTTGCTAGACATGGTCATGTTTATCAGACTGGAATAGCATCCATAATAGGCTGTCATATAACTGAGCTATTATGCCTCTGGGGAGGTATATTTACCATTATTTATCTTAATCTGTGCACTGAATTTCACAAAAGGATACCATTGGTGTGGGGGCCTCGAGTAGTTTTGATAAACAGATATTAACCTCAGGAATCAAGGTTGCAGCTTCTTTTTTTTTCAGTTGTATCAGTTTTTGGCAGCCCTGAAAGGGAACTATCTCTGGAATAGGGAATTGTTGTTTACTTTGCATAGCCATTTAAAACTCAATTACCAAATCAGTTTTGACAAAAGGTGGTTGGAGTGTTGTAAATGATCTGTAACAAGGCACCAGAATAATTATGTTAACATTGTTTGACGTAGTGCCAAACAAATCAATTATCTTTGAAGTGCCAGGGAAAATACTATCTTAAGTAACACAGGCTACAACCAAGGAATGAATTTAAAGCAGCAATACTTTTGTGCTAAATTTGCACTTCCATATCGTAATGAGAATCCAGAGGCTATACTGTTGTTACATTCAGTAAATGTATCTTGAAGACCATTACAGTAATAGTTTATCTCCGTAAATTGCCCCACTTTTGCTGTATCATGTGTGAATCAGTTCTTTCTTGTCGTAGAAGTTCTGGAAGCATGATATTTGTAAATTTTCTGAACTGTTTGTAGCTTAGATCCTTGGCTCTTCCTTTTACGGTGTTAGAATGGACACTGCCAGCGGCACCACGACCAAGTCAGAATGCATCTAAGCAATCGTCTACCTCCAAAGGTGCACTTTTAACTCACTAGCAAAGTCATATTATTGGAAATGTTATAGGTTCCATACTTGAATCATATATACTATCTATTTAAGCTTTCTACTCTTCTCTGGTTGCATTTTTACAATATTATTGCAAGATGATACTATGATAGAATTATTTCGTTGCAGAGGGTACTGCTGCAGAAAGTTCTGATGAATCATCTGAAAGTTTTGCTTTTGCATTAGTCAATGGTGCTCTTGGTGTGTTTGAAGTGCACGGACGGCGAATACGAGATTTTAGGTACTTGAATGGCTGACTTTATATCTTTCAGCAATGAAAAGACACTCACATGCAAACTTGATCAGATCATCAGTCTACATTGCAGAAATCTATGTTATTCATTTTATTCTAGTCCTCTACCCAATTGTGCTAGATCATCACAATATTTGATAGGCAAGTAAAACTAATACATTATTCTTGAATTCTTTCTGCGACCTCTACTATTTGATGCTAGTTTTTTTTCTGGCAATTTTCTGATCCATCATGTTTCCTGCTTTTTCTTTCTGTATTGGAGTCAGAAAACAGTGGTTTTTTTGGTAGTGATTGCTTGATTGCATGCAGTGTTGTGTTTGTATTTCTCCAAATGATAAGTATGCCTTGAGTTACATCAGAATAAGATGGGAGATACTTGGTGCTTGTAGAATTAGGACATCAAGTACAGATTGTTATTAGTGATGCCATTCGAGTAATTTGATTATAATTGAAGCTAATTACTTTTATTAGGTTTGATTCTCAGAGTTGAGATCTTACGAATTCTAACTGGCCTAGAATGAGAGATCAAAGTAAAATTTTGTGCCCCACCCCCTCCACTGCTGGCCCATATCTTTGTTGACGTAGTTTCTTTGTATGTGTTGAGCTACAGTTTATTTGATGTTTAACCACTACTACCCTCGTTTTAAATGTCTAATTGTCTATCCATATTAATTATGTGGTTTTATTGTGTTTTTCAGGCCAAAGTGGCCGTCATCATCATTTGCCTCTTCAGATGGCCTGGTTACTGCTATGGCTTATCGTCTTCCCCATGTTGTATGTACATTGTGGCACCACATGTAGTTTATAAGTTCCATTTTGCAGTATTTTTTTATGTGTAAGGTAGATTATCCTGGGACACATTCTGACCTAAAACTACTATTTTTAATAAAAAATAGGTGATGGGTGATAGATCAGGCAACATTCGATGGTGGGACGTTATAACAGGCCTTTCTTCTTCTTTTAGCACTCACAGGGAAGGGATTAGGAGGATTAAGTTTTCTCCTGTTGTTCACGGTGATCGGAGTAGAGGACGCATTGCTGTGCTCTTCTATGATAATACATTCTCAATATTTGACCTGGTAAGTACAAAGAAGCATTAGCTAACAGCCTATCATGTCATTGTCTTGCTCAAGACTCATTACCCACATCATGCGATACTTGTTATTGGAGTGTGATGTCAAATGTATGGTTTTTAAATAGTTATATGAAACACGTGTATTTTGTGCAAAAAAATTATGCTAAGAATATTTATAAGAAGCTGTTATTTTCATTGGAGTAGAGAAAAGGTTGTTATATTGAATAAGTTATTACTCACGCTCTTCTTTCATCCTCATTGTACACCATGCATGTTTTATTTCCATTTCCAGTATACATCTGATCCTTTTGTATTTCTTACCATGTCTATAAACTGTATCTCATACTATGCCATGATGGAACAAGTTCAAAATAGTAGTGTGCCACTGAATTCAGGAACTATGTTTTAGGATAGTGCAGATCCCTTGGCAAATGCCCTTCTCCATCCACAATCTCCTGGCACACTCGTCTTGGAGCTTGATTGGTTATCAACCCGAACAAGGAAGGATGAACCACTTGTATTATGCATCGCTGGAGCTGATAGTAGCTTTCGTCTGGTTGAAGTTAACACGTATGTCATTTTAAGAATGCACAACCTTTTCTTATTCCACTGTATTGTACGGATATTCTATTTATTTATGAGGTTTAGATTTGTCACTGTATTAAAATTCCGTCAATCTCTTGAATGAACCGATGCGATCAATGTTGTGCCCCATAGTGTTTGATTCTCTTAATGTGCTGTCAAGATGGCTTGTTAATTTTCTGAACTCTTCACATAGCATATATGCGTATGAACTCACAAGGAACTTCTGATATGGTATTCGAACTAATGTAGCTTGTCATCAATAATATTAAAATAATTATGTCAATCATATAATTCTCCCAGTTAGGACATACCAGTTAAACACTGAGAAATTGTCAACATAAAGGTGGATTAGAAGAATAATCTGTAAACAAAAACTGAACCCAACTTAAGAAAATAAAGGGAAACCAGCCATTGAACAGGAAAGGGCAAGAATAATATCTAAATGGCATTTGGTTGGTAATGTGAATTGAATTTGGACTAGCCCGTAAGCACTATTCAGGCGCACTTGCACAATTTGTGATTTCAGAGTAGCCTCCTACCCATTATTGAAGGCACCGTCAGCGTGAATGGGCAGTAAATTTGTTTCTCTTCCATCTAATTTATTTATCCACCGGTCTATTATTTTTCCTTGCCCTTTGCTTTTTAATCAATATATGCTGTTGGTGTCTGGTGGGGGCGAACAGAAAAAGGTAGCTGGGTATGGTAATGCTTGTTCTCTAATTTAGTTTTCTGTAACTCAAAAATATTGTCCAATGCTCTGGGATGCTCTAGCCTCTAGGCCTATTCAGTTCGTCACATGATGCTTTTTATGCGGCATACGTCTGATGCTCTAGTTTCCATTTTAGATACCATATATGTAATTTTGTTTGTAACATCTGTTCTTCATGCACCAGTGATACAAAGATCAATTCTGCTTCTAGGCTGCTGACTACAAAAGAGAGATTTAGGCCAATGCCATTATGCCTACCAATACTATTCCCCACAGCACATGCTTTGGTAAGATGGATGTGGTATCGTAATATTTGAACTCATCTTTTGATATAATCGTGTATGAACTCTATATTTTACTATATATTTCTTGAAGTTAGCTTTCAAAAGACTTACATTTCATTGCTTTTTCTTAAAATGCTGCTGGCAGATATGGTTACGTTCTTTCATTCAAAGAACCAAGCCTTTAAGTAACTAGTGTTTCTAATCAGTCTCCTTGAATGGCCATTTTGGACATGCACTTTCCACCTTCTGAAGATTGAATTGCGACGCAACACAAACACTTATTCTTTTTTGTTGTTGTTGTCTCAGGCTCTGCGTATGATTCTGCAGCTTGGTGTGAAGCCTTCTTGGTTTGAATGCAATAATAGTGATACATTAGGCTCTAACAGCTTTAAGGAAGGACCGGCAACCTTCGGGGATCTTCGTTCATACATGATTGAGACAACACTTCCTCCTATCGGTGATTCTGTAGTGGCTGAATTGCTGCTTAAAGTGTTGGAGCCATACAGAAAGGATGGTAATGTCAACAATATATTTTCTTTAGCAGATGATTTGGCATAAATGATGGAAATATTTCCTTTCCCTTTTGTTGAGAAGGTTGCATCCTTGATGATGGAAGAGCCACCTTATATTCAGCTATAGTAAATAAAGGAACTTGTGCAAGGTTTGCATTTGCTGCTGCTATTTTTGGTGATTTCCAAGAAGCACTTTTCTGGTTACAGCTTCCGCAAGCCCTTCAGCATTCCCTGGATAAATCGACAAGTAGATCAAGTGAGAAGGGCTTCGAATCAAGTGTACGCGCTGATTCTGAACAAACTTCCACATTAAATAGGATAGCTTCAAGCGAGAGGTCTGCAGCCAGAAATGTGGCCAACGATACTGCGGTAATATTTGAATCTGATGGTCGGTAATTTCCTGCGTCCATATATGCTTCCGCATTTAGTAATCTATCCATTCTGCAGAGTTGTGGGCAATTAAGTACAATGGCATTTAAGCAAGAGCAATTGTGGTTCAATGCGAATGAAAGGATACCTTGGCATGACAAGCTTGATAGTGAAGATGCTTTGCAAAAGCGTATTCATGAGTAAGAATCAAATATGTAAACCAGTAGTCTATTATGAAACTAAGCACATCCATCTAATTCCTCGTGCCACATGTTTTTCTGCCAACTCAGGCTTGTCTCTCTTGGAAATTTGGAAGCTGCGGTGTCCTTGCTACTTTCAACTCCTCCTGAAGGAACAAATTTTTACCCTAATGCATTAAGAGCAGTTGTATTGTCATCTGCAGTGTCAAGATCTTTACATGAACTTGCAGTGAAGGTGAACAGCCGTAAAAGATAACCATACTCTTTTCTTCAGTATGGAACATAGCTTGTTTACGACATGACACATAGTGCAACAGCGTACCAACTTGGCTTAAAGGGTAAAGTGAAAGGTCGATGGAAATAACAATTTACATAATTATATAATTCTCTGCAAAGGATGTTTGGATCCACCTTCACAATTTTGAGCATCAGTACATTTCGAGTCATGTATGTTTCTCATAATTATGAGAAGTTAATATAAGAAAATGTGCTATCAAAAGTATTTTGTGGTATTGCCGTGATGAACTTAAATAAAATATACTCCCTCCGTAAAGAAATATAAGAGCGTTTAGATCACTAGTAGTGATCTAAACGTGATCTAAACGTGATCTAAACGCTCTTATATTACTTTAGTGATCTAAACGCTCTTATATTTCTTTACAGAGGGAGAAGATACAAAATAACAACCAAAGATACGTCAAGCCACAAAGGAAAATATCATTTTTTTAGACTGAAGGGAGTAGAGTTTACTTGCTGGCTTGCAGCAATGACGTCCATTTTAAATTAATATTTGTAAAGATATAAAATAGAATAGTGCCACAATGTACTTCGGTTGTACTGTAGGAACCTGGTGTACATCTTATTAGTGTCCATGGATCTTACTTTTAGTTCTTAATAGTTAATAGTCTTTGTGATGTTAGGTTTAAATTTCTGTGTACTCCCACTAATCTACTCCCTCTGTTCCTAAATATAAGTCTTTGTAGGGATTTCACTATGGACTACATACGGAGCAAAATGAGTGAATCTACATTCTAAAATGCATCTATATACATCCGTATGTGGTTCATAGTGAAATCTCTACAAAGACTTATATTTAGGAACGGAGGGAGTAGAAGACATGAGCTTCCATATTTAGTGTCAATTTGTCCTCAGATTTGAGCTAAGAATGTTCTTGGTAAAAACCCTATGGGCTATGCTTGTTTGTTCATGGAGGGGACCCTTAATTAAGTTATGATCTTTTGTAGGTTGTTGCAGCCAATATGGTTAGAACGGACAAATCATTATCTGGAACACATCTTCTGTGTGCTGTGGGGAAATATCAGGAAGCATGCTCTCAGGTAACATCCCAGCTGATATTTTTCAATAATTCGAAGCTGCACCTGGGAGTGAAAGAAATAATTTTGTCCTTTGTGCATGTAAACTTATATGGAGAGAAGGCAAGTGTGGTGCTTACAAAGTTGCTTTTTGGATTAAAAAACTTATATATTTTTTCCATGAAACTTTGCACACACACACACACAAAATACACGAACATGTACATGCTTAACAAAAAATGGATTTTCTCAAAAATTCTGAACTTTCAATGAAAATTCTGAACTCCCGCAAGGAATAGTCCACCGTGTGGACGTCGCCGGTCAAGGTGAGCTCCACGATTGACGTGGACGTGCCGGCCTCGTGGTCATCGCAGCCCGACGCGGAGCTGCTCATGTTCCCGTCCGCGATCGCCTCCGCCACGATCGCGTTGCAGTTGGCACTATGCGCGGCCTCGTAGAACGCCCGCTGCTAGTCGACGAAGTTTGGTCCTCGCGACCATGGCCGCCATGATCTCCTTGCTTGCGAACTCGCCGTAGATTTGCCCCTCTGCCAGCTGATGATGTGCGAGGAGGGCGAGGTTGTAGTGTTGGTCCTTTTGCGCCAGCCGCAACCCCCGACACCGGTGGCGCCGGCTGCTCCTGCACCATACGGCGTTGAAGTCCATGGTGAAGCCGGAGTGGGCACGGGTACGTGGCGGCGGTCCGGATGCCCGCAAACCTCCCCCTGGTTTGCGTCTGGTTTGCGGGAAAACAGACACGTGGATAGGGGTCCGTGTCGGATGGCAAACTACGTCTGGACACCTTGGTCCAGTCATTTGCAGGCATTTTGAGGGTCCTCGTTGAGATGCGCTGACAAAGCTTGGAATATATTGAGGGTACTGCTAAGAAAAGATAAGCCTCTCTAAAAATGATAAGTTGCCATTTCCTATTTCTATAAAATGTCTAGATAAACACCATTGTGGTTGCACAACGGAAAGAATCAACGGAAGATACAAGCATTCTCTGAACTAAACAGCATTCAGATTTTAATTATTTCCTTTACATTGCAGTGTAGATTAATCAACTTTTAGGGGATAGCGTTGGAGATGCCCTTAGGCACTTAATTTGAGGGACATTCTATTACCGTGATGTTTGAATTTTCTAAGTTAAATTTGTGCATAATGGAATTCACCTGAATGGTTCAGCTTCAAGATGCTGGTTGCTGGATTGATGCTGCTACTTTGGCTGCAACTCATTTGCGTGGATCTGACTACGCAAGGTAACTTTATTAATTATTTTTTCACTCCTCAATGTACTTCAATTGTATGCCTTGTCTTGTCTCAACACACAATCAAATGATGATGGACCAGTATGGCCCTGCATAGCCTGTCCGCCCATGGCAGGGACTAGAAAGGCAGAAGATGGCAGTTATTTAGTTTGGTTTAGTCATCTGTTCATGTCAGTCTTTGAATAGCAGATAAATGGGCGCAAATGCCTTTTTGGGTATAGCTAAAATGTTAGTTTTTCTGTTTCACTTTATTAATCCGCTAAGGTATTCCCTTCTGTCCTTTGCCTGACTCACGCAGGGTACTGCAGAGGTGGGCTGGTTTTGTTCTTCGTGGTGAACAAAATATGTGGAGGTAACTGATCCCGCACACACAGTAACACTAGTTAATTGCTTATTTATCCGTCCCGGTATCAATATGTTGTTTGTTTCTATACTAGAGCTCTAATACTATATGTTGCTGCTGGAGCACTCCCGGAGGCTTTAGAGACGCTCCGCAGCAACCAGCGACCAGACACTGCCGCTCTGTTCTTGCTTGCCTGCCATGAGATCTATTCACAAATTACCACAGAGTCTAAGCCTGATGATGAGGTGCCTGAATCAGCAACGGAGCGGAGTCAAAAGCTCCTGTTCCCATCCAAGAATGTGAGTGACGAGAACCTGATCGCGGTCAGCGAGGTCTTCGGGCAGTACCAGCAGAAACTGATTCATCTTTGCATGGATATGGAACCAATTGTGAACTGAGGCTTGACACAAGTTTTGCGGATGAACTGAGGCTCGACATACGGTCTGCAACTGTAATTGTCGAAATTTTGTGTGAAGCTTTTTCATCACGATCTGCTCAGTGCTGGATGCTGAGCAGAGTGTTGTGTGGTACGCTACCCAGGCATTGAAGAAACAGTTTTTGCGATATAGGGGAAAGGAATATACATGCGATGTTGTATTGTAGGTGACAACTGTTGGCATTTTTTTTTCTTGTACCAGTAATGTAAATTTTATGTGATGAGTTGAGCAAGCGACTGCGCAGTGGATTTAACCAGAATGTATCATTTTTTTAGCAGAGATTACTACACTTGTTTTGCAGAACATATATCTGTTCAATCTGGGAAAATGTTTCACGTGCCTACCCATCACTATCAACCGGTGGATTCGCAACATATGTGTAAATCAATTTTGTGTATTTTGTTTTAGGGAACTTCATTTTGTTATGGTACTTAGCGCATCTACAGCCCGACCCCCTAAGCCCCTGTATGTTCGGCCCGATGGCTCAGTCAGTGTTTGGTCGTGAAAATGCAACCCAATCAACGCCCTTAAATTGGCCATACATTTTCCGGCTGTTCGGTACCCCTTAAACCCGGCCCATATTTGGGACGGATATGAAGAGGCTTGGAAGCATCTGGGATTTGATAGAGCAGACCCACACCCAAATCCTTTTATTTTTTTTCCAAACTAGTCTGACATGCCCTCTTCCTATGTCGGCCATCCCCTGCTCCGTTGCCACCCTAACTTTGCTGCTATCTTGACCCCACAACTGCACCACCATTGGCACAAAATCCCTCCTCCCTGCCCATGACATGATTGTTGTCTTGGACGTTGTCGCAATATGTCTTCCCCCGGTCATACACTTTTCCTTCCCTACGTTCGACAAAATGTCTGAGCTAATTGTTTTAATTCTTTTGTAGGTAAACCGGTGGATTCTTGGGATGGGGAGTTTCAAAACAATCAACTTGGTGAATTCATTCAAAAAGAGTTCGTCATTTCGTTAGATGATGAGCTCTTGATGATGATGAGCATTCATGAGGAAATGGAACATTTTTTGAACTTCAAGGATTCGATCAAAAGACGGAGAATTGTGCACCATGATAGGATCATTGGTGCACAACTGCTCTACGACGACTACTTCCAACCCGAATGGGTTTTTTCAGCGTCGCTTTCGGATGCACAAACCCTTATTCTTGCGTGTGGTGGGGGGCGTGGAGACATATGATCCCTAGTCCAGTCTCCGAAAGGATTGTTGCGTACTCTCCTTTGTAGAAATGCACGAACCTCTCTGATAATGATTGCATTAGGTACCACCGCAGATGATGTTGGTGAGATGGTCCGGATCGGGGGAAGCACATGTCTCGAGGTCACCGTCAAGTTCGCCCGTGCTGTGGTAAAGGTGTTTGGAGCGGATTACTCAAGAGAACCAATTGTCGAAGACACCGAAAGATTGATGGCAATTGGAGCGTCAAGAGGTGTTCCAATCGGTTCAGTTGATTGCACGCACTGGCAATGGAAGAACTGCCCCCAAACATTTGCGCGGGATGCACCAAGGTCACGCCAAAGAGGCCACCATCATATTTGAAGAAGTCACATCAAAGGACTTGTGAATTTGGCATGCTTTCTTTGGCATGCTTGGTTCTCACATTGATATCAATGTGCTCTAGCGATTTTCACTGTTTAAGAGACTTTCTGATGTGGATGCTCCGGCGTGCAACTACACCGATAACGAGCATAACTACAACATGGGGTACCACCTTGTCTGATGGTATCTATCCTCAGTGGACCGCATTTATCAAGACCATGTCCGATCCCCATGGTGACAAATAACGTCACTTTACAACAATGGAAGAAGCAGCCAAGAAGAATATGTAGAGAGCATCCAGAGTGCTCCATGCTCGTTGGAGTATTGTTTGTGAAGCTGCAATGATGTGAGAATCAGATATATTGTGGGAACTGATGACGTTTTGTGTCATCTTGCACAACATGATTGCCGAGGATGAGGGTGAAGGGGCAACCCAAACACATGATTTTGATAATTCCGAAGTAAATGTCCTCCTCCTAGAACAAGATCTCAAGCATGTTGTGAAATTTCTAGAGACGCATCAGAATCTTCGGGATCAAAAAGTGCACATGCAACTATTCAATGATCTTGTGGAGCATATGTGGACCCACAATGAAAACCAAGGAATATAATGACTGTGCACTTGGAACAATTTTTAGGTTTGAACCATGTATTTTTTTGCTACAAACAAATGTTGTTTACGTGTGATATTCATGTGTATGATTGACGTGCATGTGTTTACATTTGAGGATTTGAAAATGAAAGACGTGAATGCAGTGGAGGACATCCGAGGGGTCGTTCGGTGCTGTCCAGGGTCACATCCGGAGGGGGGTGGGGTCCACGGACGTTTTTTTGCGGGGAACTTTAGAGAGCTTTATTAGATGAACGCATTCACTGGGCAGTCAGCCAGAAGGCTGCTAACCGGGAAGCTAGGTGTGGAGTCCAGCCAGCTTTCGGTCACGTTAAGCGTATATGCACGCTTAGCACACAAATGTGCAGGACCATTAGCGGCTCTTATTACATGAGAAATATGAAAAGACAAAAGGCTAGCAGAGAGCTCTCTAATTTCTAAGAAAATTGGTGCTACTACTGAAAGATCGGTGTCGCTAGAGTTCCAGAGGTTAACTGCCTCAAGACAGTCGGATTCCAGTCGCACGTGCATGTAGCCTCGAAGCTTGGCGAAGATGACACCCTCCCGCAGGGAGAGCACTTCAGCAATGAAAGGGTCAGTGACCCCTAGGTGGGGTTTGCACCATGCGCCCAAGAAGGCCGAGGAAGAGCGGGCCACTCCCCCCATGCCGGTGACGCCGACATCAGAGTGTATTGCAGCATCAGTATTGATCTTGATATGATCATCTTTGGGGGGGCGCCACCCGTGACCTGGCAGAGGTACGAAGCTCTGTTGAGGGATATCCAACAGTGCAAGGCCCTCATGGATGCGATCGACCGAGGCAACTGGATCAATGGCCTCCTGATCATGTGTTCTTCTATTGTGAGACATCCAAATGGCCCACATGATCGTGATGATGATGGCATGTTCCTTGTCAGTGAACCGAAGATAAAATAGGATATCGCGTGCCCAAGTACTGGGATGGAGCCGGGGTAGGTTGATCTCAAAGAGTAGCCTTGCCTCCTCCCAAAACCGCTTTGCATGAGAATAGTGGACAAGAGCGTGCATCAAGTCTTCGTCCATAGCCAGGCAAAGCTTACATAAGCTAGTATCTCTGATATGGCGATGATGGAGGGTGCATTCATCCGGAATGATTCCCCTCAGCACCCGCCACTAGAAGACTCGTACTTTTGGGACAACTTTGAGCTTCCATAACAATCTCCACATCTGTTCTTCGTTCGTTGATGGTCCCGATATTTGCCCTTCTTCTAGAGCTAACCGCTCTTTCTGATTCACTAGAGCTCGATATGATGTTTTAACAGAATAGATGTCAGATCTCTCATGTGCCCAAGCAAGAAAGTCTGCCCCGCCGCCCTGACGAAGTGGAATATTAATAATGGCCTCTGCGTTCGGTGCAATGAACATCGCGCGAACCAGGTCACGCTTCCAGGTCCAGTTGTCTGAGTCGATGAGCTCGCTGACCATAGTCACCGGGGTGGATGGCGGCCTAAACAGAGGCCGCATGGTTACGGTCGATGGGATCCATCGGTCTTCCCAGGCCGAGGTTGAAACCCCATCACCGATGCGCTTTATAAGACCAGCACTTAGGGCTGCTCGCCCGACGATGATGGCACGCCATGTGGCTGAGGCAGACTTGGGTGTTGGCACTTGCATGAAATCATAGTCTGGGAAGTACCTTCCCTTCATCACTCTTGTACAAAGGGCGTCTGGTTTTGTTAGGAACCGCCATCCATGCTTCCCGAGAAGCGCTAGATTAAATTGTCGCAGGTCCCAGAATCCCATCCCTCCCTTGATCTTGGGTGTAGCAAGCTTTTCCCAAACTATCCAGTGTAGAGAGCGTCGATCCACGGAGCTCCCCCACCAATATTTTGCCATGCTTGAGGTAAGATTCTTGCACACTTTTTTGGTCAAAAGAAAGCAAGACATATTGAAGGTCGGTATAGTTTGCACAATGGATGAAGGAAATATGCCTTAGAGGCAATAATAAAGTCATTATTTATTTCCTTATTTCATGATAAATGTTTATTATTCATGCTAGAATTGTATTAACCGGAAACATAATACATGTGTGAATACATAGACAAACAGAGTGTCACTAGTATGCCTCTACTTGACTAGCTCGTTGATCAAAGATGGTTAAGTTTCCTGACCATAGACATGAGTTGTCATTTGATTAACGGGATCACATCATTAGGAGAATGATGTGATTGACTTGACCCATTCCGTTAGCTTAGCACTTGATCGTTTAGTTTGTTGCTATTGTTTTCTTCATGACTTATACATGTTCCTATGACTATGAGATTATGCAGCTCCCGTTTACCGGAGGAACACTTTGTGTGCCACCAAACGTCACAACGTAACTGGGTGATTATAAAGGTGCTCTACAGGTGTCTCCAAAGGTACTTGTTGAGTTGGCGTATTTCGAGATTAGGATTTGTCACTCCGATTGTCGGAGAGGTATCTCTGGGCCCACTCGATAATGCACATCACTATAAGCCTTGCAAGCCTTGCAACTAATGAGTTAGTTGCGGGATGATGTATTACGAACGAGTAAAGAGACTTGCCGGTAACGAGATTGAACTAGGTATTGAGATACCAACGATCGAATCTCGGGCAAGTAACATACCGATGACAAAGGGAACAACGTATGTTGTTATGCGGTCTGACCGATAAAGATCTTTGTAGAATATGTAGGAGCCAATATGGGCATCCACGTCCCGCTATTGGTTATTGACCAGAGAGGTGTCTCGGTCATGTATACATAGTTCTCGAACCCGTAGGGTCCGCACGCTTAACGTTCGTTGACGATATAGTACTATATGAGTTATGTATGTTGATGACCGAATGTTATTCGGAGTCCGGGATGAGATCACGGACATGACGAGGAACTCCGGAATAGTCCGGAGATAAAGTTTGATATATGGGCTAATAGTGTTTGGTCACCGGAAGGGTTCCGGAATTCACCGGAAGGGGTTCCGGATGTTTCCCGAAATGTTTGGGTACGAGAACACTTTATTTGGGCCAAAGGAGAAAGCCCACAAGGTTTTTGGAAAGCGCACAAGGAAGTTTTGCGGATTCTAGGGGCCAGACGCCAGGGTCCCTGGCGTCTGGGTCCAGACGCCGGGAACCCTGGCGTCTGGCCCTGGAGTCCGAGAAGGACTCTTGCCTTTCGGGTGAAACCGACTTTGTGGAGGCTTTTACTCCAAGTTTCGACCCCAGGGCTCAACATATAAATAGAGGGGCGGGGCTAGCACCAAAGACACATCAAGAAACACCAAGCCGTGTGCCGGCAACCCTGTCCCCTCTAGTTTATCCTCCGTCATAGTTTTCGTAGTGCTTAGGCGAAGCCCTGCGGAGATTGTTCTTCACCAACACCGTCACCACGCCGTCGTGCTGCCGGAACTCATCTACTACTTTGCCCCTCTTGCTGGATCGAGAAGGCGAGGACGTCACCGAGCCAAACGTGTGCAGAACTCGGAGGTGCCGTGCTTTCGGTACTTGGATCGGTCGGATAGTGAAGACGTACGACTACATCAACCGCGTTGATATAACGCTTCCGCGAACGGTCTACGAGGGTACGTAGACAACACTCTCCCCTCTCGTTGCTATGCATCTCCATGATCCTGCGTGTGCGTAGGAAAATTTTGAAATTACTACGTTCCCCAACAGTGGCATCCGAGCCAGGTTTTATGCGTAGATGTCATATGCATAAGTAGAACACAAGTGAGTTGTGGGCGATATAAGTCATACTGCTTACCAGCATGTCATACTTTGGTTCGGCGGTATTATTGGATGAAGTGGCCCGGACCGACATTACGCGTACGCTTACGCGAGACTGGTTCTCCCGACGTGCTTTGCACACAGGTGGCTGGCGGGTGTCAGTTTCTCAAACTTTAGTTGAACCGAGTGTGGCTACGCCCGGTCCTTGCGAAGGTTAAAGCAGCACCAACTTGACAAACTATCGTTGTGGTTTTGATGCGTAGGTAAGAACGGTTCTTGCTAAGCCCGTAGCAGCCACGTAAAATTTGCAACAACAAAGTAGAGGACGTCTAACTTGTTTTTGCAGGGCATGTTGTGATGTGATATGGTCAAGCCATGATGCTAAATTTTATTGTATGAGATGATCATGTTTTGTAACCGAGTTATCGGCAACTGGCAGGAGCCATATGGTTGTCGCTTTATTGTATGCAATGCAATCGCCCTATAATGCTTTACTTTATCACTAAGTGGTAGCGATAGTCGTGGAAGCATAAGATTGGAGAGACGACAACGATGCTACGATGGAGATCAAGGTGTCACGCCGGTGACGATGGTGATCATGAAGGTGCTTCGGAGATGGAGATCACAAGCACAAGATGATGATGGCCATATCATATCACTTATATTGATTGCATGTGATGTTTATCTTTTATGCATCTTATCTTGCTTTGATTGACGGTAGCATTATAAGATGATCCCTCACTAAATTATCAAAGTATAAGTGTTCTCCCTGAGTATGCACCGTTGCGAAAGTTCTTCGTGCTGAGACACCACGTGATGATCGGGTGTGATAGGCTCTACGTTCAAATACAACGGGTGCAAAACAGTTGCACACGCGGAATACTTGGGTTAAACTTAACGAGCCTAGCATATAAAAGATATGGCCTCGGAACACGGAGACGGAAAGGTCGAGCGTGAATCATATAGTAGATATGATCAACATAGTGATGTTCACTATTGAAACTACTCCATCTCACATGATGATCGGACATGGTTTAGTTGATATGGATCATGTGATCACTTAGAAGATTAGAGGGATGTTTGTCTAAGTGGGAGTTCTTAAGTAATATGATTAATTGAACTTTAATTTATCACGAGCTTAGTCCTGGTAGTATTAGCATATCTATGTTGTAGATCAATAGCTCGCGATGTTTCTCCCAATTTATTGTGTTCCTAGAGAAAAATTGTGTTGAAAAATGTTAGTAGCAATGATGCGGATTAGATCCGTGATCTGAGGTTTATCCTCATTGCTGCACAAAAGAATTATGTCCTTGATGCACCACTAGGTGACAAACCTATTGCAGGAGCAGATGCAGATGTTATGAACGTTTGGCTAGCTCAATATGATGACTACTTGATAGTTTAGTGCACCATGCTTAAACGGCTTAGAATCGGGACTTCAAAGACGTTTTGAATGTCATGGACCATATGAGATGTTCTAGGAGTTGAAGTTAATATTTTAAGAAAATACCCGAGTTGAGAGATATGAAGTCTCCAACAAGTTCTATAGCTAAAAGATGGAGGAGAATAGCTCAAGCAGTGAGCATGTGCTCAGATTGTCTGGGTACTACAATCGCTTGAATCAAGTGGGAGTTAATCTTCCAGATAAAATAGTGATTGACAGAATTCTCTAGTCACCATCACCAAGTTAGTAGAACTTCGTGATGAACTATAATATGCAAGGGATAACGGAAAGGATTCCCAAGCTCTTCGTGATGCTAAAATCGACGAAGGTAGAAATCAAGAAAAGCATCAAGTGTTGATGGTAAACAAAACCACTAGTTTCAAGTAAAGGGACAAAGGGAAGAAAGGGGAACTTCAAGAAGAACGGCAAGCAAGTTGCTGCTCAAGTGAAAAAACCCAAGTCTATACCTAAGCCTGAAACCGAGTGCTTCTACTGCAAAGGGACTGGTCACTAGAAGCGGAACTGTCCCAAGTATTTGGCGGATAAGAAGGATGGCAAAGTGAACAAAGGTATATTTGATATACATATTATTGATGTGTATTTTACTAGTGTTCGTAGCAACCCCTCGGTATTTGATACTGGTTCAGTTGCTAAGAGTAGTAACTCAAAACGGGAGTTGCAGAATGAACAGAGACTAGTTAAGGGTGAAGTGATGATGTGTGTTGGAAGTGGTTCCAAGATTGATATGATCATCATCGCACACTCCCTATACTTTCGGGATTAGTGTTGAACCTAAATAAGTGTTATTGGTGTTTGCGTTGAGCATGAATATGATTTGATCATGTTTATTGCAATACGGTTATTCATTTAAGTAAGAGAATAAATTGTTGTTCTGTTTACATGAATAAAACCTTATATGGTTACACACCCAATGAAAATGGTTCATTGGATCTCGATCATAGTGATACACATATTCATAATATTGAAACCAAAAGATGCAAAGTTAATAATGATAGTGCAACTTATTTGTGGCACTGCCATTTAGGTCATATTGGTGTAAAGCGCATGAAGAAACTCCATGCTGATGGACTTTTGGAATCACTTGATTATGAATCACTTGATGCTTGCGAACCATGCCTCATGGGCAAGATGACTAATACTCCGTTCTCCGGAACAATGGAGCGAGCAATTGACTTATTGGAAATAATACATACTGATGTATGCGGTCCGATGAGTGTTGAGGCTCGCGACGGATATCATTATTTTCTGACCTTCACAGATGATTTGAGCAGATATGGGTATATCTACTTGATGAAACACAAGTCTGAAACATTTGAAAAGTTCAAAGTATTTCAGAGTAAAGTGGAGAATCATCGTAACAAGAAAATAAAAGTTTCTACGATATGATCGCAGAAGTAAAATATTTGAGTTAACGAGTTTGGCCTTCAGTTAAAACAATGTGAAATAGTTTCACTACTCACGCCACCTGGAACACCACAGTGTAATGGTGTGTCTGAACGTCATAACCATACTTTATTAGATATGGTGCGATCTATGATGTCTCTTACCGATCTACCACTATTTTTTTGGGATTATGCATTAGAGACAGCTGCATTCACGTTAAATAGGGCACCATCTAAATCCGTTGAGACGACACCGTATGAACTATGGTTCGGCAAGAAACCTAAGCTGTCGTTTCTTAAAGTTTGAGGTTGCAATGCTTATGTGAAAAAGTTTCAACCTGATAAGCTCAAACCCAAATCGGAGAAGTGCGTCTTCATAGGATACCCAAAAGAAAATGTTGGGTACACCTTCTATCACAGATCCGAAGGCAAGCTATTCATTGCTGAGAATGGATCCTTTCTAGAGAAGGAGTTTCTCTCGAAAGAAGTGAGTGGGAGGAAAGTAGAACCTGATGAGGTAACTGTACCTGCTTCCTTATTGGAAAGTAGTTCATCACAGAAATCTGTGCCTATGACTACTACACCAATTAGTGAGGAAGCTAATGATGATGATCACGTAACTTCAGATCAAGTTGCTATCGAACCTCGTAGGTAAACCAGAGTGAGATCCGCACCAGAGTGGTACTGCAATCCTGTTCTGGAGGTCATGTTACTTGACCATGACGAGCCTACGAACTACGAGGAAGCGATGATGAGCCCAGATTCCGCGAAATGGCTTGAGGACATGAAATCTGAGATGAGATCCATGTATGAGAACAAAGTATGGACTTTGATTGACTTGCCCATTAATCGGCGAGCCATTGAGATTAAATGGATCTTCAAGAGGAAGACAGACGCTGATAGTAGTGTTACTATCTACAAAGCTAGAATTATCGCAAAAAGGTTTTCGACAAGTTTAAGGTGTTGACTACGATGAGAGTTTCTCACTCGTATCTATGCTTAAGTCTGTCCGAATCATGTTAGCAATTGCCGCACTTTATGAAATCTGGCAAATGGATAAACAAAATTGCATTCCTTAATGGATTTATTAAAGAAGAGTTGTATATGATGCAACCAGAAGGTTTTGTCAATCCTAAAGGTACTAACAAAATATGCAAGCTCCAGCGATCCATCTATGGACTGGTGCAAGCATCTCGGAGTTGGAATATACGCTTTGATAAGTTGATCAAAGCATATAGTTTTATACAGACTTGCGGTGAAGCCTGTATTTACAAGAAAGTGAGTGGGAGCACTACAGCATTTCTGATAAGTATATGTGAATGACATATTGTTGATCGAAGATAATGTAGAATTATTCTGCAAAGCATAAAGGAATGTTTGAAAGGAGTTTTTCAAAGAAAGACCTCAGTGAAGATGCTTACATATTGAGCATCAAGATCTATAGAGATAGATCAAGATGCTTGATAAGTTTTTCAATGAGTAAATACCTTGACAAGATTTTGAAGTAGTTCAAAATGGAACAGTCAAAGAAGGAGTTCTTGCCTGTGTTACAAGGTGTGAAGTTGAGTAAGACTCAAAACCCGACCACGGCAGAAGATAGAGAGAGAATGAAAGTCATTCCCTATGCCTCAGCCATAGATTCTATAAAGTATGACATGCTGTGTACCAGACCTATTGTATACCCTGCCCTGAGTTTGGCAAGGGAGTAAAATAGTGATCTAGGAGTAGATCACTGGACATTGGTCAAAATTATCCTTAGTGGAATAAGGATATGTTTCTCGATCATGGAGGTGACAAAAGGTTCGTCGTAAAGGGTTACGTCGATGCAAGTTTTGACACTGATCCAGATGACTCAAAGTCTCAATCTAGATACATATTGGAAGTGGGAGCAATTAGCTAGAGTAGCTCCGTGCAGAGCATTGTTGACATAGAAATTTGCAAGATACATACGGATCTGAATGTTGCAGACCCGTTGACTAAACTTCTCTCACAAGCAAAACATGATCACAACTTAGTACTCTTTGGGTGTTAATCACATAGCGATGTGAACTAGATTATTGACTCTAGTAAACCCTTTGGGTGTTGGTCACATGACAATGTGAACTATTGGTGTTAATCACATGGTGATGTGAACTATTGATGTCAAATCACATGGCGATGTGATCTAGATTATTGACACTAGTGCAAGTGGGAGACTGAAGGAAATATGCCCTAGAGGCAATAATAAAGTTATTATTTATTTCCTTATTTCATGATAAATGTTTATTATTCATGCTAGAATTGTATTAACCGGAAACATAATACATGTGTGAATACATAGACAAACAGAGTGTCACTAGTATGCCTCTACTTGACTAGCTCGTTGATCAAAGATGGTTAAGTTTCCTAACCATAGACATGAGTTGTCATTTGATTAACGGGATCACATCATTAGGAGAATGATGTGATTGACTTGACCCATTCCGTTAGCTTAGCACTTGATCATTTAGTTTGTTGCTATTGCTTTCTTCATGACTTATACATGTTCCTATGACTATGAGATTATGCAACTCCCATTTATCGGAGGAACACTTTGTGTGCCACCAAATGTCACAACATAATTGGGTGATTATAAAGGTGCTCTACAGGTGTCTCCAAAGGTACTTGTTGGGTTGGCGTATTTCGAGATTAGGATTTGTCACTCCGATTGTCGGAGAGGTATCTCTGGGCCCACTCGGTAATGCACATCACTATAAGCCTTGCAAGCATTGCAACTAATGAGTTACTTGCGGGATGATGTATTACGGAACGAGTAAAGAGACTTGCCGGTAACGAGATTGAACTAGGTATTGAGATACCAACGATCGAATCTTGGGCAAGTAACATACCGATGACAAAGGGAACAACGTATGTTATTATGCGGTCTGACCGATAAAGATCTTCGTAGAATATGTAGGAGCCAATATGGGCATCCAGGTCTCGCTATTGGTTATTGACCAGAGAGGTGTCTCGGTCATGTCTACATAGTTCTCGAACCCGTAGGGTCCGCACGCTTAACGTTCATTGACGATATAGTACTATATGAGTTATGTATGTTGATGACTGAATGTTGTTCGAAGTCCGGGATGAGATCACGGACATGACGAGGAACTCCAAAATGGTCCAGAGATAAAGTTTGATATATGGGATAATAGTGTTTGGTTACCGGAAGGGTTCCGGAATTCACCGGAAGGGGTTCCGGATGTTTCCCGAAATGTTTGGGTACGAGAACACTTTATTTGGGCCAAAGGGGAAAGCCCACAAGGTTTTTGGAAAGCGCAAAAGGAAGTTTTGCGGAGTCCAGGGGCCAGACGCCAGGGTCCCTGGCGTCTGAGTCTAGACGCCGGGAACCCTAGCGTCTGGCCCTGGAGTCCGAGAAGGACTCTTGCCTTTTGTGTGAAATCGACTTTGTGGAGGCTTTTACTCCAAGTTTCGACCCCAGGGCTCAACATATAAATAGAGGGGCAGGGCTAGCACCAAAGACACATCAAGAAACACCAAGCCGTGTGCCGGCAACCCCGTCCCCTCTAGTTTATCCTCCGTCATAGTTTTCGTAGTGCTTAGGCAAAGCCCTGCGGAGATTGTTCTTCACCAACACCGCCACCACGCCGTCGTGCTGCCGGAACTCATCTACTACTTCGCCCCTCTTGCTGGATCGAGAAGGCGAGGATGCCACCGAGCCGGACGTGTGCAGAACTCGGAGGTGCCATGCTTTCGGTACTTGGATCGGTCGGATCGTGAAGACGTACGACTACATCAACCGCGTTGATATAACGCTTCCGCAAACGGTCTACGAGGGTACGTAGACAACACTCTCCCCTCTTGTTGCTATGCATCCCCGTGATCCCGAGTGTGCGTAGGAAATTTTTGAAATTACTACGTTCCCCAACAATGGATTTGATTAGAGTCTCTCTACCTGCACAAGCAAAGAACCTTTCAGACCAGCCTTGCATTTTCCCTTTCGCCCGATCTCCAATATGCTCGAATGTTCCACTCGTAACTCTTCCAACAGCAGTTGGGAGACCGAGGTATCGTTCAGAAAAGGCTTCTGAGTGCACATTCAGAAGCTGTTTGAGACTCTCTCTTAGAGTCGCCGGTGTGTTTGGGCTGAAATAGATGGAACTTTTTGCTCGATTCACACACTGGCCAGAGGCCTCGCCATATATTCTGAGGATGTCATTCAAACGAGATGCACTCTCATTACTCGCCTTGATGAAGATCAAACTATCATCAGCGAATAGAAGGTGATTGACCCATGGGGCTCTGAAGCTTACACGTATACCTCGGTCAATTTAGTTGCCATAATGCTTCAAGAGAGAAGAAAAATCCTCGGCGCAGATCAGAAATAGGTACGGGGATACAGGGCAACCCTGTCGTAATCCTCTCGATGGGGTGAAGTAAGGCAGCAATTCTCCATTAACACGAACAGAGAAACGAACTGAAGTGATGCACTTCATTATTAATCTGACAAAATTGCCAGCAAATCCAAGTCTCATTAGCATAGCTTCAAGGAAGTGCCACTCTACACGGTCATAAGCTTTCATCATGCCCAACTTGATTGCACATGCAAAGTTTTTCCCTTTCTTTCGTCTCTTCATCGTATGGACACTTTCAAATGCCACAAGTACATTATCCGTGATCAAACGACCTGGGATGAAAGCACTTTGCTCCTCGCTGATAATCTCATACATGCATGGCCTCAACCAATTGGTTATGACCTTGACAGTGATATTGTATAGAACTGGGCATAAAGCAATGGGACGATACTGGGAGATGTTCTGTGGATGACGTACCTTAGGAATAAGCGTGATAGCAGTATCATTTAGTCCAGCAGGTAGCTCACCACCATTAAGAAAATCAAGCACCGCCGGGACTATGTCATGCTTCAATAGCTCCCAGTGACGCTGATAGAAACAGCTGTAAATCCATCCACCCCTGGCGCTTTGGATGCGGACATCTGAAATAAAGCTTCTTGAACCTCAGAGGCTTCGAATGGCTTACATAACATATCATTCATGGCCGGCGTGACCCGGTTTGATACATGCGCTAACAGTTCATCGCTGTTGCTATACCCTTGAGATGTATAAAGAGCCTGGTAAAAATCAAGGATCTCTTCCTTGTCCTCATCTCCAGATGCGCAAAAAGAGCCATCTGATCACTGCAAATTGGCGATCTTATTTATACGTTTGCGTTGTCTAGCTTGTGCCTGGAAATAGGTTGTGTTGCGGTCTCCTTCGCGCAACCAAGGGACGCGTGACTGCTGCTTCAACCATATCTCCTCGAGTTTAAGCGCTTCTCAGAGCTTTGACATGGTAGTTGTTTCTTCCTGTGAAGGCCCCCGTCCGACTGACTGACAACGAAGCCTGTCAAGTCGCTTTTGAAGCCGCCGGACTGTCCTTGTTAGGCATCCAAATTCTTGGACCCCCCAAGGCATGAGCTTGCGCTGCAGAGCCTCGAGGGCATTCATTACGCCATGCAGACCTGGTTGCCTGGCTTGTGCTCTCCAAGTTTCGGTAACCAGCTGATCGTAATCATTATGATATTGCCAAATATTCTCATAACAAAAAGGTTTCGAAGTATGTGAGTTGCTGTTGGGAGGTTGTTGTCGCAAATCCGCTAGTACAAAGCAATGACCCGACTCGATGGAGCAGACATGGCGCACTTTGACATACTTGAATTTTTGTCTGAATTCCTCATTAGCAAACACTCGGTCTAGTCGAGCTTTGACATTGGCATCACCAGATTGCCGGTTATCCCATGTGTAGGGGACACTAGACCAACCTAAATCCTGCAGCGCACATTCATTAGTGGCTTCACGAAATGCTCTCATTTGCCATTGCGGTCTCACATCGGCCATCCTCTAGCTCCGTTGCCACCCTAACTTTGCTGCTATCTTGACCCCACAACTGCACCACCATTGGCACAAAATCCCTCCTCGCCACCCATGACATGATTGTTGTCTTGGACGTTGTCGCAATATGTCTTCCTTCCCCGGTCATACACTTTTCCTTCCCTGCGTTCGACAAAATGTCTGAGCTAATTGTTTTAATTCTTTTGTAGGTAAACCGGTGGATTCTTGGGCTCGGGAGTTTCAAAACAATCATCTTGGTGAATTCATTCAAAAAGAGTTCGTCGTTTCGTCAGATGATGAGCTCATGATGATGATGATGATCATTCACGAGGAAATGGAACATTTTTTTAACTTCAAGGATTCGATCAAAAGACGGAGAATTGTACACCATGATAGGATCATTGGCGCACAACTGCTCTACGATGACTACTTCCAACCCGAACGTGTTTTTTCGGCGTCGCTTTCGGATGCACAAACCCTTATTCTTGCGTGTGGTGGAGGGCGTGGAGACATATGACCCCTAGTCCAGTCTCCGAAAGGATTGTTGCGTACTCTCCTTTGTAGAAATGCACGAACCTCTCTGATAATGATTGCATTAGGTACCACCGCAGATGATGTTGGTGAGATGGTCCGGATCGGGGGAAGCACATGTCTCGAGTGTTGGAAATATGCCCTAGAGGCAATAATAAATTACTTATTATTATATTATATTTCATTGTTCATGATAATCGTTTATTATCCATGCTAGAATTGTATTGATAGGAAACTCAGATACATGTGTGGATAGATAGACAACACCATGTCCCTAGTAAGCCTCTAGTTGACTAGCTCGTTGATCAATAGATGGTTACGGTTTCCTGACCATGGACATTGGATGTCATTGATAACGGAATCACATCATTAGGAGAATGATGTGATGGAAAGACCTAATCCTAAGCCTAGCACAAGATCGTGTAGTTCGTATGCTAAAGCTTTTCTAATGTCAAGTATCATTTCCTTAGACCATGAGATTGTGCAACTCCCGGATACCGTAAGAGTGCTTTGGGTGTGCCGGACGTCACAACATAACTGGGTGGCTATAAAGGTGCACTACGGGTATCTCCGAAAGTGTCTATTGGGTTGGCACGAATCGAGACTGGGATTTTTCACTCCGTGTAAACGGAGAGGTATCTCTGGGCCCACTCGGTAGGACATCATCATAATGTGCACAATGTGACCAAGGAGTTGATCATGGGATGATGTGTTACGGAACGCGTAAAGAGACTTGCCAGTAACGAGATTGAACAAGGTATCGGGATACCGACGATCGAATCTCGGGCAAGTACTATACCACTAGACAAAGGGAATTGTATACGGGATTGATTGAATCCTTGACATCGTGGTTCATCCGATGAGATCATCGTGGAGCATGTGGGAGCCAACATGGGTATCCAGATCCCGCTGTTGGTTATTGACCGGAGAGTTGTCTCGGCCATGTCTGCATGACTCCTGAACCCATAGGGTCTACACACTTAAGGTTCGATGACGCTAGGGTTATAGGGAAAGTATGTACGCGGTTACCGAATGTTGTTCGGAGTCCCGGATGAGATCCCGGACATCACGAGGAGTTCCGGAATGGTCCGGAGGTGAAGATTGATATATAGAAAGTATGGTTTTGGCCACCGGAAGTGTTCCGGGCATCACCGGTAGTGTACCGGGACCACCGGAGGGGTCCGGGGGTCCACCAGGTGGGGCCATGAAAGCACAAGTGCTCCTTGGGTGGTTTTGGTAATTAATGTCAACATATCTCTTGTTGGACTAACACTTTTACCTAGTATGTTTCAGATAAGTTCAACAATGGAGTGGCATGGACTAGAGGATGTGGAACCCCTTCAAGATGCTAAGGACAAAGGATTGGCTCAAGCTTCAAGATCAAGACTCTACATTTTCTATTTTAGTGATCCAAGATCACATTGAGTCTATAGGAAAAGCCAATACTATCAAGAGGGGATGAGGTGTTGCTTAATGGCTTGCTTGCTCAAAGTGCTTAGTGATATGCTCCAAAACCCTCAACTACCTTCCCACATCCACATATGACCTAAACCAAAAGTCAAACTCGGCCCCACCGATTCTATCTATCCGGCGCCACCGAGTTTCAGATGTCATAGCCACTACCACAAACCCTAGCAAATCGGTTTCACCAATAGGGACCTCGATCTCACCGAGATGGGATTGTAATCTCTCTGTGTATGTCCATTACCAAAATCGGTCTCACCGAGTTTGAGCAATCGGTACTACCGAGATTACAATGCAAACCCTCTGGTTAGCGTATTACCAAAATCGGTCCCACCGAGTTTGTGTAATCGGTCTCACCGAGTTTGCCTGACCAACTCTCTGGTTAGCTTATTACCAAAATCGGTCCCACCGAGTTTGTGTAATCGGTCACACCGAGATTACGTTATGCCCTAACCCTAACCATATCGGTCCTACCGAGTTGCATCTCAGTCCCATCGAAAATCCTAACGGTCACTAGGTTTGCTGAATCGGTCCGATCGAGTTTAACCATTCGGTCCCACCGAGTTTGGCAAATTGTGTGTAACGGTTAGATTTTGTGTGGAGGCTATATATACCCCTCCACCCACTCTTCATTCGTGGAGAGGGCCATCAGAACATACCTACACTTCCAATACACATTTTCTGAGAAAGAACCACCTACACTTGTGTTGAGGTCAAGATATTCCATTCCAACCATATGAATCTTGATCTCTAGCCTTTCCCAAGTTGCTTTCCACTCAAATCTTCTTTCCACCAAATCCAAATCCTGTGAAAGAGAGTTGAGTGTTGGGGAGACTATCATTTGAAGCACAAGAGCAAGGGGTTCATCATCAACACACCATTTGTTACTTCTTGGAGAGTGGTGTCTCCTAGATTGGCTAGGTGTCACTTGGGAGCCTCCAACAAGATTGTGGAGTTGAACCAAGGAGTTTGTAAGGGCAAGGAGATCGCCTACTTCGTGAAGATCTACCGCTAGTGAGGCAAGTCTTTCGTGGGCGACGACCGTGATGGAATAGACAAGGTTGCTCCTTCGTGGACCCTTCGTGGGTGGAGCCCTCCGTGGACTCGCACAACCGTTACCCTCCGTGGGTTGAAGTCTCCATCAACGTGGATGTACGATAGCACCACCTATCGGAACCACGACAAAAACATCCGTGTCTCCAATTGCGTTTGAATACTCCAAACCCTTCTCTTTACATTCTTACAATTTGCATGCTTTACTTTCCGCTGCTCATATACTCATTGCATGCTTGCTTGATATGTATTGTGTTTGTTAAACTCGTGCTTAAACTGCACTTAAACTTAAGAATATTAAAAACTGCAACTTTTGGCACTTAGTGTCTAATCACCCCCCTCTGGACACCTTTTCTCGATCCTTTCAATTGGTATCAGAGCTTTGGTCTCCATTGCCTTGGTTTAAACACCATTGGAGGAAGATGGATGTGTCTACTTTGGGGAGTCTTAGACATAGAGTGCCTATTCTTGATGGAGAGTATTTTCATGAGTGGAAAAATGAAATGCTTGAGATTTTCAATGAATATCATTTGAACAAGTACATTACTAGCCCTTGTGCACCTCATGTTGATCCTTTGCACCCTACCCTAGATGAAGATATTGACATGATTCACAATCTTAGAACTGTTGAGCTCATCATTAGAGGCTTGCCTAGAAACTTGATTAGATGTTTGCCTACTCTCAAGTGTGCCTACACCATATGGAGATTTCTTGAGGAACGATTTCCAGATTATTCCTTGAAAAATTTAGACGAAATTCTCCATAAGTCTATTGCCTTGAGTAAGATGAACTCTAGTGATCCTAGCTTTGGTGATTGTCT